>NC_046172.1:55026102-55369669 GCF_011064425.1 Rattus rattus
TGGGATCTGACAATAAAGTGGTCACCTTTGGCTGCTAAGTGGGTTACCCTTTGAGCCATCTTGGACATCACTTGATTTGTTGTTTGTAACTGAGTCTCATGCTGCCCACTTTGGATTCCAACAAGATATGTAGGCAAAGATGACCTTGAATTCTGTATCTTCCCACCCCAGCCTCCCTTGTACTAGGATAACAGATGATGTTACAGTGTCTACGCTTTTCTCCACTCTTGATTTTTCCAATTTGCTGAACCCTTTGTGGAAGTCTAGATAGTAGAGAACAGAACAGGCACCATCTTGGGGATTTCATTTATACCTACTCATGGAAAATCTCTTGCACAGAGAGGGAAAAGTCAAGGCACAAAATAGCCTCTACTTTTTTCTTGGGGGGAAGGTTGCTCTCTCTCAGTCAGTGATGCATTATTCTCTAAGTGCCGTAATGGCGGCCTGTAAGGGAAGTGTTACCAGGCATGGTAGCTCATGCCTGTAATTGTAGCACTTGGGAGGATAGAAAGAAGATTGTAGTGAGTTTGAGGCCAGCTTGAGTTATAGAGTGAGGCTGTCTAACCCCCCCCCCAAAAAAAAACCCTAACAGTGAACCAAAAAAAAAAAAAAAAAAGCGGTGCCCTTTCTTCTGTCTGATACTGTAATCCAACTGCTTTACTAGATTGTGGAGATGGAAGGGACATTTAGAGGTCATTTAGTCTTTCCCCATGCTTCCAAATCTAATTCTCTATGGATGAGAAGTGATGACAGCTACAATTATTCTGAACTCTGTTCTAATAGTGTTGCTTAGCAACAGTCTTTCTTAGGTTCCATTGTATATTCCAGGGAGTCCACCCCCTGCCCCCACTGGAATTTCTAGGCTCAGGGTCCCTGGAGGGGGAGCACTGGCTACGAGCAGTACTATCAGGGTTGGGCTTTTCATGGCCACACTGGGTCTGATCTTTGAAGATAGATCCTGACTCTGATCTTTGAAAGATAGAACTGAGTTTATCATGTGCTTCTTTCTTAACTTCACTCTTTTCTGCTACCCCACCTCATTCCTCTGTCCCTAAAGAAGGAAAAAAACAACCAAACAAATGAACAGTACAAAGGTGGTCTTCCTTGGGGCTGTCCGTTGGTCAGGTCATGATGAGGATGGTTTTTCATAATTGACTGGCTTTGCTGTTCATCCCTTTTACTTCATGCTTGATAGAGCTGAAAAACTTTGCAGTTCCAGGTTCTAATTTGTGATAGAAGATCTCTTGGTTTGGAGGGTTAGCTCAGCGTTACATGAACGAGGATCGTGGGTGTTGGGAAATAGAAAGTAAAACTCAACTTAGAATATTTGTTCTCATTCTGTATAAGGAGATGAGATGCTCTTTGATTTTTAAAGACTTATTATGTGTTATTTATATATTTGAGCAAAAAAAAATGTCCTTGAAGCTTGGTGGTGGTGGCACACATCTTTAATCCCAGCATTTCAGAAGCAGAGCAGGCTGATCTCTGTGAGTTTGAGGGCATCCTGGTCTACAGAACTAGTCCCAGGACAGCCAGGGACACACAGAAGGACTCTGTTTCAAACAAACAAACAAACAAACAAACAAATAAACAAACAATTTCCTTGAAAGTGTTCCTGGGACTTTTAAAGGAATTCTGTGAATATATAGATACTTGCCAATAGCTGAAATTCTAAATGTTGCCTGAGTCTATAAAATTAAACAGATATCCTCCTAAATTTTGTTTTTCGTTTTTGAAACCCTAAGTTTCTGTTGATCCAGATTGGTCTAGAATGCATGAGAATATCCTGATTCAGCCTCCTAAAAATATCTTAAGTTGTCATATTAAGCAGCAGACTGAGGAGTGTTCTCAGTTTCCTTAACATTTTGTTAAATCTACAAATATATACAACTGACTTACTGTAAGTTAATCGCGTTCATCAAATTTTGACAGCAGCAAAACTGAGTAAAAATGAAGGAGATTAAGTTCTAACTGAAGAAGAAAGTCTAGGCATGTGGTATAGGCCTACAATCCCAGTACTTGAGAAATAGAGGCAGGGTGATCAGAGTTTAGAGTTATTCCCTACCAAATAATGAGTTTGTAGCCAGCTTGGGCTACAACTTTCAACAGAAAGGTTATCCAAATAAAGTAGGCCATTAGCTAATTCCTTTTTTTGTCTGCTCTCAGTATCTCTTCAATTTGTCACAAGGGACCTGTGCCAGTAATAGGTAAACTTTAGGAACCCTTCTAATACTGATATTCTTGATAGCCTTGATGGCACGCTGGTCCATAGCCTTGGATACCTTTTTTTTCATATGCATTTGTTCAGATAGTCTTTAGAATTTGAGCACTTTTGATGTGCTAGAGGATACCAGAGATACAGAGTACACACAGTGCTTGTCCAAAGATAATTTATCTTGTCTTTCTATATTTCTGCAGTATTGTTTGTTGAGTACCAGTATAAATGTAGAGTTTCTGGTTCATTGCATTAGATTTTGCCACTAATATTGGCATTAGGACTCTTGACTATTCATTTCTCTATTGAGTTTTGAGTTTTTGGCTGTTTTGTATTGTTTTTGTATTAAATAATTCACTTTACATCCTGATTGGAGCTCCCCTCCTAGTCCCACCCTCATTACCTTCCGCCATTACCCCCTCTCCTTCTCCCCAGAGGAAGGGAAGCTGACCTTGGGTACCACCCCACCCTGGGACATCAAGTTGAAGCAGGAGTAGGCACATCCATTCTGTTTTTGTTTTTTTTTTTTTTTAAGAAAGAAACTAAGTGAAACTACATTATGAAGGTGGTATGTTTATCGAAGAGCTCTTGGCAAACAGGAAAAGGTTTATTAGAGTTGGGTGTAGTGGCTTCTGCCTATAATTCCAGCACTCTGCGACTGAGGCAGGAAGATGTGAGGTTGAGGTCAGTCTAGGCTACATAATGAATTCAATGTCAGCCTGAATAACATAACAAAACCCTGTCTTCATAAACAAAGAAATAATACCTTTGTAGCTTTCTCTTCCTCTCTTTTCATATTGTATAGTGCCTGTTTAATAGCATCATATAGATTTCCTCTAGTTTTGCTGAAAAGTTAGGGAGATACTAGGCTCCTTTTGCAGGGGAGAAAGCTCTTAAGACAGAGAAGGATGACCTACTTCTTTTTGTCTCCAAGTGTTGGGATTATAGGCATGTGACACCACATGTAACTGGAAGTTTTGAAGAACTATCTCTAATTTATTTCTAACTATAGTTGAACAGTTAGATATATTGGTCAGTATTGAAAGGGTTGTGAAGATAAACAAATCTTGTAAAGTGTGTGCTACCAGTGAATGGAGGACTAGGTACCATGGGGTACAGCATTTCAAATAAAGGCATCCACACTTGGAGTATCCCAGGGCTTCCTCAGCCTCAAGATTCGATTTAGCTCATTGTTTTTAGATAACCAGGGTTTCTCACAGGAGTATGCTGAGCTACAGAACATCTGAGCTGCCTTTTATAGTTCAACCATCATGGTGCAGATGAGCACACCGAATCCCACAATAAGAAAGACATTTCAGTGAGCTGATAATAGGGCCAGGGCAGCCTGCCTGAGGCCAATATATGAGAGGATGTTTAGTGTTCTCTGACTCAGCTGGGGGTGACTTGACCATCCTGTTAGTGACTGTACAGCAATCCTCAGGGAGTTTTAAAGATGGAGATGATTTAAATCCTGGATGTTTCTTTGGAACTCTACAGTACTTCCTAGCTGTTTTTTCTTGACTGTGAAAGGTGGTAGAAGACAGATGGTCGAAGGGCATAGGGAGAGGATATTTGGCCATTTTCCTTGAGACTAGGCCTTACTGTCCTAAGAGTCCTATTTTTCTTGCAACGACATTTCTAGCCCAGGTTGAACTTGACCAAGTTATGTAGCTGAGGATGGCCTTGTATATCCTCTTGCTTTCACGTGCCCTTCAACTGCTGGGATTACAGGGGATCACTATCGTGTCCGAAGTTTTTAATCCTTTAAAATTATTCCTTTGTGTACTGTACATGTTTGTATGTACATGTGTTTGCATGCATGCTTGAGCATCCACATGTGGCATTGCCTATGGTATGTATGGAGGACAGAGGACAGCTTGCAAGAGTCATTTCTCTCCTTCCACCATGTTGAACTTAGGTCCATCAGGCCATCTCTATGCCCTTGGTTTTTGTTTTGAAACAGATCTCATGTAGCCCAGGTTGGCCTTGAATGTCCTGTGTAACTGAGTCTGGCTTTGAATTTCTGACTGTTCTACCTCTGTCTCCTAAGAGTTGGGAATACAGAGTTGACGTCCACGCCTATCAAGGTCTGACCTCTTTGTATTCAAGCTTGATCTGTCTATTGTACTATGGTTAGAAGAACACTTGTCTTTCTAATTTAATGATGATATTTGGTGCTGTAGCAACCATTTTAATGTAGTCCAGAATCATCTGATCTCAGCTCTCAACTATTAACTCTAGGTATTTTGCTAGTAGGTCAAGTTTTGGGTTGTTGGGGTGGGAGTTCAGGATTTCATAGAAAGGATATAGTATTGAAAGGTACAGATTCCAGAATTAGACTGCTTGAACTCACATTCTAAACACTCACCTGTGTGACCAATGAGTTGTTCCTAACATGCACAAAGCCTTGGGTTGAATCTCCAGAGCTAAAAGAAAAAGGAGCTAAGTAGCTACCCAAGGTATAACTCATTAATCACATAGCTGTAATTTGAATCCAAGCTTTCTGTTTCTAGAGTCTATGAAGTTCCCCTCTCCATCTCTATACTCTTTCTCCTTATCCCCTTTTGCCAGTTCCTCGAATCTGTTTTGTTGTTATTTGTTTGTTTCTTTGTTTTGCTTCTGTTTTTGTTTTGTGACATTCTTTTATAGAATAGGCTGGCCTTGAACTTGAAACCATCCTTCTGCTTCTGCTTCCAGAGTGCTACCATCCATGCCTGAACTTTTTTTTCTTTGAGTGGAGATGTAGTAGGTGGCTCAAACTCATCTCTGAACTCTGGTTTCAAGTGGTTTCCTCTGTTTTGGCCTTCTGAATAGCCAGGACCATAGGCAGGAACAAAACATGCCTTAGTAGGTTACCTCTGATTTTCTTTCTTTCAACCATAATTTAAAGATGATAACTGCTTCCTAGGGCTGTGCTGATTATGAGATGATTTATAAAGTGCTTATAACTGTGCCTAGCAACTCATCGGTGTCATATAACAACCACCTGTTATTATTAATATGTTCAGCCATCTATTAGGAGCTCAATTTTCATAACTTATTGATTGCTTTTCATTATTACTGTAATTGTTACTATTACTGTAAAGAATATAACATAGTGAATAGAGAATTACAATCATACCTTTAAAAATTTCAATTTAATTGGAGATTTAGGGCTAACTCATTCTAGAAAACAGTTTGATAAAATATAATGTATTTTTCTATGCATATTTTAATAAGGAGTTTACTGGGGACATTGATGCTATGTTTTTAAAGAGGTAATACTTGGGGCGGTGGCCACTTTGGGTGGGAAAATGATAGGATTATTATATAAAGGTATAAACTTTATATAATAGTTTTAGGCCAGCGTCCCTTTTAGATTGTTCTTTCTTCACTGGTAAACATTCTGAAAGGTCTGTGAAGGATACTGTACCTTGAGGTTTCTGAAACCAGGAGAATTAATTCTAGTAAAATCTGTTATTTTTCTTGCCCAAAGTAAGTTTCTAAATGACTGGAGATGGTTTGAGTGGGTGATAAGGACCTAGGTTTGATTCCCAGAGCCCGCTATTGAAGGTACATCTCTGCAGTTCCTGAGCTCCTACTGCAAGACGTGAGGCAGAGACAAGGAAGATTCTGCAAACAAATGGGCCAGCATAATTCCAGAATTAAATGTAGAAACAAAAAGGCACACTTATCACCGTGAGGAAGCCTAGGTTTGATAACTGAGGTCATCCTCTGGTTCTCTACATGTTTTTATTTTACACCTTCATACACACACTTGATGAAAAATGCTTCTTCCTTCATGTGTCTGATTGAACTAAATTAAGAAATAGAACTCAGTGAAGACTTTGTATTCTCCCATTGGCTTTGCTGTGAGGTGAAGTGTTTGGTCGAAAAATATGGAGGGATTGTTTCTCAATGAGCAATTGTGATGGATAGAGGAGTATGATGCTTTCTGATCATAGCCTACCTACAGAATGGGCACCTTGAACTCGGAGACAGATATTTTGGTGTACGTTTTCTTTTTTTTTTTTTTTTTTTTTTGTTCTTTTTTTTCGGAGCTGGGGACGAACCCAGGGCCTTGGCGCTTCCTAAGGTAGCGGCATCTACCTCGAGCTAAATCCCCCAGCCCATTAACGTTTTCAAGTACCAAGAAAGCTCTTTGGGTATGCCTAACCTCCAGAAACAGCAGATCTAGCCCTGTCTTCACACTTACCTTTTTGCTTGTGAAAATTTGATAGAAAGGAAATTTGTCTGATGATGCCTAATTGAGGCAGAGTGTATGGGAGTCATTAAGGTTTGAGACATTTGGTGATACAGGGCAAAGTAAGGTCCTGAAAATTTATATGTTGGTTATGTATTTGGGAGATAATAGGGGTCAACGCCATTGAGAGGAGTAAAGTTTATCTATTGGGCATGGGGCATTGTATTCTCTTTAGTTTTGGTCTCCCTTAGAAATATAGACTGAATAATGTAGCCTCATAATTATTACTTTTTAAAAAAAGCTCTTAGCATATGACCAAGGTGGCCTGAAACTCAAGAAATTTACCTTCCTCTGTCTCCTGAAGTCTGAGATTAAGGGCAAGCCTGGAAAAGCCATGTTATTTTTAAGATAGCTGAAATAGTTTCTGATCTTATCATTTTGTTCTAGTCTGCTCCAATCCCTGGTTCCAGTCTCAAAAACCTCAAGCTGGGTATTTAATTAAAGTGCACCTAAAGGCTCTTTGTCCTTGTTATAATGTTTAATTAATCTGTGGTATAGGGTTGGAGGTGTCAAGGGAACATCCAGTTTGATTGTCATTAATTAAGAAACATAAGTTCTTGCTACCTTCAAGGGTTTAAAATAAGCTAAACTCCGTCTCAGCCATCATTTGGTTTTATTTTACTAAAACCAAAAGTTATCTTGCCTTTTTGCCTTTGGATTTGATTTTTTTCCCTCTAGCATGAAAATATCAGCAGCATCAGAAATGATAAATGTAGAACTTCCTTCCCCAGGTTCTTTATTTCCCTTGGTCCCTGGGGCATGGTGAATGTAGAATACACTTGGCAAGAATGTTGGCCATTTTGCTTTGGGTTTACTTTTCTTCTCTGCTATGGGTGCTTGGAGGGCTGCTTATGAAGTGGTTGAGCTGGGTCTGGGAACAATTTAGCTTATTTGCCTTTCTTCAATAGCCTAGGCATTTTCCTATGATTGGGAGCTTGCCTCCTGGCCAAAGGCCAATTGCCAGAGGAAACCAGTGACTAAAGGCTTCCTCCCCGTGATGTCACCTTCTGGAACCATTCCTTATGATTCCTCATGAGTCGAGTGACCTTATTTGGCTATTTTTGCCCCCATCAAATACTCACCTTCCCTCAACCAATTTCCTGTTCTTCATAACAGGGGCCACCTTCTTCAAGGTTTTGCAATGCTACCTGTAAACGTTTCTCCTCAGGGCTCTGAGAGGAGGAGGGATGGGAAGTGAGAAGGATGAGACAGGGTGACGGGGCAAGGGGGGGGCAGGTTCTGGAATGATTGTGATTTCTCCACCCTGCTTTCTTATCTCTTCTTTCCCACTTGTCCCTGCATAGTTACCTGCCTTTAGTTTCTTACCAAGCTCTCTGGCAGCTTAAGTGTGGTCTTGCTTGACCTGAAAAGGCATAGGAGGTGGGGTGGGGCTGGGGCTCAGGCTCTAAGCATCTAAAAAGGTATGGAGTAGAGTAAAAGCTTTCCAATTAGTAAGGCCAAGTCTTGGCATATACCTGTTCTGTGCCTGGGTCACTCTAGGCTTTTCTCAGATTAGAGTTAGAAAAACAGAGACTTTGTTGCATAAAGCCAGGCATTTGTCTCATTCATTATTTTTTTCCTCTTTGAGATTTGTTTTTCAGATTTGATGATTTTGTTATGTGTTTGCCTGCCTGTAGCAACATGTCTGTGTAACACGTGTACCTGGTGCCTGAGAAGGTCAGAAGAGGGCATCAGATCCCTGATCTGGAGTTAAGGATAGTTGTGACTGTAGGGATGCTGGGCACTGAGCCTGGATCCTCAACAACACAAGCTCCTCAGTTTTCTGCTTTTAGTAGGAAACTTTGTAGAAATTAGAGCAGTAGGAGCCTGAATTGAGGATATCTATCTGGTTTTTAGCTTAAAATCTGGGTGACCTTGGATAAATAATTTCCACACCTTAATTTTATATGGGAAACATTCTGATAACGTGTTTTACAACCTAAAGAAATGGGAAGATAGTTATGTAACAACAGAGAACAGTACGTATTTGAGGTTCTCCTGCCTCCTTTAAAAAAACATTGGAAGATGTTTTCTCCTAATATCAGTAAGGAAACAGACTCTATTTCAGGAGCCCTACTATGGGACAATGAATTGGGAAACAGCTGACAGTGAACCTTGGGCAAAGCACTTCATTCCACTCTGAAGACTAGAGTTGGTGGCTATTTTTGGTTATTGATGGCTCCAGAGAGAATAGAAGACCCTTGAAATAGCCATACTTTTATCTGGAAAGGGATGACCAAGAAACAAACCCAAACTGATTGCAGAGGAGATCTTATTTCCTCTCTTCATAGCCTTTTTGGGGCTATGGGATTACTTTTATTTTAAGTCTTAAATTACTAAGATTTCCTCTTGTCTGAGTCACTGTCATCTCTACTGCCCTTGTAGAGAGAAAGCTATATGTGTGGCATTGGGTGGAACAGAGGAAGAATTTCTAGCCAGGGAGTTTATTACCACATAATCCCTATTTCCATGTTTAGTGTTGGGCTTTATCTGATTCTGCATTATGTGAATATTGTGGTAGACCGATAGATCAAGGGCGAGGAAATTATAAACTTGGTGTGAAGGTATGTTACATTGATAGAGCATGAAAAAGGATATGCTTTTACTTCTCCTTATCCTCTCTGTCTTTGGTCCAGTACTTGCTTATGAATCCCACACTGCGTCCCAGCCTTTTAAAACGTGGCCCTGAACATGAACCTCATGGACTCGGAAGTATTGCTATGTTCTTCCTTTTAGAAGGATTTTCTGAGGGAGCTCACATAAAGATGCCTTAGTTGTATGAATGCTGTTTGGGACAAGTTTCTTTCCCACAATCGGTGGAATAGTTTCCAGCTCACAGTTTCTTTTGGCTTTTGTTGGTTCTCCTTTTTTCATAGCCCCCACATAGGTATCTACCAGTTGAAGGTAGTAGATCAAATGGCTTCTAATTGAGAGAGTGTAAACCGAAAGCAAAGGTCCGTGAAGAAAGTAATGTACAGGTAAACAGAAGAAGAATGGGCCTTTATTTTTGTATTTCCTCCTTTTGTAAAATGCCCCATGGCATGTGAGCATGGTTAGCACATGCAGAGAACAATGTTTCAAAAACCCACTACTTCGATATATTAGTTCTTATTTATATTTTTTGTTGTGTGTTACATTTGTACCTTAGTTTGTCTATGGCACAGTGGTTTGTACATAAGAATTCCTACTTCTCTATACCCCAGCAAATCCATTACTAAAAATATGATTGGATACACATACATTTAGGATTATTTTTTCTCCATATTTTTGATATTCCAAGCTGTGTAGTCCACATTGGCCTTTAACTTGGGGAAATTGTCCTGTCTCAGGCCCTGGGAATATTCCCCTATTTCTTGGGTGGTGTAGGCCCAAGGATTGAGAACAAGATCATTCTTTGTTTCAAAAAGCTGGTTGTAGAGCCAGCCCTAAAGGTACATGATACTGAACTAAAAAGGAATATTTTTAATGGCCTTGTAAAATTCCATCCAATGACTATATGTTTTTTATAGACATGTTGAGCTTCCAGACTTTCTTTTATTTAGTAAACTTCTGACTTTTAAAACTTCTAGTTCAAGAAGTGACTATCTCTAGATGCCCATTGTTGAGATATACAAAATTTCTTTCTTTTTTTAATGTGTATTTGATACAGGATCTCTTACAGTCAGTCCATTGTATCCTTAAGTTCAATATGTATCTAAGAATCCAAGGATGACCTTGAGCTCCTTATCCTACTGCCTCCATCTACCAAGTGCGGGATTACATGCCTGAACCACCTTATCCAGAAGTCTTTCTGAGACAGGATGCCATTCTGTAGCCCATAGTGGCCTAATATACAGTGACATGCAGGTTCAGCATTGTTAGCTTCTTTAGTAGAGGATTCCAGGCCTGTGTTATCCTGCTCAGCATGGGCAAACCTTTTGAAAGGGTGTTTAGTCAGCAACCGACAGTGGGAGAAGCAGCAGCAGTATATGTAAGGGATCCTGCATGAGACAGGGGAGGCACTGGTAATAGACAAAAGGCATGCTCTCTCTCTCTCTCTCTCTCTCTCTCTCTCTCTCTCTCTCTCTCTCTCTCTCTCTGTGTGTGTGTGTGTGTGTGTGTGTGGTGTATTATAATGAGGAACAGCCTGAGTCAGTGCATAGACCCAAGCTTTTCTGGTCTTGATTTATATGTGCTTTTGGGTGCTGCCACCCACCATGGTTTTGTTTGTTTGTTTGTTTTGTTTGTTTGTTTTCAGTCTATAACCCAGGGTGGCCTGGAACTCATTAGGTATAAAAGGATATTGGCCTCATAGAAGTTATCACCTTGCCTCAGTCGCCCAAGTAGTGGGGTTGTAAATATAACTCCATGTCGAGCTACTAAACAACTTTTTAAAGTTCTTTCATGTGTGTGTAACCCATTATATCTCTTTCAGAATGCAGAGATGTTGTGGCTTCCTAGAGGCCCTCTGGGAACCTTATAGTCTAGTTCTTTTTCAGAGGGAATTATATGGAATGTGGTGCCAACTGGCTAGCCTGGCAGCCCTGCTCAAGAATGGTTACAAGTAGCTGGGGTGGGAGGTGGTCCCTTTTTAGCTCTTTAGCTTCAAGTGAGTGGTGCTACAGAAGAGGGGTACCTGACCCTCTTTTAGATAAAGGTAGAAGTATTTATAGAAGCAACAGTGAAACTAAGACCTTTCAGGCTTCAAGTTTTATATGTATTGTTAGAACACTTTTAGGTCTGTTACAGTGTTTCAGACGCCTGCTCATCCTATCTGTTTTGGGCAAACAGCTTATTAGAGAACCATCAGTTCAAGTTTGTTGAGGATAGATACTCTTTTCTTTTGTTTTTTATTTCTTTTTCTCAATAAGCTTTTATGTATTTTATCCTGATCCATGACTCTGTATGTAGCCAAGGATTCAAGCTAACCTTGAGTTCCTGACTGTCCTGCCTCTATCACACAAGTTTTGGAATTGCAGGCCCGTACCACCATGTCTGGTTATGCAGCGCTGGGGATTTCACCTTAAGGCCTTTTGTCTTCAGCATATACCACACAGAGCTTTTTGCTGCTGTTTTGGTTGTTTGCAAAACTGTAATCTACACTAGGGCTTTGTGTCTTATGAAGAAATGCTTAAACATTATTTTAATCTATAGATAATATCTTGGTCAACTGTAAAGCACAACTGCAAGGGTCTTTCTTGTTCAAAGTCTTATAGTAGATTCGGGGATATAGCTCAGTAGAGTGCTGGGTTTAATCAATAGAGCTCTGGGTTTGATGCCTAGCACTGCATAAATCATGCATGATAGCACACATACGCACATGCTACATGCAGATGGTGGAAGTAGGAGGCTCAGAAGAAGTTCCGGCTATACCCCCCCCCCCCGACACACACACACACCACCACCACCACCACCACCACCACCACCACCAGTTTGGGACATGTGAAACCCTGTCACAAAACAAATCAGAAAAGTTGTGTAGTTAACTCAAGCAGAAAAGCTGCTTTTGAAGCCGAGACCACTTTTGGTATTATATTCTTCATATTGTATTAGCTCGAGACCACTTTTGGTATTATATTCTTCATATTGTATTAGCTGAACCCACTCCAGGGGTTCTCAACCTTCCTAATACTGTGACTCTGATTCTCATGTTGTGGTGACCCCAAGCATCAAACTATTTTTTTTCTACTCCATAACTGTAATTTTGTTACTTTTATGAATTGTAAGGTATTTGCCAATATCCGCTGTGCCATCCAAAGGCATCAAGACCCACAGGTGAAGAACGACTGCACAAGTGTAAGCTGAATCTACTACTGTGTCAGTTTCATGAGAGCAGAGATGGTTCCCACTATCCATTATATAGCCTCTATAGCATAGTGCCTCATACAGACTAGGTACTCAAGAAGTATTTGTTGAATAGATACATTTTGTATTCATGGAATGGATCTGCCAGCAAGCTCAACAACTTCATAGTCTCTGGAAAGCACCTAAGGTCAATTTATTTGGGCCCTGGCAGGTGGAGAATAAGAGTGTCAGGAATAGAAAGGCAACTGTTTTTTCTTGGGTACCTTATAGTGTCCATTTTCCTGTGAATGTTCAGCCTGATCATAGTCAACTTCCACCTCCCTTTTCCATGTCTTCACACAGTAGTTTTCATGCCAAGGGCGAATATTGAAATTAAAGCCTTTAGTGGATTCTAATAGGCAGCTGTGTGAGCATTTCAATCTGCCTTTGTGGAGCGGCACAGAATTTGGCTGTAGAGTACATATTTGAGGCATTACCTCGCGTAAATTTTTTTTTTGTATGTGTAGTGCTCATTATGGCACTGCCAGTAGGCAGGACTGAATTATGTAATCAAATCTGAAGAGGTTTGGGTAGAGCCAGGCATAGATGGGTGGGAGAACAGGGAGACCCTGGAGATCATATTGTTGGGAGTACCCAGTCGCTATTGCTACTTTAGCCGCACACTCCCCTGCTGCCCGAGAGCCCAGAGCTGCATATCTTTGCAGATTTGGGCGTGTTGTCAAAGTAGCATTCTTTTATGGGAAGTGGGGAGGATTATCTTCGTTTTACTTCTGAGATAGAGACGTGGGTTGCATCGGAAGACATATCATTAGGCTTAGTAGGCAAGGTTGCATGTTATCAAATAGAGCCTTTGAAGGTTACCGTGTTTTTGTTCTATTCTGTTTTGTTTTTGAGACAGGATCTCACTATGCAGTGTTGGATGGCAGGGGACTTGGAATGCAGACCAGTTTGGCTTTGAACTCAAAGAGATCTGTCTGCTTCTGTTTCCCAAATGCTGGGATTAATGGTGTGTGTGATCATACCCAACAGTTACTTTATTATAAAAGGACTCTTCCTATTTAGTTTTAAAGGATTTTTTTTCCCATTTGTTTTTAGAGTGCCGAACTAGACATTGTGCCATGAATGTTAATAGATGTAGACTATAAAATTTAAGTACGGATTGTTTCTATTTTATAGTTTTGGACTTTACCTTTTGGCAGTACAAAGAATTCAACCTAGGGCCTTGAATATGCTAGGCAAGCCCTCTACTTCTAAACCACACTCGCAGCACTCTTTCTACTTTTTATTTTATCATGTACTATTCTTGAGATAGCTCATGTAGAGCAGGCTTGCCTTAAACATGCTGTATATGCTGAGGATGACCTTCTTGCTTCCACTTCCTGACTTCTGGCATTAGAGGTGGGTACTATCATGGCCTGATAAATTTGTATTGGAAGATCTCTTTAAATTAAACTCTCTCAGTAGCTAAAGTAGGCCTTGAATTTGAAATTCTGCTGCCTTTGCCCACCCACTGAGTAGCTATGATTATAGGCGAATAGGCCCCGATGTGGAGTTTGTGTAGCTGGAATTTGCTGCTCATAGGTTCTTCTTTCTTCCATGTTTCTCCACCCTTTCAACCACCTAACACTAGATATGAGAGAAAAAGGGGGAGAAAGGAGGAAAGGGGATGACATCATTAGGCTACTTTCTGCTGGTTAGGAGCATCAGGTTCCTTTGGGGCAAGTTTAATGTTTGCCATTTGGATATCTAAGTTCTTTTTGTTGTTGTTTCTTCTTTGTGCATGAATACTTAACAAACTGCAACCAACCATCAAATGCCAACCTACCCTGTCTCATATATATATATATATATATATATATATATATATCCTCTGAAAAGTCCCCAGAACTCACAGTCACAGAAACAGTTTGTCAGTGGTAAAATCACCACCCTGCAAGAGTACAAGGAAAATCATAGTCACCTGCTGTGGACAGTCTGAAGGAGCCCCATGTCCCACACCTGGGATTAAGATGAAAACATATACTTACAATATTTCTGTGTTTTCCAAAGAAGTCAAAACTCCAAAATTGTTACTACAGACTTGTTCATTTGTCCTTCCTTCTTTCCTTGCTTCTTCCTTGCTCCTTCCTTCCTTCCTTCCTTCCTTCCTTCCTTCCTTCCTTCCTTCCTTTATGACTTTTTGAGATTTTTTTTCTGCATGAAGCTCTGCCTACCCTGAAGTTCTCAATGCAAACCAAGCTAGTCTCAAACATACCGGGATATACCTGCCTGTGCCTCCCAAGTGCTGGGATTAGAGATGTGTGCCATTGTTTTCATTATGAAATGAATCCATTACTTGATTTGATAAAAACCACAAACAGCAAACAACAAAGGGCTAGGTAAGGTGATGTACGTCTGTAATTCCAGCATTGCGGAGGCAGCAAGAGACAGAAGGATTATATATTTGACAACAATCTCATTTACATAGTGAATTCCAGGACAGCTAGGGCCACTTCGTGAGACTCTGTCTTAGAATTTTATTGCTATAGGGAGCCACCGTGACCATGGTGACACTTATGAAGAAAGTCATCTTATGGTTCAGAGATTTAGTCCTTATTATCAGGGAATATTTAGGCAGACAGAGTGTTTGAGAAGGAGCTGAGAGGTCTACCTCTGAATCCTCAGGCAGCAGGAAGAGAGAGTGACACTGGGCTTGGCTTGAGCATCTGAAACCTCAAAGCCTGCACATAATGATACATTTCCTTTAATAAGGCCACACCTTCTAACAGTGCCACTTCCTATGAACATATGGGACCATTTTCATTCAAGCCACCACACTTTCTCAATCAAATAAAGTACAAGAAATGAGAAAACCCTGAAAAACAGGAAGTCTTCTGTGCCTGACTGCTCTTCTGAGGGGACCATTTTTAACCAATATGAATATAGACTTTAAATTTTTTCCCCTGTCTGTCTGTTTGTCTGTTTGTATGTATGTCTGCCTGCCCCTACCCCTCTCATGTTTTGAGACATTTTACATGAAGCCAAGACTAGCCTTGAACTTTTTTCATCCTCCTACCTTAGCTTCTACTTATGGGATCACAGGTTGTGTAGCTATATCCTGCTAATGTATAGACTATTTTAAATACGTTTACACACATGAACCTTTAAGCATGCATATTGCACTATCCGCATTTTTCTGCATTTGCTTTGTTTCCATGTAGCTAAGAGAAAAAGAAACTCCTTAGGTATAGGGTAGTTATTTTGTCAAATCAGGTTTTTTGTTTTTTTTTTTTAAGATTTATTCATTTATTATATATAAGTACACTCTAGCTGTCTTCAGACACACCAGAAGAGGGCATCGGATCTCCTTACAGATGGTTGTGAGCCACCATGTGGTTGCTGGGAATTGAACTCAGGACCTCTGGAAGAGTAGTCGGTGCTCTTAACCGCTGAGCCATCTCTCCAGCCCCGTCAAATCAGGTTTTAAATTCTGAATGGGTATAAATAAGAAAATGAAGAAATAGGTGGAACTTTGTACATGTAAAAAGTCCATACATTTTCTTTTCTTTTAAAAATAGTGAATTAAAAAATCTGTGTCTCTTCGTTGGTATGTGCATGTGGGTGTAAATGATCTTGTGGTCTGGAAGAGGGCATTAGCTACTTTGAAGCTGGAGTCATAGGTGATTGTGAGCTATCCAGAACGTCTGCTGGGAAGCAAACTCAGGACCTTTGGAACAATAGTACATGCTTTTAACTGCTTAGCTATCTCTCCAGTCCCTGCCCCTTTTTTTTTTTTTTTTTTTTGCCCCTGTGTCAAGGTCTCCTGTAGTCCAGGTTTGACCTCTTTTGTGCTATGTTGGTGAGGATGCCCTTGAATTTAGTAGCCTTTGTTTTCACCTCAGTGCTGGCATTTCAAGGTTGAGTTACTATGTTGTGTATAGCACATATCAAATGGGAAATAAAAATACATCAGGAGCACTTGCTTGCTTAGGAGAAGGTGTACTGATATGGGAGGTTTGGACTTTTTCTACTGTAACAAAGGATATTGAGGGTTGCTTCTCTTTCTGGGCTCATCCCGGAAGAGAAATTGCTGTGCTTTCATGTGTGTCTCAAATGATCTTTGGAGAATGCATCTTGGTGAGGCAGTTTGCATACTTATGTAATGGCCTCATCCCTGTGTTGCGGTTTTCCAGTTTGGAATAGTTTGTTTCTCGGCAGCACCTAAATGAAAGGCCTGAGTAACAGAATAATGCTGAAATGTGAGACGAAAGGAGCGAAGCTGGGAGTGCATCCGCTTGTGCATCGGTGGGCACCTGCCTTTGCAGTTTCTGCAAAGACCAGTGCGAAGGCCTGCCGAGGAACAGTGAGGCAGAATTAAATCTCCTCTCCTCTCTTAACATGCATACTCTGCACAAAACGGCTCTTCAGAGTATTCACATGTTCCCCAGCCACCCAGTTGAGGGAGACGGTGACTTGTAAAATACAAATGTAGAAAGAAACACAACCAAACAAACAATAAGTAAATCTAGTCTATTTGTTGCGGGTCCTAGTCCTAGAAATTTACTAATAGGAGTATATTGACCATTTCAAGAGGCCAAACCAAGAGAGGAAAAGCACAATTACCAGAAATGCTGGCTTCCTTCTTCCCATTTGTGGCAAGCTCCACTGTGCTTTTGTGTTTTCAGTTGCTAGATTTCCATGGTGTGTAGAGTAGAGCATCTGCTTACCTTCCTTTAAATCAAGCAGCCTCTCCCACTAGAGGCTAACCCTGGCTGTGCTGGGCCTCTAGGTCACTGTAGGTATTTTTGCTTTCCCCTTTCGACAAACAGGAAGTAGCCTACAGACTGAGTATTGGAACGTTCTGACTTATTGTAAAGTACAGAAAGCAAAGGTATGACATTACTTCCCGGAAAGAGAAAAGGAAAGAAAAGAAAGACATTCATTTTTTACCTCTCCTTTCCTTTCCTTTCCTTTCCTTTCCTTCCCTTCCCTTCCCTTCCCTTCCCTTCCCTTCCCTTCCCTTCCCTTCCCTTCCCTTCCCTTCCCTTCCCTTCCCTTCCCTTTCCTCCCTCCCTCCCTCCTTCCCTCCCTCCCTCCCTTCCTCCCTTTTACCCTCCCTTCCTTCCTTTTTGTGTGTGACAGTTTTAGTAAGTAGCTGTGGCTGGCCTAGAACTCACCAACTTCAAAGTGCTAATTACATGTGGTGTGCCACCATGCCCAGCAAGAAAAATGGGTTGGGATTGTTGGGTGTGTGTGACTAAGCTATAAGCTGTGCTAGGATTAAATCCAAGTCTTTGTGGATGTCAGGTGAGAGAGCTCTCTCTACTTCTGAGCTAAACCCTACATGGGAGTTTGTGTGGTTTGTTGTTTAGCTGTGTAAGAATTTCATCCAAGGTAATCCCTGTGGGTCAGCCTTGTGGGAAGGTCAGTACTTCCATACTGTCTTTGTAACCTTAGGGTAGTTCTTTAACTTTGTTCAGCTTTGTATTCTCCTGTTAATAAAGTGTGGCTGATCATGCTAGCCTCAGAGTTAATGGGCAAGTTGGATAAGGTCAAATTGGAACGCTCTCAGCTGTTTGCTCTGTAGAAAGTCAAGCATATAGGATTCAAGTGCTCAGGGAAGTTTAAATCATGTTTTAATGGCCTCTGTTGACAAAGGCAGTAGAGCATGTCAGATGAAAACGTTCAGTTCACCATTAGGAATGGTTATTATATTTAAAAGGGTAAGCTTCAGTTATCAGAAAAAGTTCACTTTGGACCAGCTTATTCATAGACCATTTGGGATCAATGAGGCATTGCTGTATAATCAGCTTTGATCTCTCTACCACATGTCCTAAGCCATGTGACCGTGGGGCATGTAAACTCTGTTGGTTCTTTCAAGGGATAGTGCAAAAATATGTAATTAGTTGAGTAAATAATGCTCTGCAGATTTCCAGTATAAGGTGGTTAGATTGCTGTGGCTACCATAACCCCTTGTTTTGTGTGTGTGTTTATCTTTAAAATGGGTTTTGTATAACCCTAGCTGCCTTGGAATTCAGTTTTTAGACCAGGCTGATCTCCATTTTCTGGCAATCCTCCCACCTGAGTCTTCCAAGTACTGGGATTATTAACTCATCTTAAATTGATGTAGATAACTGATCTTAATCACAAAGAAAATGGCAAACTTTACCATCTAGAACAAGGGCTATGATAGGCTTTTCCTTTGTAGATCATCTGTAACCTCACTGACTTGTCCCTCTAGGTCTTGTTGGCAAAGTTACGAGGTAGAAGTTAGAAGGGAGGAAACCTAGACCTGAGTGTGTCCTGTATAGCTTGTGTTCCAGGGAAGGTTTGAGTGTTTCTTCCCTATACTCTACTAGGATTGAGCCTTTGGTATGAAGAGCCAAGCTCACAAAATCCTCAAAACCATTAAGATTCTTTTTAAGCAAGATCTTGTAGCTGCTGAGCAGCTCAGAAAGGAAAGCACTAAGGTTAGGAAGCTGAGATGAAGTTCTACTTCTAGGAGGCAACTCCTATTTAAAGTAGCCAAGTCTGGTATGAGTTAGATACCTCTTTTCAGGTTTTCTGGCATTGCTCTATAAATATTGTCAAGTGGCCCTAACCTTATTGCTTTCTTACCCTATGTCTGTTTTCTGTGCTGCTATGTTTTGGTTTTGTTTTGAAATAGATTACCTAGTGCTGAAATTATCAGCATAAGCTACTACCTGGTTAATGTGGTGTTGGGGATTGAAGGAGCCCCAGGACTTCACGGGTGGTATCCATACATTCTATCAACTGAGATACACCCATCCCTAGTCTTCTCACTGGTGGTCTAGACGAGACAAGTAATTCTCTTCATTTGTGGTATACTTCATAGTTGTGAAACCCCACCCCAAACCCCTTACTGTTCTTAATATATACTTACTAACTCTTTCTGGTTAGCAAGTTACGAGTTATCTCTTCATATAGAGAAATCAAGGTTCAAAGGGAGTAAAGAACTGTAAGCTTATCTAATCCATCATGGGGCAGGTTTCACAGGAGAGTAAGAAGGTGAGTTTTGGACTCTGCAGGATTTGATGTGGGAAAGGGAGACAGACATTGCTAGTCATGGCTAGGGCAGAGTTCTGAGATTTGTAAGGAAGAATCCCTTTTGAATATTTGGCCCTTTCCCCATTCCAGTTGCTACTAATCTCCCCTAGTCTCTCAAAAGTTTGAATCAGAAGCGAAGTTTAAAAAGATGAAGTTTAGGGAGAATTCTTGCAGTTAAGGGCTGTGTGGGGTTGGCCAGCTAGCTGTTCCATCGTTTTCTTTTTCTTGGGGCCTGGCAGTTGTCTTTCCATGTCATCCATCCTATTGCTAGTGTCAGACCATTGCTCTCAAGGCTAATTGCCCTTTACATCTGGTTGTGCCAGTAACTTACTTGGCCTTTGTCATACACACAGTTCCTAACTAGCAAGTGAGAATTGCTTGGCGTTTACTTAGACCTAACCAATATAGGGTCTTATTCCTTTATAGGAATGTGAACATTGATTTAGTTTCCTGTCTTTTTGTTTTCATTATTTATTTTTATTTGGAGACAGTATTTAATGTAGCTCAGTCTAGCCACGAACTCACCATATAGCTGAGGATAACCTTGAACTCTTGGTCCTCTTGCTTCTACTTTAGTTTTCCAACTGGCATGTGCTAACAGGACCGGTTTCTTTTCACTTTTTTGATTCACTAGTTCTCTGAATTCTTTGTAAAAGATGGCAGAGACAGATATATATGTTAAATGTAATATTTCTTTTCTGGAGTCAATGGAAAGTTTCAAAAGGGAGAACTTAGTGCCAGCAAAGTAGCTTAATCATGGCTTGCTTGCCTAACATGTGTATGCATCTGAACTGCTGAAGAAATGAAAGGAGTTCAGGGTTGGGGGTTGTTCGTACCTGTCAGAAATCTCCCCTTAAGAAAGTTTGCCCACTGCTTCATGGTACCCTGATTAAAGAATAAGCTTGGCTTCCCAGGGTCATGAGGAGATAGTTAATGTGGAAAAAATACGAGGATTATTTTAGGGTTTCTTTTCTCTAAACAGCTTTTAAGGGAACTACACTCCTGTCTTAGTTAGGGCTTTACTGCTGTGAACAGACACCATGACCAAGGACAACATTTAATTGGGGCTGGCTTACAGGTTCAGAGGTTCAGTCCATTATCATTGAAGTGCCATGCGGCAGCATCTAGACACAGGCATGGTGCAGGCAGAGCTGAGAGTCCATCTGAAGGCTGCTAGCAGAATCCTGACTTCTAGGCAGCTAGGATGAGGGTCTTGAAGCCCACACCTACAGTGACACCCCAACTCCAACAAGGCCACACATCCAAATAGTGCCACTCCCTGGGCCAAGCATATTCAAACCATGACACCTCCTCTTTGCTCAATACTGGAGCATTGGTGTGAGATCAAGGCTGCTCTGGACAACATAGTGAGCAGCAGGCTCTCCAGGACTATATACAAACAAAGCAAAACCGAACAAAAATAATTCAACAAACACCCTCACTAATGATAATGATGATCTAAACTCATGACCTTAGTGGCCTAATAAGGAAGCTGGAGATTACTTGTTAGAGCATCTCTACTTACAGTAGAAGCTAAGCTTTGGGTAGAGGGAGCTAGACTTGTCTCCCAACCTTGTGCTCAAACTGTGTACCACATATCGGCATATTTATAGGCATTCATATAGGCTCTAGTTGGTATTGGTTAAGACTGGGCATAAGGTTTTTTTAACTAATTCCTAAGTGATCCCAATTTTGGGTAAAAGTTAAGATAACTGTAACTCTGATGGGAGCTTCTCTTTGTTACTTGCAAGATAATAAACTGAGAAAGGAGAGTCCTATCCCAGTGGATATACAGCAAAAATACAGTTGAGATTAAGATTTTACTCTGGGCTCTTCATACTCTGGTACCTGGAGGTAGAACTGGCCCTGATAGCTCAATTGGGAATTCCCTAAACTTGGTCAGGGTTAAAGGAAATGGGACTTGTAGCCCTCAACCCAAAAATACTGGGGAAGGTGTGGGGTTCAAAGTAACTACGTTGTCCCAAGGGAAATGAGTAGCTCTCTTTGTAGGGTGAGTTCATTGTCTGGGCATGTTGCAGAGTTGGGCTGGGGTGGGGATGGGAATAGCACAGAATGGGAGGTGAGTAATGCTGTGGGCACCAAGGCATTCAGTCAGTAGGAACATTACAGGCAGTTGGTGAGTAAGAGCCTAAGGACTTGGTGACTTCACTCTTCAGCTCTATATGGCAGTGCTGGGATGGTGCTCTGTCTTGTGTCCAAGACAGGGCACTTGGGAATTGAACACTGTGTTCTACTTCCTGTTTAACCCAGTAGCCTTTATTCCCCATTAGGGAGTAGGGCCACCCATAGGTCAGCCTCTATTAGGTCCCAGTCCCTGCTGCTGCAGTGCATTCAAAGTGCATCAAACCCTGCACATATTCCGGTCCCATTTCACGGTGTTGTTTGTGCTTGTTTCCCCACTGCTCCATGTGAGGAACCCCGATTAGAGATTAAGTGTGTCTTCCCAGGGTTATGAGGAGATGGCTAATGTGGAAAAATATAAGGAGATTTTAGGGTTTCTTTTCTCTAAACAGCTTCTAAAAGAGCTCATCTTCCCTGTGTCCTGTCTCCTCCTCTGACTTTCTTGACACAAATACCACTATGTAGTCAACCTAGTCTTGAACTCCCATTGTTATTTCTCTGACTTCCGAATTGCAGACCTGAGATAGTACGCTTGTCTCCACTCGGCTCTCTTTCCTATAGAAGGAAAGTTGCGAAGAGCCACAGTGAGACTCAGAATGTGGGCATGTCTGAAGGATGGGTTTCTTCTCCCTAGTCCTGTGAGAGAAATTCCTAAGCAGATCATGAGTATCTAGGCCTAGTCACAGGAGGGAAACTCAAATGTACTATTGACAACTTAATATATAAAGACCTGCAAAAGTTAAACACACAAAACCTTCCAGTCAATGAGCCAATGAAATGATCAAGCAGTTCTCAAAAGAAGAAGCAAATGGTCAATAGATATAATTTTTAATTTAAAATATTTTTCGCATATATGTATATCTATGAAAAATGTACATTCCTGGTGCTCAGGAAGGCCAGAAGAGATCACTGGATCCCTTACAACTGGAGTTACAGATGATTTTGAGCTGCTGTCTAGTGCCTGGGAATTGAATGCAAGTCTTTGGAAGAACAGTTAGTGCTCGTAACTGCTGAGCCATCTCTCTAGCCTGTAGTTAATACATATGTGGAAGTCGCAGGACAGCTTGTGGGAATTGGTTCTCTCCTTCTACTACGTGGGTTTTGGAGACTGAACTACGATTGCCAGACCTGGCTGCCGGTACCTCTTGCATGCCAAGCCATCTCTAGCCCAGCAATGAGTTAAAAAAAAGTTCACTATCCCTAGCCATAAAGGAAATACAAATTTAAATTAGAGATTCGACTTTACCTCAGTCACAATGGTTATTTTATATAAAAATGTCAAATGACAAATAACTGGTGGTGATGCTGTGGAGAAAGCGGAACCCTTATTCATTTATTGTTGTGAGTGTAAACTGGTACAGTAACTATGGAAATCAGTGTGGCAGTTTCTCATAAAACTAAAAATAGAACTGCCATATGAGTAAGCAATATTACCCAAGTCACTTTTAAGTACTACCACAGAGATACTTTTACATCCATTGGAAAGATTGTTTTTTAATTCTTTCAAGTTTTAGTACATTTATATAATGTATATTTAGCATTCCATCTACCAATTTCCCTGCTTCACATCTGTGAGTTTGTATGCACAACAGCCATTCCATGTCTAGATGTCCGCATTTTACAGCTCTCCCCCTCAACCATCAGTTCTTCGATTCTGTTTACCCCACTCCCCTTTCAGCAGTGTTTCCTGAGACTTGAATTGGAGGAGATTGGTAATGATAACTCATCCATAGCTGAGCACTCAGTGATACTTGTGTTTGGACTTTGTCCAGTCTCTGCATTAACTACTAACCACTGTAAAAAAAAAAAAAAAAAAAAAAAAAGCATCTCTGACCAGCAGCGTTGAGAGCAGTACAAATCTATGAATATAAACGTAAGTATTTAGAATGAGGTTTGACAGCAAAAAACCATTAAGTAGGTTCTCCTCTAGGGTCTATGATCTCAGGCATGGATTTTTGACCAGGCATGGAATCTTCCTGTGGAGGAGGAGGGCCCATCCAATCAGGAAGCAGTTGGTTTCCCCGTAACTGTCGTGTCACTATTTTTAATCTGTGGGCACATCTGGCCAGCATGTCAGTACTACAACATACGGGAGTCTAGTACTGGGCAAGACCATTATTTTGTTTGGTTTTTGTTTTTGATCTTTCTCTTTTTTTCTCTCTCTCTTTTTTCTTTTTTTTCGGAGCTGGGGACCAAACCCAGGGCCTTGCGCTTGCTAGGTGAGCGCTCTACCACTGAGCTAAATCCCCAACCCTGATCTTTTTTTCTTTTTTTTTATTTTTTTCTTTTGAGACAGAGCTCTGGCTGACCTTGAACTCACAGAAATAATCCTACATCTAACTTCCTAGTGCTAGGATTAAAGACTTGCATGGCAGAAGACAATTGCTTTAGATCCATGTTTATTGCTATGCCATTCATGATAACCAAGAAACAGTAAGTTGAATGGAAAAAATAAACAGTATATATAAAAATTTTTATTCAGCTGTTAGAAAAAAATGTAATCGTGGGATATGCAGGAAAATGGGTAGAACTAGAAATCCTACTAAGCAGAATACTCATACTTACATGTTTTCTCTCATGTGGATCCTGGGTTTTAAGTCATACATATATGTATATGAGTGAGTGTGGATATATAGAGTGACCTTAACAGATGGGCAGAAGGGGAAAAAATCAAAAAAGGATAATAGAATACATGTAACATGAAAGCAGAAGGCAGTTAGTGGAAGGGAGTTCAGCAGGAGCAGGACAGGTAAGGGGAGTAAGGAGGAATTTAGTGAGGGGCAAAAGCAGTATGAATGCCGATGCCAGAGTGAAACTCATCTCTTTGTGTGGTAAGTAAAAAATGTAACTAATAGGAAAGAACTGTTGGCAGGGGAGACGGTTCAGCTTGTTGCTTTTTCAGAAGACTTGGATTCCATTCTCAGCACTCGTGCTAGGTGGCTCATGACTGGCTGTAGTTCGTTTCAGGGGTTCTGAGGCTACACCCCTGGGCACCTGCCTTCATATACACATTCCTCCATACAGACATGTATGCCTACACATGATTAAAAATAAATCTTTTTAAAAGGTATTGTTAAGAAAAAACAGAAAGATGTAACAGAGGCTGGATGTGGCTCAAAGAAACAGTTGCCAGCCACCTCTTATAAAGATTGTGTCTATTGTATTACCAATTTATTATATATCCAGTTTTTTATTCCTGAGGAAAGCTCTCCCTGCGTTGCTCAGGCTGGTCTCAAAGGGTCCTTGTACCTCAGCATCTGAGATGGTAGGATTCTACGCCACGATCAGCCTTACAGCTATTTCTTAGATATCCAGAAGTCCTTTTTCTCTTGAACCAGATACATTATAGGTCTTTTAGTTCTGAGTTATAATTTGGCTGCTTGTTGCCAACTAACTAAGCTACTCTGTCTCCTTTTGGGTTACAATTGGAGGTCATAATTACCTAAGGGAGTTAAAATTGGATCTTCAGAGTAGGAAAAACCCCTGTAGATGATCTTCCTTCACCTTCCTGTTCCTTTGTACGCCTTTGCTTTTCATTGCAGGTGGCCCCAGATCTGGTAAGTAGGCAGCTGCTGTTGGGAGATAGTAATTAGAGAGATTGGACAGCAAACACAGAGTCCAAAGCTGCATTCAAGGTCAGATTCTAGGACTGCAGCCAGCTCTTCCTGCTCCTTCCTCCGGACTCCATCCATGGGTCTTGCTGAGTGCCCTAAAATCTAACCCATCTTTTTGAGAAGGTACTTCCTTGTGTTGTTGTGGGACCACTTTTGAAAGAAAGAATACTGAATCCTTTTGGAGGAAGACAGATTGCGGAATCGTGAGGGTTCTATCCTGGTGTGTCTATAGTAGTAGGCCTACATGGCAAGAGAGGCACCCTCATTTCCTTTGTAGTCCTTTTACTTATTGCACTCTGTTAGCTGTTATGTGGTTCTTTGGGTACATGCCTGTTTGAGCAGTTATGCCCTGTTATATTACGGAATTTTGTTGCAAAGGGAATATGAGTCCAAGGCTATGTCACTCAGTCCCATGTAAAGATCAGAATTGTAGCAGGACTTGATTTAGGAATGCCTTCTCTTCTCCATGCTGCTATATGTGCCTCTTCTAGACATACCTAGAATTGTAGGTGCTCACCTAGTTTTATGCCATTAGTTCTAGGAGACAAAACTACTGGGCTTCCTACCAATTATTACTTCCAGGGCACAAATGAATGAGTAGTTCTCATCATTAGTCTTATCCTTACTCTTTTTCCAAGTTTTGTACCTCTACCTAGGGATGAAATAGTTGCAAGGAATATGAAAAGATCCTTCTGCTCATCAGGACTAACATGTTTTTGTGAGTAGTGAGTGACTGAGGTGGACGTAAATGATTTTCTAGTGACAATGGAGATCACTTCTTTAAGCTCAGGGTTTGGGATCTGGTCAGCATTAAGGTGATTTGAGGGAAGAGAAGTGATAGCCATAGATAAATGCAGTCGGCCTATTTGTAGACTAATTCTCAACCATTACTTATAGCTCTAAGTCCTTGGGTGTAGTACCTTAACTTTTGACACACACAGCTTTCTAATCATTTAATGTTCAGATTAGTAGGAATATTTACTTCATTGGGATTTATGAGAAAAGTACATGAGTATGAGAATATACCTAGCTATGTGCTTAATGTCATCTTACCCTAAATCTCATCGTATTTTACTCTCTAAATATTTGTGGTAAAACTGTTTTTTAACTATTTTATTTATTTGTGTGTGTGAGGGAGGGAGAAAAGGAGGGAGGGAGAGACAGACAGACACAGAGACAGAGACAGAGACAGAGAGATAGAGAGATAGAGAGACAGAGAGATAGAGAGATAGAGAGACAGAGAGACAGAGACAGAGACATGTTCATGTTTTGGACCTAGAGTTATAATAGATATTTGTGAGCCAACTGAACTCAGGTGGTCCTCTGTCAGTAATTACTCTTAATCCCTGAGCCATCTCCCCAGCCCCTCTGCCTGTAAGTTGTAGGTGTGTCCCCCTGGAGAGCAGTAGTTCTGTTTGATTTTCTTTTAATAGATGAGGAAACTGACATTTGCGCCAGTGATGACCATGACTGATCTGTTTTGCAGGGGACACACCTTTCAAATCTTCTGCTGCTGCTTTCCGGGTGGACGGGTGAACAGATTGAGAATCTGTGGGTGTTTACTACTTTGTGAGAAACCCCAGATGTACAAACTTAAAAGTCTCAGGTTGAAGGAGTCAGGGGAAAGAAGTGTGTGAGATCCAGAGAAGAAAGGGGGGCTACGGTATGAGTGAGATAGAGAATGTGTAGACAAGACGATGATTAGAGGAACCCTTACTCAAGAGGCCAAAAATAGTTTGTGAAATGAGTGAACCCTTGCTCTTCTGAAGAGGTCAGGCAGCCTTGGCTGGGGCCCACACCCAGGTCCTTTCTGCGTTGGTAGATTTCATTTCCTTTTTTCTATGTGTGGTTGGGGGTGAATTGGGTGAGAGTTGAGCATTTTGTCATGATTGCCCCCCTTGATCTATCCATAAGAAGATGGGCTCTCTGTATGAGGTAGATTGTAGTAGGTTCCTTAAATTTGATAACAAAGTTCCTGTGAGATCTGTAGGTGTTAGGCTTATCATGCTACACTGGAATCTTAGTGAAGCAATAGAAGCAGCTTCCTCCCTGTCTTGTGCATTAGCCCAATTTGTCAAATTTTTTCTTTAATATTTCTTTCTATGCCTGTGACACACCTCACTCCTACATCTAATGAATTGGCATATAAAAACGACTTGGTGGGAAGGTCTAATTCATTCTCTTCTGATAGATTCTGGGAACGCCTGGGAGATGGGAGCAGAGGTCTTAACATTTAACTTGATGCCCTTTGTAAGGTTTTCATTTATCATATGTCTCTCTGTGACATTTGGAAGACATGAATTGGTTTTCTTTGTCCTGGATCCTCTGTTTGGTTTATTCATAACATTATAATTACCCCACCTCTTTCATTTATTTCTTGTCATAGTTTTATCCTTCATTCGTTCCGATGGCTCAGTGAGATAAAGGCACTTGTTACCAAGCCTCATGACCTGAGTTTGATCCCCAGAACCCGGAATGGTTTGGCAGATACACACACACACACACACACACACACACACACACACACACACACACACACGAATGTATGCACTGTAAAAGTTATCTGTCTAGATATTTCCCTTGTCTAGAGATCTCCCCAATATCTCCACTTTGTTCTTGATTGTTTGGATTCTTCGTGTTTTCTCAGTTGCTTTTGGGTATTTTCCCCTCTGCCCTTGCTATATAGGACAGTTGCCCACTCACTGATCTACATATTACCTCTATCCAACAAAAATTTCTTTCAGTAAGGTGTGGTGGCAAGTACCTTGTATTTTCTGAGCATTCAACACCCTCTATCATGCACGCACACACACACACACACACACACACACACACACACACACACACACACATAGGGGTATGATTCCTTTTTGAAATGTCCATGGTAGGTTGAGAGGTAGCTTTAGTTGATTATCCACGTCCTGTTAGAATTATAGATAGATTTATAGAGTTGTATTTGATTGCCTGCCATATCTATTTTCGGCCTCCAGGGACAGAGCTCACTAGGGCAGCCAGGAAATGAAGAAAAGACAAATATACAGAGACACAGAAATAGTTAGGATCTGTTGGTTTGGTATCTCTGCCGGAGAAGCCACAGCACTCTGATTTGAGTAGAAAGGTGGGATTACTGCATACAGCTGAAGACGGCTTAGGCAGGGTTGTTACAAACAGATGAACAAGAAGTCAGGGTTTATGGCGTACAGCTGGATCAAGGATTCTGGTTTAGCTAGTCTCCGTAGGAGCAGCCCCTGTAGAGGAGTGATCTTCAGGCCATGAATACAGGGTTAGGGGTGCTATGGTGGATTTTTGTCTACACTGTCAACACTTGCTTGTACTCGGTTCCCAGAGAGCAGGTTTTGTACTTTTGCTCCGAGCCTCATTCTGCAGGGAAGGTTTTCTCGTCCCTGCGTGAGTCTGAGCTGGTACCCGTGTCAACAGCACACATTCACTCAAGATTTCACTCAGTCAGGACTTCCTCTGCTTCCTAAAATTGCACAATGATGTTTGTTGCTTAGGCCATTTGAGAAACTGTTGGTGATTTCTGGAGAGATTCTGGTGGCCCTGTTTTCTGTTCCTTTCTGAAGACACTAGATGAAAGTTAAGATAATGGAGAAGAATGTTTTTGTTCCACACTGAGATATAATATATCTTATATTATTATAAATATATAATATAAATGTAATTTATATTATATATTTAGCTGAGTGTGTTCCTGTGCATTCACTTTAGTGCTTGAGTGTGAAGATACTGATATGTGGTGGGTAGGGTGCTAAAAATTTGTTGTTGCATTTTTTGCTGAAAAGCTTTTACTGGCTTCGGGAAATTGGTAGATGAGCTTGTAAATTTAGAGGGCACAACAACAAGGTTTTAGGAAGCTATGGATTGACCAAAACTAGTAGATTGTATGTTCTGTATTGTCTAACAAAGCCTCCACCCTCCCTTTCTGTTTGACCTAAGTAGGGCCTTCTCAAAGAGTAATCCTGGTGTTATAGGGTCATATGACACTCTGCTGGAGGATTTTTGAGAATCTTCATTTTCTCAAGGCCTATGTGATTAACTTTATGCAGCCAAGAGTTGAACTGAGCTGTAAGTTTGGGTGTGGGTAGCAGCAAGTTGTATGAGAGTTACGAACAACATGCTTAGGCTTGGGAAGCTGAAATTTCCCTTAGAAGCCCAGTGAGGCTTCCCGTCGCACTGAAGAATAGTGTGCTCAGTCAGGCATCACTGAAGAATGACTTCTGACTCCTGACTTTTGACCTTGGATCAGCTAGGAGGACCTCCTTGAACATGGAATGTTCAGCCACGCTATTTATTATATACTTATAGGCTAGAAAGGGAAAATGGGGGTGGGGTGGGGGGAGCCAGGAAATGAGCTGATTAGAGAGAAGTGAAGACATTAACAATGAGTAGGGCTGTGGTACTCCTTCACAACTCTAAATTTGTTTAGTTGCTGCTCTTAAAGATTGGAAGTCATTTTCTTTTCCTAAGTTGGGCAATGCCACTCTAGGCCCATTAAATCATGCTGCCTTAGCAGAAATGCCAGAGCTGGTATTTAGGATTACTGTGTGTGAGACTTGTGTGACACTTGGGAGCCTTTTGAAAATACATTTTTTTTCTGTGTTTTTCTTCTGCTTCACTGATCAAAGAAGGACACTGGCATGGTTGTCTTACAATCTTGAAATGTAAAAGTTGGCCTTTACCCCATAAAATTCATTAACTTTTTCTGGAAGCAATTTGTTCTGTCATCCTCTGTCTTTTGGTATGTATCCTTCTCTGTATCAGGTGATCTCAAGATTATCTAGTCACTCTTCCTGTCCATCTGTCAAACTAGGAGATTTATTTCAGATTATTTAGCCTGATCAGGCAGAACTCTGGCTCCTCTCCAGTCAATCAGATCCTCCTCCACAGAGGGAAGTGTAGTAATGACATTATCTTTCCCTAGGCAGCCCTCGTTCTCTGAGAACAGGATGTGGGGGAGGCTGGGGCCCAGTCACAAGGTGTGGGGATGGCCCTGGAAAGTGAGCTGGCATGTAGCCTTGAAGGTTGATATGGGTTTCTTGGCTTTGAGATTCATTAAAAGCCCCTTTAGTCATTCATAAATATTCACTCATGTGTATACCCTATCCCTACCTATGACATGGCTGTATTCTTACTCCAAGAAAGATATACTGGTGAAATACCTGTGTATATGAGGTCCTGCTATTTGGCTTCCAGTTTAGTGGATTGGCCAGGTCTGTTTACTGTACCAGACCATGCCTAATTGTTCCTGTCAGGCTAGCAAAGTGAGGTTGAATAGCTTAGTCCTAGTAGACATTGGGGTTGCCTCCCTGCTCTTTCTCAGGGCCCTAGTTCATTTCCTACTTTCAGATGGTTCCTTAGTGCACTGAGGTAATTTGCATATTTGGTTTCTTTTTAGGCCTCATCTTCCCCCTGCCCCCACTGCTTCTGCTTGGTATGTCTGGAGATGTACTGCTGAGGGTGGGGAAAAGAGGATGTAGCTAGCTTCCTGTTCAAAGGAGGGTGGGGCTGCCGCCTTCCTGCTTGTCTGCCCGCCTACCCACTGTCATTCACCCAGCGCACTTAACTGCCTAAAGAGTTCAGCTCGGAATGACCCTAGGCCGAGGGAATGTGCAGGCATATTAAAATGGGGATTTGCTCAATTTAGCTCCTCTTTTCAATGAGGATGGGTGGACCCTCTGAAAGCACCTTTGGAACTCAACTAGTTTGACCCCATATTTCAGGCAGAGAGACAAAGGGTCCAGAGAATACTTTAAGGAATTTATGGCAGAGTTAGGATGAGTAGAATTCTAGGAGACCAGACTGGAACTCTCCATTTTCCCAAGATGATAGCCTAGAGGGTTTCAAACCGGCCAAGCTGCAGTGAGCATGGCACCCTATGTGAGAGCATATGGCTGGACACCACTAGATTACTTGATAAAGTAAATGATAACTGTCAAATAACCTTAACTAAAAGACATTGGGAAGGGCAAATAATAGTCAATGTACCCAGACTCTAGTTTTATCTCCGAATTTGCACTAGATGCTTTTTTGTCCCCCTGAGAAATGTACGTAGTCCAAGTTAGTCTTGAACTCATGACAGTCTGCTATAGTATGATGCTGGGATATTACAGTTGCCTCCATAAAGCCTAACTAAACAAATTGCTTTTACCTCACTGAATGTCCCATTTCTCCCTTCCATGAAAAGTTGCATCTCTGCCTTGCTTTTGATGTTTGTTCTTTGTCCCTTAGTTCTCAGAGAATCCAAGAAGGGGAGGTCAGTGTTTAAGGTCTGCTCATTGCCAGAAAATTTCCTGGGAATGAATAAAATGTGAAATGTTTATGAGGCAGAGAACTCAGGAAGACTCTTGACAGAGGCCTTAAATTAGAGCATTTCGATCAATATGTTTTGGCTGCTGAGTTATCTGTACCTCCCACTGTCTGGTTCTTAACTAGATGGAAGGATGGTTGAATACTCTGGACAATAGCTCAAAGGTTTGGCACAATTTTCTGATTAGGCTTTCAAAGTCTCCTCTTTTTTCCTGTAGCACCTGTTCTGTCACGTCCTATCTTCAAGGTCCCTGAATGACGATTTCTGAGCCAGAAAATATCTTGGACATATAGGTTACTGGTCCTGTGCTCTCATATCACTAGCATTTGTGCCAAAGTATGTTTCTTTAAACTCAGGTAGTGAGTGTCTCAAGGTACTTGTTGAAATAGAGATTCCCAGTCCACTCCTCTGAAGAATATATTATAGTAATCTCGGGTTGGGGACTAGGAATCTGGGTTGTTCACTAATGTCAGAAAAGGTGTTTGGAATCAGTTAAGGGCACCATCTCATTAGCACCAAACAACATGTTTGCTACACTGGTGTCAATTATGTTCATTTTGCAAGATTTAAGAGCCTTTGGCTCACTGTTGGTAGAACTAGATCTTGTATGGATGTTTTTAGGATATAAGTCCATGTTCTCCCTGCTCTTGAGAAGTAGCTACTTTAGTTTGTGGGTATAAATAGTGGTGGTTCTTGGTAGAAAGGAATAGGCATTATTGTCATCATACTTTATAAACAAGGATACTAGAACATAGAGGGATGTAGTAGATATAGAAAGACCATGGCATCTTTGATCTTTTCAGGTGTGGGTTATGTTCAATCTTGGAGAGCCTTTAGTAAACTACTTGTTCAGATGTCGTCTAGTTAACTGATGCTTTCTGTGTTTCCCTCAATCAGATAGTTTCCAAGCCATTTTATTTTATCATCATGAGGCTTACAAATCGGAAAGGGCCTTGGAATTTTCTTGGTGGTTCTTACTTCCTGATGGCTAGTCCCCTCTGACCCAAGAAGCCAGAATCTTTGTGGATCGGCAAGGGAGTCTTCCAAAAATTTACCTCAGGTGATTGTATTGAGTCGTTTGAAGCCTAGTTTATGATCTTTGTGATACCAGCTGTGAGATTTTGGGAGCCTTGGTAAGTTTTATTGAGTGGTAAGGATTAGTAATACGAGATTGCAGGAAAAAAAATAGTCAGCGGAGTTCAGAGAAAGGAAGGGTGACATGGCAGCCTTAACCCACAGAAGAGGATAATGTGCCGTAAATGCTCTGTTGTGCTCACTCTTCTTTATAATTCTGTTTCTTGGGGAGAATTTCCCATTTCTCCTAAGAGAGAGAACATGAACAAAGTGCTGGGCCAGGCTTTGTGGTGCATGCATGTTATCCTAGCATTAGGGTCATGAAGGGCAGGAAAATTAGGAGGCAAAGGTCATTTTTAACTACTATGAAACATCTACTTTCATACTGAAGTAGATAGAAATCAACCTTAGCCTAGCCCTGGTGTTGAAAGTAGTTCTTTTTGACTAGGCCTATAAGTTTTCTCCTGGCCCTGAATAGTTTACTAATACTGGCTTCAGCAGTTGTAACTTCAGAGACTTGGATTCTTCTCATAAGCAGTTGAAGTTATCTCAGCTGGTGCTTGGATCAGCGGCATTGTTTTTCAGAGACATGACGTCGAAGGTTGGTGTGTTGTGCTCCTAAGCAGAGGGAATAGAGCCCTCTTCTGGTGCCCTGGGCAGAGCCTGCATCTCCAGGCTGCCAAAAATGGTCTGTCTCCAGTCTACAAATAACTTCCTATGAAACTTGCTGGCAGGAGCCTGGGTCAAGCAGGAAGCTGACTGGAGAGAGTGAAGCCCAGCTGGGTGTGGCTCCAAATAACCATTTCTCACATTTGGATGCTTATTTTATTAATGATGGGCTTACTTCCTCTTCATTTCGGCACCTTCAAAGTTTTATGGGAATTGTTACTCTTGGCTACCTAGGTTTGGACCCATTCCTTTTATTCTTTCCTTCCATGTTGTTATGAAATATTGTGTCTCCCTAGAATGTGTAGTAATGGTTATCTCAGCGTGAAAGTTAGATCTGTACCCTGTCAAAAACTAGACTCCCAAATAATATCCGTTTTGTGTTTTTAATGGAAGCCTACTGGTACAGCCTCCTCCACACAGTATCTCCAGATTCAACATAGCCTTTCTGAAGGGTCTACTGATGCTTCTGGGATCTAGGATGGCATGAGGCATATTAATGTTCTATGGGATCAAGAGCTAGTTTTTAAAAACTAGATATTATCTGTGGGGTTGGAGGTGGAGTGCTGCTGGTCTTCATTAATCCTTGACTAAACCTCTAGCACTGAGCCACTCTCCTAGCCCAAGCACCCAGATTTTAATCCCTATCCTCAACACTGTCTAGGGGCTGTATGACACTGGGCCAGTGCCTCTCTTTCTTACAGCTCAGTTTTCCTATCTGAACTATTGAATTTGAGTGAACTGCTCACTGAGGTCCTTTTAGGTTTAAGAGTTTGGGAATCCACACTGCTTTTCGTTTTGGAGACTAGAGTAAGAAATTCTGAAGGGAAAAGTCAGATGAATTTCTGGGGCATGACCATGTTAAGGACATCACAGGGAAACCTATGTACTTGGAGGAAGGTCTGAACTGGGGTTGGGCATTGTTTGTTTCTAGGGTAGATCTTGACTGATGAGCTGCTTTTGACTGTGAGACCATAATTAGTTAGACACACACACACACACACACGTACTTTCCTGCTGATAAGGTGGCTGTATCCTCATTGCCGGGAAGGTTTAGTACCTCAGACATGGTAAGTGAAAGAATAGCACTCAAGTCTCTAGTGTACTCACTCTGTCAGTTGAAATGCTTCTTGGAATTTTTGGAGGGCAGGGCTGAGCCAAAACAAATGAAAGAGACTCTTGTCTCCTGTGCCTTTTGGAGCAGCTGGAGTGGTTGGAGAACTAATGTTGAGTCATGAAGGTATGGGTGTGGGTCAGCATTGCTGTGGTTCTCTTCAGTAGAAAGTACAGGGAATAGACACAGACATAGGAACCGTTAAGCCCAGGCAGGTCTGGAAAGATCTGGAAATAGAGAGGTAAGAGGATAATCATGCCAGGTGCCATTTCCAAATCATTAGGGAGAAAGAAGAATGAGTTGTTGGAAAGTCTATGTGAGTGTGTATATATATATGTTGGGGGCAAGGGGCAGGGTAAAGGGATTTCTCCACCTCCTGGGCTAGAAAGTCGAGGCAACTCTTAACTTTCTTCTTAGAGAAAACAAGTGCTTGAGTTGAGGCTGTTCTGTTATCCTAAGCATCAAGATAGTTTAGGCACTGCCACAGGAAATGCTGGCTGAAGGTGATTTGGGTGACACTGGTGATTAGTCTGCCGGAGGAAGGGATTGGAGTTCTGAGGTTGCCTTAGTAAGACTTGTATTTCTTCTTGATCCTCTCCTCCAATTATAATCGTCTTCCTCCCATTATTAGCTCCCTTGAACGCCTAGAAAGAAAGGCCCCTCCCTCAGAATTCAGAGATGGCAGGTAGTAAGGTTGTTGAGCTCAGACCCAACTGGGCTTACACAGGTTCTGCCCTAGGGAGACAAGGGAATCCTATCCAAGCAGTGTTTCCCAGATGAAGCCAGGCTTCCTATGCTACAGTGTGTGGGATTTGGCAAAATAGTTAAGCAAGACAGTGAGTGTCTGAAGAGAGCAGTGAAATTACCATGACTAGAGAGGTGGGTGGAGTTATGGAAGGAGCTCCAAGAATGTCCAGAAGACCCGCCTCCACCCAACTGCTAGCAGAGGAAATTTGGCTTAAGTGATTGAACTGAGACTGTGGGTGATGGGGCTGGCCCAGAGTTGGCATACAATAAGTGTTCTGTCACCTGCGCCTGTGTATTTCAGTTTTCTTCACTTATGAACTGACAAGAGTTATGTTCAGTTTTTCCAGTGAGTTAATTTGTGATTATTTCTTCTCCCCCTCTACCCCCTAGAAAAAAAATTTGATTGTTAAGAACACATAACAGGTGGGGGTGAATTATGGCTAGACCGCTTTGCTGTGGCGTACTGCTGCTTACCTGGGTGATCCTGGCTCTAAGGAAAGGGAGGGTCTCTTTGAAGCCACTGTGTCATACACTAAAGCACTCTAGCTACTGCTGCCAAGTGAGAGTCAGCATCTGGCCTGGTTATATTTCGGGCTGTCCAATTTGAGGTGTAAGAGTGATCCTAGTTGAAGCCTTTGGGTGGTGGACCACCAAGAGGAGTTAATTCTCAGAGAGGCTTCCTGTGGGAAGTATCTATGTTCAATTGTTCAGTAAGCTTCAGTGGATTTATTGTTCTTGGACTAGAGGTAGGAGGGCCAGTGGACATGTGAGGATGACACACTCTTGAAATGCATACCCATGATTTTTATTGTCATATTCCTTAAACCCTTCTGTTCTCCATAGATAGAGTCTTTGACCTCAGCGTATGTGTGCATACTGAGGCCCAGCTTAGGCAAGGATTTAGCTGTGTAAACAATTCTCTCTGCTGAGAATTATGCTTTAAATTGCTAGTTTACTCAGATCAGCTCCTTTATTCCCTGCCAGGGAAATTTTTGCTGAATTTGGAAGCTTCAATTTCAGGGTTTAAAAAGAAATTTCTATGTGTATTTATGTGTGCACTTACCATTGTATGCAGAGGGCAGAGGATAGCTTATGATAGTCAATTTGTTCCTTCCAACATACAGATTTAGGGCTTGAACTCAGGCTGTAAGTCTTAGTGGTGGGTACCCACTGGCCACCTTCTGTTTTTTAACTTTCCCAAACAAGTCTTCTCTCTTCTTTCTTTTTCCCTGTCTCTTTCTGTCTCTTTCTGTCTCTCTGTCTCTGTCTCTCTGTCTCTCTGTCTCTGTCTCTCTGTCTCTCTCTCTCTCTCTCTCTCTCTCTCTCTCTCTCTCTCTCTCTCTCTCTCTCTAATGAAAAAAATGAGGTCAAGTCCAAAAGGAGGAAGTAGTACCTAAGAGCGGTAAATGTGCAGAGGGCCTCATGTGCCATGGGTCTGGGCTATAGCTTGTCTTGTGTAATTTTCACCCCAGATTATCAAAGAACAAAGCAACCTTTAATCAGTACTAACTTGCACTATTTTCATCATGTTTTAGGCTCCATTTATTTTACGCAAATCCCCTTGTTTTGTTTTTTTTCTATTTTGAGTCCCTTTCCCAAAATCAGTCCTGTCCTTGGAGATCTATGGAAAAACCACTTTAATATTATTCTTAATTTGCACAAAAGGTTTTTCTGTTCTGCTTTTCAGGGACTTCCCTGTGTATTACCATTACAGTTCTTTGGTAATTCAGTAATTGCCTCAAGGTCAGAATAATTCTACAGTTCCTCTACACCTATAATTCTTTAAACAGTATGCTTCATCTGTATTAGGTAAATTGAAATAAATTTCTAGAAAGTTCCTTATCCAGAAATTCTTCTATCCATGACTAGCACTTGAAATAGGAAAGACCTATGAATGTGGACAGAGTTGGCTCTCGACCAGTTGTGGGTTGAAAATATTTGGGGAAAATAATTGCATCTGTACTGAACATGTGCCGACTTTGTCCTATTATTCCTCAAACAAAAAAAGAATAGTGGCTTATTTATATAACATTACATTGCATCAAAATTTGTTTATGTTATGTGAGAGACTGAACATATGCTGAGCCATGGTTCTACTACGGGGCTATGTTCCCAGCCCTTGTGTTTAGTATTAGATGATATTTATACTTGATTTAGAGAACACAAGAGGATATATGTAGGTTACACGTAAATATTATGACATTTTTTAAGAGACTTGAACATTTGTGGGGGTTTGAGCCCATGGGGGTCCTGGAAGCAGTCTTTTATAGATTCAAAGGGATGGCAGCATATGTTTGCACTTGGGTTCCAACTAAAGATTTAACATTTTAATCATAAGTATAAGCAGAAATTTGTAATAGCAGCAATACCTATGATATTGTCATCAGTGAAAGTCTGAGATACTTAGTTATTCTAGATCTCTCAAATATCATTTATGCTAAATTAAAATTACAATAGTGTAGTGGCTCTGTTGTATGCAGAAGACATATCACTTTCCTTCCTCAGGGACTGTTGGCAGTTAATGCTTATTGGAGGAGTGGTGTCACTTTTTAAAGTGACATTGCTGCAGATAAGTTGTCCTTGCTGTGTTGACAAACTTCCCATCCATGCTTGGACAAGGAAATCAAATTAAACTCAGTGGAGCAGACAGAAGAAAGAAGACATAGAAACAAGGAGAGCGACACATTGAAAAGAGTGCCAGTGGAGATGGAGGGGGTGCAGGGTGTGTAAGATGACTAAAATTCATTGTATAAAGGTATGGATCTGTTAAAAAATAAAAAGATTTTGAAAAGCACTTATTAAGACCCAATATTAGGTAATTAAATTAATGCAGTATATAAGTACACATTATTAAAATTGACATCTATTTCAATATACACAGTCCTGTATTTATTTTATGCTGTAAAAATATTCCAACGAGTGTTCCATTGACTTTGCAAGATTGGCAAGAATGGTACCTCCTGTAAAAAGGTCAAAAAGTAAAATAGCCTCTTCTCTCTGTATGTACTGTCTTCAGTCTCCCTTTGCCTCCACCCCTGTACCATACTAGATAACTGCTCTACCACTGAACTGCATCCATCCTCATCTCTGTAGCCATCTATTTTATAGCCTCTTACTTGATGGCTATTCATGTAGCCAGCATTTATTTTCTTTGTGCCTACTTAGTCCTGTGTTCCAGACACGTAATTCTAAATTAGAAAAAATATTGATATGAGAATAAACCAATATATTAGAAAGGCCACTGTCCCCATTCCACACTCTATATATTGTTAGTCATTGGTTTTTTTTGTTTGTTTGTTTGTTTGTTTGGGATTCTTTTGTCTGTGTATGTGTGGGGAGAGGGGAGTTTACATATGGAAGTCAAACGAAAATCTTCAGAAGTTGATTTCCTTCCTCCACCATGTGTGTCTTAAGGATTCAACTCAGATGATAAGGCTTAGTAGCAAGCACCATATTGATGGCCCCAAAGCATCCAATTTTATATGTCCATATAATAAGCCACATTGGCTATATTATTGAGCTAGTAGTATAAAATTTATCTTTGACTTTTTGAATGGAAGCCTTCCATATTTTGTAAGAGGAAATTAACATATTGGTTTAAATGCTTCTTTTTTAAGATTTATTTTATTTATATGAGTACACTGTAGCTGTCTTCAGACACATCAGAAGATGGCATCAGATCCCATTACAGATGGTTGTGAGCCACCATGTGGTTGCTGGGAATTGAACTCAGGACCTCTGGAAGAGCAGCCAGTGCTCTTAACTGCTGAGCTATCTCTTCTAGCCCCAACATATTGGTTTAAATAGTAAGATCTTCACATAGACCTGTATTCCAATTCCCACATACTAACATTATGATTATCTGTGATATAATATACATTATATCTATTTTCTCACTCTCAATGTAGAAACAATCACAATTAGTGTTAAGAGGGGTAGTACATAGGAAGTACCTAGTGACTTACGTATCTAGATAAATGAAAGCTGTTATTTATTGTTACTATATTTAGTACCCACTGTCAACTTTTACTAAAAAACCTCCTTGATAATAAAATCTCAGTTATCATTGATGTACATCAGGGAATCTACTTCTAAGGTTGTGACTGTATTGTCTGATGCCAGTGAAGCCCTATGTGGTTATCTGTTGTACTTTTTTAATTTATGAAAGCTTCTAAGGATTTACTTAATTCAACTTCCTTCTGTGCAGGGGTATTTGGGGAAAGTGTGACCTTTTGTCTCTCCATATCAATGACTGCACACTTGTCTGAAGTTCAAGAGCTCTTTCTATTATTCCCTTGGACGTATGGTTGGGCACTTCAAAACTTTTTATCTTCTGGCCAAATATGAATGATCTAATGGCTTGTGATTTTAAATATCCATACAATGTATCAGGAATTCTGTGAAGCACCAAGACTACCAGAGACAGAAAAGAACATCATCTTTGCTTTCCCGCTTGTATTTCCTGAGTAGCAATAGAGTCTGTGAGGTTGATTTGGGTTGAACTTGCGTCTCAATCTGTAGACAGCATAACTCCAACTTGCTACTACTGTGTATGTGGGATGTTGGCCAAAGGGACTGGAAGAGACAGTCCAGACACATGAGGAAGATGGTGGGCTGACATGCACTAAACTTTAGTGACAACTCTTTTCCTCTGAGATTATATAAAAGCTTTGATTGGTTTCTGCTGGGGGGGTGTCTCACTCTTCTTTCCTAATAAACTATTCTTACTTGATATTTTTTCTCTTCTCATTTAAAAATAGAATATGTTAATATTTTTCATTTAAATGGATTGAAATATAATTATATAATTTCACCCCTCCCTTTTCCTTCCTGCCTGGCAGTGTGATCTGTGTCTGGCTCCCTCTTTGTCCTTCCATTAACTTGGTTTTGGTAGCATGTTTATACGTACACATTCACCACTACTGATGCTCCTTTCCTCTCCTGAATGAGACCCAGATATAGGAAGTGTTATCAGAACAAGGCAGTATATAGAAGCACCAACTTCATTCTTAGAATGATCCTTAGACATTGCTTTGACTAACTGTTTTCTCAACTCAACCCATGTCTGTCTGCCCTTGTGTTGATAAGGGAAACTAAGGCCTGAGAAAAGGATAAGAAATATTCAGGTTGGTAAATTGAGCCCGTTATAGTGGTGTTAACGTTGAACCCAGTTTTCTTAAAAATATTTTTATTCTTACACAATTTCAAATATATGTGTATGTATAGATATTGTATATACATGTACGCACACACTCTTTGATCATATTTTTCATGCTGTCTTTTCGTATCCTCTTTACCTTCAATAGTTTTTGTTTTTTTAAATCCTCCAGTGCATTTCATTAGGGTTGTTTTCCTGAGCATGTGTGGGAGGTTACTTACAAGAACAACTTACTTGTGGCTACATAAAGATGACCTCTCCTGTAACAATTAATTGGCTTTTGCTCCTTAGGACAGGATGGAGTGTCCTTAGTCCTTGCTCTGTCCATGTTGATGTGCCCAATATTGTGCATAGCTCGTGGAAATATCTACCACTGCTATGAGTTCACAGTTGTAACTGCTGCGACAGAAGCAGAAGACTGTAGCACTTCTCTCCATCCTCCAGCACTTACATTGTTTCTATTCCACCTTCTACAGTTTTCTCTGGACTTCGGGTAGGATTAGGTACATGGAGATTCCTTGTTTAGGACCAAGTACTCACCAATCACTTATTCTCAGAACGTTGACCAGTTATGAGTCTGTATTAACTGAGAGCCATTGCAAAAAGAAACTTCTTTACGCTTCAGAGCAAAACGAATCTGTGGATATAAAGACATATTAAGAGGCCAATTTGACTGCATTTCTATTGAGTAAAACAATAATAGTATGTTCCCTACTAGGACATGTAACCTCCCAAGCCATGGGCTTTTGAACAGGTTTACAGTACTGGGCATCATTTCCTTCCTGTGGACTTGACCTCAAATTCAATCAGAAAATGGTTAGTTACTCCCATAACCATCATGCCTTTAGTGGTTCTCAACCTTCCTAATGTCACGACTCTTTAAAACAGTTCTTCATGTTGTAGTGACTGCTAACCACAAAATTATTTGCTACTTGATAATTTTCTACTGTTATGGATTACAATGTAATATCTGTGTTTCTCAGTGGTCTTAGAAAACCTCTATGAATGGGTAATTCAACTCTCCCAAAGGGGTCATGACCCACAGGTTGAGGACCTGTTCTCTATTGCATCAGCAGTACATTTTGCGTAGCTTGTAGCTTGGAAAATTCATAGTGAAGAATCCAGTGTTCCTTATTTTACCTTGCTTCTGTAGAGCTCTATTAGTGCCATTGATAAACCGGGCTATAGATCAAGGGTAAGAAGAGAATGCTCTGGGAAGGAACTGTTGATGTAGATGGGGGAATACTTTTTGGAAGAAATATAGTCAATACTTCCTCTTTGTAGTAGGATGGTTTACAGTCTTTGCCTCTTGATAGAGTATTGTCTGTGGCTGTCTTTTTATCTTCAGTAATGGGGCTGGGTTTAGAGTTAAGTTCTGACATGTCAATATTTCACCTTTCTTCATACCAATTTCTTATTTACTTACTTTCTAGGTATTTGAACATAGACATTTTCCCCATCCCCTTTTGAGCACAAAGCCAGACAATTCATCTGTGTTTTTTTCATCTCATCCTAGATCAGTGTGCGTGTAACCACCATGGATGCAGAGCTGGAGTTTGCCATTCAGCCCAACACCACTGGCAAGCAGCTGTTTGACCAGGTAAAGGAGGGCCTTCTTCCTTAACTGATTCTTCTCTTAATACGTTTCCTCACAGTCCAGGCCACTCATTCTGCTTTGGAAGAGGTCTCTTTTTCTACTTGCCTATCCAAGGATGGTGAAAACAAAGGCTGATTGCAGACTTCATTAAACAGGACGCAAAGTTTAATGTTGGCAACCTGAACTCTCAATCTCATTGCTCTAACACATCCTATCCTTGATCCTGAACAAGGAAGAAAAGAGACAGGGAGCATGAGTACATGCCAGAGTTGCTTAAAATATGAATATATGGAGCCTTCAACTGTGAAAGATGTTTGTTTATTTATTTATCTATTTATAGACAAGTCTTTTGCCCAGGCTGTCCTTGAACTTACTGTGTATCTGAGACTGGCTTCGAACTCAGAATTCTCATTCCTCCGCCTCCCAAGTGCTAGGATTTTAGGTATGTGCCTCCAGACCTGTAGGGAAGTAGTCCTCTCACTTCCACATGCAGACTGTGGCATGAGCATCAATGTACATATGCAAATGTAAAAGAAAGGGAGGTACTTAATGCTTATCCTATAGATCTTTTGTTTTGATAAAAATGTAATGTTATTTATATCTTAATCATTATCCAAAAAACTGGTTACTGTGACATATAAGGTTGCATAAAGTTCCAGCTCAGAACTGGACAAGACAATAAGAAAACAAAACAGCTTAAAGAGAGTATTATGTTCCTGCCTTGCTAGAATAGTAAATGATAGCTTCCTTTCAAACACCACGGTGCTTTTTTGTCTCATTTATGAACTAGAATAGGGAGATAGGATCATTCATCTTATTTTGTATTTAGTTGGAACTTACTCTTTCTCTGGAGTTTGTTTTGTATTTTTGGTTTGAATAGGCAATCACTGTAATTTGTAAGGTAATCACTGATGGTTAATTTGTGAAAATACAAGTTAGTCTGAGGAACTTTTAAACACAATAATAATGTGTTGACATTCCCATAGCTCACAAGTGATTACAGTACTAGTCTTCGATGAGTGAATGCATTTTGATTATATGAAGAGTTTACAGTCCCTCTTTCCGTGTGGGTTTTGTATTGGAGAGCTTTTAAAGGGACAGACTGATGAAGTTGAACGGATTCTGGATAGAAAGTCAGAAATTCTGGTCTCTAGAGCTGTTTTTTTGCCAGCTATTTTTGTTGTTGTTGTTTCATGCAAACATTTCCCTTCTTTGGGCCTCAGTCTCCCTATCTGAAAATGGTTTCTCAAATTTGGTTATCTCTCAAAAATTTATCCCTGCCACCTTTTCTGCACAGTTTCTTCTCCTCCTTCTGTATTTCCATTGTTTAGAGTTCAGACAACTCTTTTCTATAAAAGAAGGAAAATTCCGCATTTGAATTGGTAAGAGGAAACAGGCAGCTGGCAGAAAAATCTCTTCTGGATTGGCTTTTAACAGACTAAGACAAACATAGGATACATGTACTATACCACATAAGTCCCTGGCTCCCTTGTTTTAGATGGTGAGATTTCAGGAAGAGGTGCAGAAGGGAGATTATCAGTCATGGTGGATCTTACTTTGGCCTCCTCTTAGACTCCTTTCAGAGTTCTGATTCTACTTTTCTCCCAAACTAAATGATCATTGCACTCTTCCTTCCCTGCCCTTGGTACTGGGGCTCAGTTCTTTTGTGTTGGAGAGGGATAGCTGCTGAAGGCAAAGAAGACATGACTTAGAGCCTGGGCCATAAGACCGTCTGTGGGCAATGTTTTATTATTTTCAAAAAGCCTCAACTCAATAATTCATTGTTAACATTGGTTCGCTTCGCTTTGTGTACTCTATGTATAGTTCTGTGAGAGGCCTCTATGGCTGTAAGTCCTGTGCATATTGGAATGGTAAATTTGTGTGTGTGTTGGAGGGGTGGGCGTGAGGTCATGCTATATAACTCTGGCTGACCTGGTATTTATTATGTAGTCCATGCTGCCTAGAACTTGGGACAATCTTCTTGTTTTAGCCTCCTGATTCCTGGGATTACAGACATGTGCTAGGTTTCTGGATGGTATGTTACTCTGAAGGCTATTGCCATCCAAACAGAGTACTTAAGAGACTTTAATCTTTCATAATCATCAAAGAAAGGGCTGAGAGAGAAAACCAGAAAGTTTCTCCTTTAGATAAGCAATGTCTTGGGAAGTATATTTATTGAGCATGTACTACAGACTATGCCTGGCTAGGTGCTTTAGATGCAGTTTCATTCAGATTAGAGTGAATCTGAAGTTGGATGTGATAGCCTGTAATCTCTGAAGAAAGAGGCAGAAGAATCGGGAGTTCAAGGTCATTTGCAAGAACATAGTGAGCTTTAATGGAGGCTAGCCGGAGCAACATGAAATCCTGTCAGAATAGATATAGATACAAATGAAAAGGTGACCTTGAGGTCTGTTATACAATGTGGTGACTGTTGTTGGTAACGACACATTGTATTCTTGAAAAAAATGGTGAGTTGGGTTTGAAGTGATAGCTGGATTCTTTAATCACCACAATGATCCTGTCCATAAGAGGACAAAGGACAAACCTTGGTAGGTCAGATCACCAGCCAGTTGTGATATGGACTTTCAAATACAGATCTGAATAAACATATGTTCGACTGCACTGTGTGGGGCAAATGAGGATGTTATAGCTTGGCGATGTCTCCTAGATGTATCTTCGGTTCCTAGGTACCTGAGAGGTTGCCATAGAACAGCCGTCCTCTGAGGGCAGCAGGGTCTGAGATGTGATAACCATTGGAGAAAAGATTTGAACTTGAGGAAAAATGCTTCCTCTTTATTTTACTTCCTTTCTGGTCAAGGAGCATATTTCTTGGCACCAAGCGATAAATAACATGCAACAATGGGAAACCGTAGCTTGAGGAGACCCAGAGCCTGGTGGGAAATGGACTTGGGGCCCACAATTGTTCCTCCTTCCTTCTGTTTCTTTCTGTGAGTGTGTTCCCTGACAGGAAAGCGGAAGAACATATTTTTGCTGCAGGCATGCTGTACTTGGCTTGCTTTAATCTCTTAAGGCAGATTTGTCAAATGATTTCATCCTCAATTATATACCTGCCACTAGGTGGCAGGGCTACCACTATGAATAACAATTTTTTTTTTTTTTTGAGAGTTAGATTACACTGTTTTTCCCTTTTCTCTCTCACACAGCTATTGGGAGTGTTACATAACTAGACCTTAAATCTTGATAGATTCTACTTTTCCCAGTGCCTCTGTCAACTATGCCCTATGTGAGCTCCCTTTGCCTAGCCTACTCCCCAAGCAGAAACTGGGCTGAGTACTGCGTGGTCTGTGAAGAAGTAGTACAGGCTATGTGGAACACAAGAAGCAAACGTTGTGGTAGCATCTTGTAGATTTTCCCAGTTAACTATCAACTGGCTTTTAGGTGGGTGATGATGCAGCTGCCGCCAGCCTGACATGGACCCTCAGCATACCTCAGATAAGTTTGGGCAGTGATGCAATGCAGTTTTGCACAGAATTTCTTATGCAGACCTTTTCTCTTAAGGCTTATGATTCAGCTCTGGGCTTCTGAGATGGCTCATGACGTCGCTGGTCTGTTACACAAATAGACGTAGGTAGGATACAAGGAAGCAGCACTGACTTTTGAATTGATTTCTGCAAGTCATACAAACGATCTGTCTTACATCCCAAAGCTCCTAGAAGTTAGCAATGATTTTTAAGGCAAATCCCTTCCTCTCATTGAACTTCAGTTTTCTTTGTAATTTTTTATTATCATGTGTTAAATACATATAATGATAATAAATAATAATAACTGGTTTCTTTTCTTTTTTGTTGTTCTTTTTTGAGATAGGATTTTTCTGTGTAGTACTAATCTTCAGTACTTCACTACTTTACTCACTCTGTAGACCAGGCTAGCCTCAGAGATTCACCTGTCTTTCCCTCCTAACTGCTGGGATTATAGGTGTGCACCACCATGTCTAGCTTTGTATAACATTTTAAGTAAATGTACTTAATGTATTTTGATATATTCACCCCTCCCTTCTTCCCCCTAGTCCCGATTCCCACTCCTGCTGATCTCTTTCCCCTTTCAACGAGTCCCTTTCTTACTTTCATGTCTACCCCTCCCCGAAAACTCAGTTTCCTTAGGCTCATTCACAGAAGTATGGTTGCCAACCAGTAAGTGCCTGGAGATCATTGGGGATGGGCGTGACTTCACATGGCCTTTCTCTGATAAGATGTTAACTCAAATCTCATGTGTGTAATCACACGTACTGGGAACTCATGACTGCAATGGCCATCCCTTGGGGAGGGGCAGCATTTCACAGCACTCCTCCAGCTCTTATAGTCTTTCTACTCTCTCTGTTTGATGCTTTTCGTGCCGTGGAGGAGATGATATAGATGTTTCATTTAAGGCTGAATTGTCAACAGTCACTTGTTCTTGGCACTTTGACCAGTTAAAAGTCCACAGTTGCTGCTGAGCACAGCATAAAGAAGCTCCCGTGACCAAAGCTGAGAGCAGTACTTACATGTGAAGGATGTACACTTAATTTGAAGGCGGCTTGATAGGCACATCACTGGCCTTCAGTTTAATAGCCTATGTTGTGTTAACCCTGTTTTCTCTTCAGTCTACTAGTACAGTTCAGTGCACATAGCACAGAACAGAATTCACAGCCTCTAGGATTTTTTTTTCATCCAAAATGTTTTTATTGGGATAATTTCCCAGTCATCTTGATTCATGATGTTTTTAGTGCACCTCAGTTCTACCATAGTCCCAGACCTCTTAGGTGTAGTCAGTGACCGTGTTCTTCTGCTTAAGGGTTTCTTAAGGTCAGCTTTGAGGAATACGAGCTTAAGTCTTATGAGAAGGAGGTCTAGTACCAGGGGGAACATTTTTCCCCCTCAGGGAGGGAGCCATTTCTCAGCATTATAAGTAATCTCCTCACTGGAGCCACAGAGCTTTATTCCTAGAACAAAGAGCTAGATACTTCTCTTTAACTTGGAAAGCAAGGTCTTTCCTCTCTTCGGTCCAGCACCACCTGAAATAGATTTCTTGGTGACTATAAACATTGGAAGTGAGTAATTTCTCGTCCAGTTTCTTTGTTCTTAAAATTGGAAATGGGGCCAAGTGTTGTCTGAGCAAATGGCTCCCATCACCCCGTAGACCGTAATTGGCGATTTCTTTGTAGCCTGTTGTTCTTTATTCTTGTGCAGTGTCAGTTCTGACTTCAGACAGCATTTCCTTCCTCCCATATCCGCACTTTGGAACTTCAGCATAGGCTGAGAGACTCCTCATCTCTCCAAGCTCAAGAGCTTAAGGAAGTGGAAAATTCATACCGTTTTGATTTTCCTTCTGCTCATAAAAGAAGAGGCAGTGCTCATATCAAAATTCCCTTCAGTCCTAGGTTTTCTGAGCCTTCACAACTGGCCTCTTACTTTAGGTAAAAGCAGTTGTTGCCTTACCAGTTCTATTCCTTCATGCTCCACGCCTTCAGGACCTGAGCGTGTTAGTCCTGTAGCCTATCCCATCTTCTGTGGGTGTTTTTCTTTCTCTAGGATCTGAACAGTTTTGGAACTCTTCTTTTCCCACCAGTTGTATTTCAATCATAATTCTGAAAATGTGTTCAAAATGAGAATTGTTACTTGGGTCCTATGTTAAATGTAGGACAAAAACTTAAAAAAAAAACAAAAAACTTCTCATACCCTTCACGTGCGATCATTTGACAACTTTCCTCCCAATTAGATAATGAGGAAGTTGGGACCAGCAAAACAAATATACTGACTGCAAGATACAGATAGAAGATTTTTGTTGAGATTTCCTGATATGTGCCATCAAACTATAAAGAGAAAATGTGATATCTTAGGAAAGTGGCTTCTCCTCAGAGTGGTTATTTTATGAAGTGGTCCCAGGAAGGTATTGGTTTGTTTACTAGAAGGAACGTTGGCAACTCTGGGTTCTTGTTTATGTCTCTAAAGTCTCTTAGATTTCATACTTATTGCACCATAAACTTTTGTTTCCATCCTTTTATACATAAACGAAAAGATGAGGACTCTATGATGTCAACCTGACTTCATCAGGACGTGGCTTAGCTTTAGTGTGGCCATCCCTAGTCTTGGGCATGTTGGTGTAGAGCCTACAACCGGATCATCAATATGCTAGTGTCAGGGCCCCGAGAACAAACTCCATCTGTCTTTTCCTTGCAGGCTTCCTTTTTTGCCTTGTATTTATTCAAAGGGCACTGGGTGATACAGGGCCCTTCAGCTTCTTCACAAGACAAAGGTTGGCCCCAAACGCATTAGTTTCTTTATCTTTGGGCTATGAGGTGTCTATATAGTATGCTCTCCACTTTGTCTTCTCATGTGTTCTTTCTTAGGGAATTTTGCAAATGAGACTTGGTCTAAGATAATGTTATCACCCTCACTTGCTAAAGATAAGGACAGCTGTAAAGTTTGAATTGATGTCATCGATGATTGTCAATACAGTGAATTATAATGATAGAATTCTTCATAGAAACCTAGAGGGCTAGGTTGGGAAGCTTCTAGATAGCTAGGCATGTAGAAGTTCCTGGAGAGACATATGCTTGAGGAGATAGGAACTCTGCGTTCCTTCAGTTGCATCTCTGCACCTTGTTTGTTTCTCCATCTGTCTTTTTAAATGTGCCTCCTTTGTTAATTTTAGACATATATTCAACATGTAACCTTGGCTGTCCTGGACCTTGCTTGACATGTAGACTGAGCTGGTTTCCAATTCAGAGAGCAGCTTGCCTTTGTCCCCCTAAGTGCTGAGATTAAACACAGCTGCTCTCACACCCCCCCCCCTTTGACACAAGACCTCATGTATCCCAGACAGTGTTTAGACTCTGTGTAACCAAGGATGATGGCATCAAACTCTGATCCTCTTGCCTTTGCCTCCTCTTGAGTGTTAGTATTACAGGCAGGTATCTCTATGCTCAGTGTAATATTCTTTATAGTATATTTTAAAATGCTCAAGGACAATATATGAGAGTTCCCCAGGAGAATATGATATAGGAATTAACCTAAGAATCTTTGTCTACAGTCTCTTATCCATTCTGGGAGCAGACAGTATAGTGTAGCAGTGTAGAAGAGAGGCAGTGGCAGAATATATGAGAATTGGCTTGATTTGGAAATATGACATAAGCTAAATCTTGACTGTCACTCATTATTTGCATGTTGGGCATATATATCATTTCTTTTCTGGACTTTTAATTTTACCGTCTGTAAAGTGAGCCTCATTGTACTTCTGCCCTAGAGCTCTTTTGAGAATTAAAGATGATAATGGATGTACTTGGTAGGGGAAGAAACTGATAGCGATTCTTTTTTTCTTTTTAAATGATATATTAAGCATATGTTAATTGCACAAAACAATGGATTTGTGATACTTTCATGCACATACTTTTGATTAATAAGGACATTCCTTTTACCCATTGGTCCTTGTCTTTTCCTAAATAATTTGTTCCCCTTCTACTTTCATGTTCTTTAAAAAAAAAAAAAAAGAGTAGCAGTACCTAAAACCCTTTAAGGGTACATTAAATTCGTTCCAACTTTATGTCCTTTAATTCCTGGCATGGGGTAGATATTAAACCTGTTATTGTGTTGTCTTTTTCAGGTGGTGAAAACTATTGGTTTGAGAGAAGTTTGGTTCTTTGGTCTGCAGTACCAGGACACAAAAGCTTTCTCTACTTGGCTGAAACTCAATAAGAAGGTAATCACTTACTACTCAGAAATCCTTCCAGGTAATAACGTATGCTAGCTAGCAAACCTGCTATAATCAGTCATACATTGAACAAAACAACAAAGGGACCGAAATTCAGAGTGTTCGTTTAAAAAGTTGTATGGAAGGCAACGATTAGACTCAGCTGTCTGAAGTCAGACAAAGATGTCCAGGTTTCTTCAGGATTGTTGCCTTCTGTAGACAGAAGATGGTTTCTCACTTGTCTTCATGACTGGTTCTGCAGCTTCCATAACAATCACCCTCTTGTTTTGAGAAAATGTTTCATATTCTAGGCTGGTCTCAAGCTGTGACCTTGAACGACTGATTTTCTTGATTCCACTTTCAGAGATTTGTGATTACAGGTAGACCAATACTATAGTCCTATTTACTACTTTCATTGAAGTGTGGGCAAAGGACTGAACCAAGGAACATTTTTTTTTCAATTTTAACATCTGAGCAAGATGGTCAAGCCAAAGGAAGTGGAGACTCTTCTTTAATTTAGATTTGTTTTGGACCAAAGCTTTTAGTGGTTTAAAGTGTGAGATACCTTTCTTTCAAACCTGAGCTCTGTAGGTATTAACAGAGAGCGAGCTCCAAGTAGTATCTCTGGAGAGAGCTGACAGACTCCCCTCTTCATACCCTCCAACTGGCTAACAGTTAACCTTAGAGGACTTGATACTATGCTGTGGCTAAGTTTGTTATTTGTATCTGTGTGTATATATATATATATATATATATATATATATATATATATCTGTATATCTGTATATATATATACACATACACACACACATATATATACACACATATATATTATATCATATTTATACTTACTATGCCTGTCCATGTGAATGTGTGCATGCATATATGCATGCCATGGTATATATGGCAACTTTCTTCCACTTTGTCAGTCCCCAGAATCTAAATGAGTTTTGGAAACAAATTCTTATACTCTCTGAGTCATATTACTGACCTCAAAAGTAGCACGTCTGCTGGAGAAATTAGGGACCATTTTTCAGGTTTAGAAAGTCATCTGGTTTATAGTCTAACATAACCAATTCTGAGCTTTCAACCAGGCTTGCTCTTCTCCAATAGTTTTTAGAGTTGGAGGACACTTGAAAGAGGAGCTGTAGGGGCAGGAGAAGTGGATTAATTGTTAAGAGCACTGACTGTTCTTCTAGAAGATCAGGGTTCAATTCCTAGCACTGACCTAGCAGCTTACACCTACCTGTAACTCTAATTCCTGGGAATCTGATGCCCTTATCTGGCCAGTGTAGGTGCCAGGCATGCATGTGGGTCCACACACAGAAAACAATGTAAAATAAAATAAGTTTTACAAAAGGAACTTTAAAAAGGAGGAGCGTTCTTAAATCTACCCTCAGAATGTGCGATCAGTGAGCTGTATTGTTAGATGGCGGTAGCTTCTGTCCTCAGCATGTATTATAAATGTTTTACGGAGAATACAGACACTCTTCCATCCTCACAATCTATTTTTGGGGATCCTTTGTAACCTCTTTGCTCCTCCCAGGTGACTGCACAGGATGTGCGGAAGGAAAGTCCGTTGCTCTTCAAGTTCCGGGCCAAGTTCTATCCAGAGGATGTGTCTGAAGAACTGATTCAGGATATCACCCAGCGCCTGTTCTTTCTGCAAGTGAAGGAGGGCATTCTCAATGATGACATTTATTGTCCACCTGAAACCGCTGTGCTGTTGGCGTCCTATGCCGTCCAGTCTAAGTATGGTGACTTCAACAAGGAAGTGCACAAGTCTGGCTACCTGGCTGGAGATAAGTTGCTGCCCCAAAGGTGAGATGCTACTCCAGCCTCCTTTGACCTGGCTAAAGTGTATAGTGGGTAGCAGACAAAGCTGACTAATCTCCACTCCCTAGTGGCTGCCAGATACGTTTTTTTTTTTTTTCCATTGAGTTCTGCCTAAAGACTGTGTTGTGCTGCTGAGAGAGACACATTTGCATAGACTATTGTATCCTATTGTATTTCTGGTCCTCCCAAAGCTCTTTTCCCCTTTCGCTCCTTCATATCAAAGCTCCGTTCCCCTGGGGACAGGTGCTTACGTAGAAGCAGAGATGGTTCATTTGTTTGGTCCTCTCCCCTGCTTCCATTTCTCTTTCACTGATGAGATTTTATTTTAGAAATTCACAGGAGAGAGAGAAAAAATATGCAAACCACAGATACCATTGTACAGTTTTCTGATTTTATAAACTTCGAAGGTGAAAGCTTTTAAACACTTGATATTTTTATTTTGATATCATGACAATGCTACATAAACAAGGCAAGCCTTGTCTCTATTTTCTGGCTCAGGAACTAGCGATACAGAGGTAAGGACTCTGATTCGGCCCATCTCCCATAGCAACATTTTTTTGAAGAACTGATCTGAATCCCCAATTTCTTAATTTTTTTTAGTGCACAAGGGGTTTGTTTCATTTTGTATCAGATGGCCATTTATTTCCCCAGGTTTTTAGATTAGAATAGGAGGAGAAAAATGAAGCTTGAGCTGTGGCGTGTGCATACTCCACAGATGGTTTTAGGGATGCTAATTGTGCCCTGGGACTCTTTCGTAGTCAGTGGCATGATGTCTGAGAGGACATATTTAAAGCAGTCCTTGTTTAACAATCTAGTAGAACTATGGGTTGGGCCTCTTGGTTTCCCTCCGAGTATTTTGGGACTACTTCCCTGCTCTGTATGCAAAGCTGTCTTATAAACACCAACTGTTGGCTCCAAGAGGATCTAGGAGGGAATAGTTCTACCTGTCTTTACTGTTAGTCCCTCATCATAGACTCCTATGTATTGTTCTTGAGCTTGGAGGTACAACACATTATTAGCACTGTGGTTAATGGTATGAAGAGGATATGGCCTGTTTTTTTTTTTAAATAGAAGAGCTATATAATAGAGAAAACCCATCTCAAACAAACAAACTGAGACCCTGCCACAAACAAACAAACAAACAAACAAACAAACAAACAAACAAACGGGTGTTTAAAGTGGATGAGTCCATTGTTCCTTTTGGTCATCTGTTCTTGTAGTTCTTCTTGCAGAACTTCTAGGAAGTTCCCTATGTCTGCTTCAGTGTGTTCAGGTCTAATTTTCCGTATGAATCCAGCAATACCATCTGCATCAACTCCATAGAGAGCCATGTGAGCTTCCCTTCCTTCCTACCTATGGTCTGTTCTTTATCGACCACTCACTCTCTTTCTAGAGTCTTGGAGCAGCACAAACTCAACAAGGACCAGTGGGAAGAGCGGATCCAGGTGTGGCATGAGGAACACCGGGGCATGCTCAGGTAAGCCTCCCCTAACAGCCGTGAGCTTCACTGTGTAAGGAGAATGAGGATGTGTCTACCAAGAAAAGGCAAATTATTGGGGACCTTGGTGGGCTTTAAGAAGGAGAGACTAGGGATGACTTTGACACTTAAATATAGAAGGCAACCTTGAATCATTGTAAGACTGTGGTTCATTTTGGGCATTTTTTAAATTTGTAAGAGCAAAGTTTTTTTTCTTTTCTTTTATTGGATATTTTCTTTATTTACCTTTCCAATATTATCCCCTTTCCAGGTTTCCCTCTGAAACCCCCTATGCTATCCCCTCCTCCTGGCTCTATGAAGGTGGTTCCTCCCCTACCCATTTTCACCCTCCCACCTCCCCGCCCTGATAGTCCCCTACACTGGGGCATCTAGCCTTCACAGGACTAAGGCCTCTCCTCCCATTGATGTCTGACAAGGCCATCCTCTGCTACATATGTGGCTGGAGCCACGGGTCACTCCATATGTAAAGAGCAAAGTTTTAATGCAAAGAACTGTAACTTGAAAAGATCAGTAACATCAGGACTTTATTTTTATTATTTTTATTTTGCATGTCTTCTCTTTCTCTCTCTCTCTCTTTCTCTCTGTGTGTGTGTGTTCGTGTGTGTGTGTGTGTGTGTTTGTGTGTGTGTGTGTGTGTGTTTGTATGTCTGTGTCTGTGAGTGCACACCTGTGCTTTATGCCAGGGTATACATGTAGAGGTCAGACCAACTTCTGGGAGTCTATTTTCTTCTACTCTACTGTGTAGTCCCAGTATCTGAGCTCAGGTTGTCAGTCTTGCTGGTCAATGCGGTGACCAGCTAACCCAGCTTGTCAGCCCCAGAAGTTCTTTGGAGAAATGATGTCATTGTGTAGCCTAGGTTGATCCTGAACACACAGTGCAGGTGGCTCTAGGATCACAGACATATCCCACCGCTCCCTACATCTTAAATAGTTTTCAGGGCAATGAAAAGGAAGGAAGGTCAGTGTCTCCAGAGATCCAGGATCTCTTTAGGGATCATGGCTCCCCTAAAAATAAATGGGAAAGGAACTTTGTAAATACTGTAAAAGCATTTTATAACTGTCTAGGTGAGGAACAAATCTCATTTTTAAGAGGATGTCATAATGCAGAGGAGGGAGAATATAGTTTCTGTAACAGTTAATAATTCCAAAAACCAACAAGGGACAGACTGTTCTTGTTCTTTAGGTTTCTGTCAGCAGTTTTTGTTTAACAGAAAGAATGTTTCCTTGTTACTAATCACTTGCTTAAGTTCTATCCATTTCTCAATCCTGCTACCAAGGCCATTGTCGGAAACAGAGCAAGCTGTCTTTCTGTGTTGCTGGGTCTGCTGTGGAAGCTCTACTGTGTGACAATACCCCTCTTCTCTTCTGTATCATTTAGGGAGGATGCTGTCCTGGAATATCTCAAGATTGCTCAGGACCTGGAGATGTATGGTGTGAACTATTTCAGCATCAAGAACAAGAAAGGCTCAGAGCTGTGGCTGGGTGTGGATGCCTTGGGTCTCAACATCTATGAGCAGAATGACAGGTATGCCCCAGACTTCTCTCAGCTATTTGGATCACTCTTAAACATAGGTGTCATCCCTTACCACAGAGCAAGTCTGTACCACTTGAGTCCTACCTCAGTTATTTTCCTACCTAATAAGTCTAACCAAGATGATTGTACACCTTCCTTCACCTTATATTGACTAGAGTTGTACTATCTATTGTGATAGTCACTAGCTATATATGACTATTGAACATCTGAAATGTCATTACAACTGAGATCTGTCATAAACCTAACCTGCATACCATACTTTCAAGAACTACTGTGAGAAAAAAATGTCTGTTGATCATCTTTCTGTACCAGTGACAGAATACCTGGGAGAAATCACATTGAAGGAGGAAAGATAGATTTTGGCTTGTACTTTCAGAGTTTTCAATCTGCATTTACTTAATGTAGTTACATCAGGCCTGGATTTTTGAGGTACAATTTCATGGTGGAGAGCATGTAGTTGCTCACTTCCTGGCGTCTGGGAAATAGGAAAAAGGAAGGGAGTGGAATCCCAATGTCTTTCTTGAGGGCGTGTCCCCAATATCTACTTCCTCCCACCAGTCCCTGCTCATAAAGTTCTGCCACCACTAATAACACCATTATCTGGGCACCTAGCCTTCGACAAATGGCCTTTTGGGAGACATTTCATATCTAAAACATGCTGGGTGGTACATGTCTGTTATAGCACTCAGGAGGGTCAGGCAACAAGAATCAGGAATTCAAGGTCAGCTTTAGCTTTCTAGTAAATTCATGGCTGTCTTAGTTTGGAGTTACCATTGCTGAGATGAAACACCATGACGAAAAAGCAACTAGGGAAGGAAAGGGTTTATTTTACTCACACTTTCATATTTATCATTGAAAGCAGTGATGGCAGGAACTCTAGTATGACAGGAACCCACAGGCAGGAGCTGAGGCAAAGGCCACGAAGGAGTACTGTTTAGACTTGCTTCGCATGGCTTGCTCAGACCGCTTTCTTAGCTCAGACCGCTTTCTTATAAAATCCAACACCACCAGCCCAGGGATGGCGCTACCTATAAAGGAGTGGGCCCTCCATTCATCATTAATTAAAATAATGCCCTATAGCCTGATCTTATGCAGTCGTTTTTTTTCAGTTGAGTTTCTGTCCTTTCAGATGACTGTAGGTTGTCTCAAGATGACATATAACTAGCCAGCACAATGGCTATCCTGGGCCATGTGAGACCTTTGTCCAATTCCCTTTCCCAGGCAAATATAATTCAAACCACAGTGATATAAAATACATGTATAATATTTTTAAAATATTGACTTATGCTCAAATGATAGTATTAGTATTTATTTATTGAGTTAGTTAAACCTTCACAATTAGGTCATTATATTTCCTTTTTACCCATTTTCAAATAGCTACTAAAATTTATAAATGTGACCCTAATAAGTTTTGGAGAGTGTTGATCTATATCTTGTTAGGGTTCATAAAGTCCCAGTACCATGTTATGATTAAGTGGCTTTAGGCCTATAAGCCTTGCTATAATATTGTATTACTTGCTTATTTTACCCCTTGGTCTGTCTGCTCTTGGTAAGGATGAAATCATTAGATTGTTGTCCTGTTAACTACCTGACTCTTAGGGATCATTATTTATCTTTCCAAGGTTAATAATTTTGTAGAGAAAGTTTTCAGTTAAATAGGACCACAGATGCTCTGGGAGGTTCTTATAAGTTAATTGCATCAACCCAAAATGGAACAAAACAACCGTCAATAAGTGCTAACAGGAGCTAAGTTGACAATAGGTGTTTCTCCTCAGGGAACATGTTTGTGTTGGGATAGAATGGGGCGGGTGGTGGCGAGGGCAAGACACCAAGTCTGTTTCCTTCTTGCTTTGCCTTTGTCATGATGTTGTTGGCCTCTGTTTCTACAGATTGACTCCTAAGATTGGCTTCCCTTGGAGTGAAATCAGGAACATCTCTTTCAATGATAAGAAATTTGTCATCAAGCCTATTGACAAAAAGGCCCCGGTGAGTGACTTCTCCTTCTGACTACATGTGGCAGGTTATTTTTCCTCCAAGGTTTAGGTAATATTAAGAGTAAACATGTCATTCGATTTATCTGTCTCTCCATTTTCTGTTGTGTGCAACATGTACACATGAACAGGAAGCACAAATGGAAAGTAAAATGTAAGAGGAAGTCGGTGCTGAGAAACAGACGGCCAGGTGATATCCTGTACTTGGTGCCACTCTAGTACCAAACTCCCTCTGGGGGGGAGGAAGGCAAGCTACAGGCAGTCCTAAGTGCCTGCTTTATTCCTTGCCTCACCTTTCTAAGCCTCCAGAGTGTACTCTTTGTGTACACTTATGGTTAATTGTGGAGTTCAAACTCAAAGATGACATTACAAATTTAGCTTTTAAAAGTTTTAATAAAAAGAAGAACATTCACTCTTTATATATTTCTTTACCCATAAGTTTTTAAGACAAGGTTTCAATCTAGCCCAGTCTGACCTTAATTTAAAGTGACCTTTCTGGCTTTGGCTTCTGAGTCCTGGGATGATGTGCATTTATTTCTATATCCTCTCAATTTTGCCTTTTACTATATTTAGTTTATTAATTTATATAGTATATGATAATAATAATTAGAGATAATGAATTTGGGGAAAAACAAGGAAATTGGAGTGATGTATTAGTGCTCATGTATTAGTTCTGAATAAAATAAATAAAAAGCCAGCAGAGATTAAAGGCTTTTAAACAAATAATAATCAAGATAATCGAAGTTTAGGAAATTGAGATATTTGTGTACTTAGCCTGGTTTTTCATAACTAGATCTCACTTATCATATTACAGAGATGGTTTGGAGTTCTGTGGTGTACCTGTTGATTAGAATATCAATTATCTCATAGAAGAGGCCCTTAGAGAGTCAGTAATTAGATCTCTGTGTAGAGAGACATGGCATTGTATGTCCCCTTAAGAGTTCATCCAGTTGGGCCAGTCACCTGGCTAAGGGAGTGAGTGCGTCTATGAAAAGTGAATCCACATTAAGCCATGTTATATGAGTAGGAATAACTGTCTCTTTAATGAGATGGTGTTCTTGTTCTTCCCAAACTTTCTCCTCCATAGCTTACTCCCTATGAGCTGCCATAGGGTTCTGTTCATCTTACTGTATCCTGACATAGAAAAACAACTTTTCCCTTTCCTTCTCTTCTGTAGTTTTGTTTTGATTGCTGACTAGAACCTATGTATACTTTCTATGGTGCTTTTGGCTTTTACACTTTCTGTAAAGATCTCCCTGCCATGTGGTTACTTTCGCACCTTATGGCTGACTTCCATACTTACTTAACTCAAAGGCCACGGCCTCTTAAGCTTCAACCTGTGAATTAATAATAATTTTATTTTGAAACCTAAAACAAAATACTATTGCAGAAAAAGATATCTCCAAGAAAATATTTTAGGGTGTTTTTTTTTTCTTTTTTTCGGAGCTGGGGACCGAACCCAGGGCCTTGCGCTTGCTAGGCAAACACCCTAGGGGTTGGGGATTTTTTTAAAGATTTATTTTTCAATTTTCTTTTCTTTTTCTTTTTTTGGTGGAGGGAGTAAAAGCAGGTATGCATTCCCTGGTGCACATGTGGAGGTCAGAGGAGAGCTCGCTACATAGATTTATTTTTCTTTCACTGGGTTGTTATTTGGGGGTCAGACTCTTACTGTTAAGCCGGATGGCTTTACCTTCTGAGCCATCTTGCTGGCTCCAGGGTGCTTTTCATGGGCAGAATTGGAAAGAACTGTGGTTTGGTGGAAAGAGCACTGGTGTCAAAGATAAGACATGGGTTCTAGTCTTGAGTCTACCACTACTCTGATACCTGACTACAGAAAATAATTTCCTTACTCCGGTAATTAGTACTCCCACTGGAATGCAAATGGATTGAATTACATCACCTTTCCAATACTTTTGGACTTAGTTTTATAGAAAGTTTTCCTCAAAATTTTATTTTTTTTCAAAATTTTATTTTTTAAAATGTATTATTATTATTTGTGTGTGTGGGGGGGGCATGCATGTGTGTGCTCGAGGGCACATGTCAGCCATTCTCTTAGCCCTAAAAATTCAACTTCTGTTTTCCCTTCAGGACTTTGTGTTCTATGCTCCTCGGCTTCGGATTAACAAAAGGATCTTGGCCCTGTGCATGGGGAATCATGAGCTGTACATGCGTCGGCGTAAGCCTGACACCATTGAGGTGCAGCAGATGAAGGCCCAGGCTCGAGAAGAGAAGCACCAGAAGCAGATGGAGCGGTAGGTGCTATAGTGCTAGAATTAGGACTAATGCAGTGGTAAGGATGCTTCTATAGGTTCCTAGTTTGCTTAGGGTGTGGACTCAGCCCAGGACAAGGGACTTGTGAATTAGAAGGGAGGGCACCCATAGATTCAGTCTGAGCACAGACATTGTTGCTTCTTAGAAACAGGCATCAGACAGCTTGGATTTCAGAGGTTGCAAGAGGAAGGAGCCTTTCATAGTTTCCCATTGTCTGTGACTCTCCTGCCATTGCTGTGCCGCGTACATTATGGGTTACTGTCAGTGAACCGACAAGTAGAATGGTAGTAGCTGAAGAGGCTGTGCACAGCTGTACTAGGATTGAGCAGAAACAGCACGGACCCTCAGAATTTCCCCCATAATGCCCTTAGTGCATTCAGTGTAATCTGAGGGTTACAAGAAGGATAGAAACCGAGATCCTGATCTCAGACTTCCTGGTTAGTATCTTAGGATGCCAGGATGTTGTTTATCTAAAGAAGATAGGCAAATGGTCAATAATATGAAAATATCCTAAATCATTACAGAAATGCAGAAGAAAATCATAATCGGTTACCATGTTATGCTTATTAGTTGGGATATAAGGAATAAAATTGAAATATAAGTACTGATAATGTTCTGAAAAATATTAGGAATTCATGTCTATTACTGGTGAGAGTATACAGTGGTAGAAACTAGTTCCCTAAAAAGTTAAAACACAGAATTACTACATAATCTTGAAATCCCAGTCCTAGGTAAAACAACCCTCAAAATTAAAAATGGGTGTGCAGAAACTTGCATGTACACGCATGTTCACAGTGGCATTATATGGACACTTAAACAGTTAAAAATAACCTAGTATATACCAAGAGGTATATAGATAAATTATAAATATACAGAATAGAGTGTATCTTTTAAAAATATTTTGGTTTTAGTTGTGTGTAGGGGTGTGTGAGTGGTTGTGTGGGTGGTGCGTGCATGCTTGTGTGCTTGAACGTACGCGCATGAATGAGCACATTCCTGGAGTACACGTGCATGCAGAGAGGCCAGAAGAGGTTATCAGATACCCTGAAGCTGGGGTTAAAGGTAGCTGTGAGCCACTGGAAATGGGGGCTTGGAACCAAACTCTGATCATCTTCAAAAGCAGCAATTGCTTTTAAACAGTAGTCTATCTCTCCATCCCCCAGAATATATCTTAATATAGTTTGTTATTATAATAAGTGACATAATGCTGAGTAATTAAAAAAAATGAGGAGGGTACTTTTACTCACGTTTTTGGATGCCAAGAAATCCCAGATAGGACGGCCACACCTATCAAGAGCGCCATATTGTATTGTAACACAACAGTGGGCATATAGCAGGAACTAGGGAAAATAGCAAATGAGAGTTTGGGAGAGATGATAGAATTAATTGTGACAACCTCTTCTCATAAGAGTGAAACCATCTTGTGAAACTTAACCCACCTCATCAGCATCCTATTTGAAAGTCGCTACCCCAATCATCTCCCACTCATGCCTCTCATTACCTTTACCCTAGGGACAAGGCCTCTAAAACATGAACTTATGTAGGAGACAGACCATAGCAGAACAGTTTTCATCCATCCATGCTGCAATGGGATCTACTGTAAAACATTATGCTTAGTTAAAAAAAAGTGACGGATGACAAGTTAAATATTGTATATTCTATTTATATGATATAATCTCCAAATTAAATATTTATATTTATTTATGCACCAGTATGTATTGGTGGCTGTCAGGTTATAGGAGAAGTGAAATGTGGAGAAACTGCTGAATGGTGTGGGGTGTTACTCTGCTATGATGAACATATTTTATAACTAGAAAATGGTGATAGTTGCCTGCTATTGGAGATATACTAAGTGCAGTTGAATTACTTTTGCAATGATTGATTTAGTATTGTTTGAATTTAACCTCAGTAAATAACTTTTTGATGATCCCAGGTGATTCTTATGGACAGAATAGTTTGAAGAACACTACTTTAGCATGGGTACTCTGTCAATAAAAAGTTTGGAATGTTGGAAAGTTTCTAAGGTAGGAGTCAGGAAATGACTTCATGCATGATAATTTAGAAGCTAAGGATAGTTCTTACAAGTTCAAGGCTACCCAGGCTTAAATAGTGTCTTAATGTAAATAAAAACAAAATGACCATATTTTTTCTAACATTGAACCTGGTTCTAATATATATATAGACACACACACACACACACACACACACACACACACACACACACGATTAGTAAAGTCTTCAAAACACAAAGAATGCTTCCTTGAATAGGTAGTGATGTCAGAAAAAGCAAATATTTATTTTAGATCTTCAATAAAATCTGGGAAAAGGGAACCTAGAGCTAGGGTTGAAGGCAGGCAAGGTAGCCTTAGCAAATATTTGAAGCACAAAATCAAAACTTACCTTGCTGTAAAGCTGCAAGTTAGTAAATCATTTACATATGGAAGGTGGACACCAAGAACAAAGCCATCTAGCTGGTTACTTGCAGCACCAGCATTCCCATTTCAACCTCACGTGTTCAAAGTAAGTGGACCGAGCATGGAAAGCATTGTGGAATTGTGGTGTGATGACGAGACTACAGGGGGAAGTGAGTGTGGGAAGGCTGCAGCCTAGCAAACTTATTCCCTGGAACTCCTCAAGAGTCCACGCAGCCTTGCTGTCCTGTTACATCCTCCGTCCCTCTCTTCCCTAGTGCTCTACTGGAAAATGAGAAGAAGAAGCGTGAGCTGGCTGAAAAGGAGAAGGAGAAGATTGAACGGGAGAAGGAAGAGCTGATGGAGAAGCTGAAGCAGATTGAGGAGCAGACCAAGAAGGCTCAGCAAGGTGAGGTTCGAATTCACCATGCGAGTTGAGTTTCCCCAGAACCTCCCCCTAAGGCGTACATTCTTTTTCCTAAGCTGAAGAGCAAGACTACATAGTCTAGGTATGTCACAGAATAGATAAATTGGTTAAGAAAAATCCTTAGAACCCTTGCCTGCTACACCATGAAGTGGAAAATTCCCAGGAGGTAAGTTAGTGTGCCATCTTCATCTCTGAGCCCTTCATCGGTTTCCTCTTCTTCTACCAGAACTGGAAGAACAGACCAGCAGGGCCCTGGAACTTGAGCAGGAACGGAAGCGTGCCCAGAGCGAGGCTGAAAAGCTGGCCAAGGAGCGTCAAGAAGCTGAAGAAGCCAAGGAGGCCCTGCTGCAGGCTTCTCGGGACCAGAAGAAGACTCAGGAACAGCTGGTAAAGTTGCATCCTAGGCTGGGTTGTGTGCATGCATTGTTCTTGTTTGCCGCCCTTTGCCTGTATACCTGAGTCTTTCTGGTTTGCTTGCATCCCAAAGGTCTCTAGTAGTACATTCCAAAGCAAGTTGAGGCATCACTGGTATGGCCCACAGTCTTTCATAGGCCTTGACTTTCATTTACTTTTTTGAACCTGTAACCTAAGAAAGGAAAAGAGAAAGTACCTACTGGTGTTTCTCTAGCATCATTTCCTCTTTCCTTGTTTTCTGCTGTTTCTTTCTTTTTTTAGTAGCCTTACGGAATTAAGCCCTATACAGAATAATGTGACCAGATGAGCAAATTGGCAATCATGGAGGCCTAGAGGCTTGTCAAAGTTCACAGCTGTGTTTCGTGAAGGTTTACAAACATTTCTATCTCCATGGAAAAGATTCCCTCCCTGAAATCATGTGTTAAACTAGGGATCTATGACTTGAAAATGAAGAATTTATGGCTTAAAATAGTCCCTTCCCTTGTAGTATTGGTGTGCTGATGTCATGAGAAATTTGCCCACCAGATGAGGGTGTACAGAAACTTTTCCACATTGCATAGGTTCCCTATGACATTAGTATTTATTTGTTCTGTTAATGCCTTGGTGGAGCACTGGATAGCAGTGAAGGCTTTGCTACTGGCAGTGACTTCCAAGCTTTGCTGAGGTCACACTGCATGCATATTTGGCAACATTAAGAGGGGAAGAAGGAAAGAAGAGGAACAGAGATGACCAATTGTCTATCTTAAGGAGGCCTGTAGTATATAGGAGGGGAACTCTGATCTGTGAAGGAGTAGAGGGTAGAGTAATTTAGTTAAAAGTCATTAGGTCAACGAGAAATGGAGCAGCCTACTAGTTCATCAGAGGAACTGGGGTTACAGGCATCTGGACCCTGAAAACACAAAGGTCAAGCTCTCACAGGCTTCTAATGTGCTTATAGGCCTCAGAAATGGCAGAGCTGACAGCACGGATCTCCCAGCTGGAAATGGCTCGGCAGAAGAAGGAGAGTGAGGCTGTGGAATGGCAGCAGAAGGTAAGAAAACGAATGCAGAGCGAAGTGCTGTGGGAGGGACTGTGCTATATATGTGTATTCCAGTTTCTTACCTTTCTTAGATTTAGCCTCCTCGCTTTTAGACACACCCTTTTTACAGGCAGTATGGGAGGAAGTGCTCAAAACTTTCTCAGATACTTTCAAATCTCCCACTACCCATGGGAAGTTGATAAAACCACTCCTATTTTGCAATAAAAAAAACTCGAGATCAGGCCAATCAAACTATTTGTCCTAACTGGTATCTACCCCTTACTAGATGTGCCTTTCAAGGTATGGAAAGGTATGATTGCTTTGCCACAAGATACCAGATCTGACTGCCAGTCCTTCTCTTTCTGTCACTGAACAGGCCCAGATGGTCCAGGAAGACTTGGAGAAGACTCGCGCTGAGCTCAAGACAGCCATGAGTACCCCTCATGTGGCAGAGCCTGCTGAGAATGAACATGATGAGCAGGATGAGAATGGAGCCGAGGCCAGTGCTGAGCTGCGGGCTGATGCCATGGCCAAGGACCGCAGTGAGGAGGAACGTACCACTGAGGCAGAGAAGAATGAGCGTGTGCAGAAGCATCTGAAGGTAACCAGGCGGGGTCAACAACAGTCCAGGAGACTGTGTAATGACTTACTAGCCTATGACCTTCACTACAGCTAGGGTAAACATGCTGTAGTGCTGCCAGTGCTAAATAAGAGTCCGACTGTAAAACTTGAAGGGAAGACATTTGCACTTACTAATCATACCCTAGAGTATCTCATTTAGCTTTTTCCTACTTCCTATTACTCTCCTCTTTTATATTCAGAAAATATCTAGTTAACCAAACTACACCTCGAATATTTGGAATATTATTTTGATATACTCTCAAGGATGACCATCATGAATTTGTCCTATACTGTATTTATGTGGTGCATGTTCACATGCGAGCATGTCGTATGGCTTGTATGGCTTATATGGCTAGGAAAAAGAAGAAAAATAAAAACGAAGAAAAATCTGCTCAAAGAAGCAGAATTAAAAAGAGAGGAAGCCACTGACCCCTGACTCATCTTGCCTCTTCACAGGCCCTTACTTCAGAGCTGGCCAATGCCCGCGATGAGTCCAAGAAGACTACCAATGACATGATCCATGCTGAGAACATGCGACTGGGACGAGACAAATACAAGACCCTGCGCCAGATCCGGCAGGGCAATACCAAACAGCGCATTGATGAATTTGAGTCCATGTAGTGGGCGTCAGCCGTTATGGACCCCTCCTCCTTCTTCCTTGTCCCCACACTCCTATAGTTTTGCCTAACTAACACTGTGCTGGAGCCACTAACTAGAAAAGCCTTGGAGCCATACCAAACATTCAGTATAGCCATGGGACCAAATTTAGTTTCCCTATTCATATCCTCGGGCAAACAAATGGCCCACTGTGGTGCCAATGGAACCTCCTCTTCCTTCTTTGTCACACTCATTCGACATAGCTCTCTAGAATAGACCATTTCCCCAGCTCAGAGGCTCATTCCCTTTCGGTTTGACAAGTACCCCCTCCTTATATACACTTGCTCTTGTCCTCTGGGACTCAAGTGTGAAGTAGGTGAACAGTGAGCTCCCACCCCTTGCCTTTTTCTTTCCAGTCCTGTGATTTGCAAGGGTGGGGTATTGTGTGGTTTAGGGACAGAAGTAGGGCCTTGGCTTTATCATTTAGTATGTCAGCTGACTTATGATTTGGCCTCTCAATGTCAATCCCTTTAGGCTTTCTAATGATGGGAGGGTAAAAGAGATGTTTAGTCATTCTTATTTCTTCTACCTTCCATCTTGTATCTATTACAAATTCAGTCCCAGTGGACTTTGTCTCTGTGTTTAGGGACTTAGTTTCTAATCAAGGAGGGATGAAGGGATAAAGGAAACAGTGCATTCAAGAGATTCACTAACAACCTAAAAAGCTCCCTGCCCCAGTGCATCATGGGAGCCTTTCTTCTCTTGAGTGAGATCTATGGTCAGGGCTACTCCTGCCCATGTTAGTGCAGGTTCTTGGTTCCTTCTCTAAATTTGTCCCTACCCTCTCCAGATCCCTTCCAGCTAGGACAGAGAGGATGAGTGCCCTCAAACTTAGCCAGTCACATCTAAACTTGTTGCCACAAAGGAAGAAACAATTAAACCTGACTTTAGTATTTTCCCTGCTAGGACTTCTAAACTACTTACCCTGGAGAAAATTGGACCACTGTTCCTCCTTCATAGCTACACAATATGATGATGAGTAAGAATAGCCCTTGTCACCCAGCAGTCAGTCCTTCCTCATCTTACCCAGTGCAGAGTGGTGAGTGGGCCCTGCTTCTGACAAATCTCTAACCCAGGTCTCATCACTCATGCTGTCCCTTGCAGATGCACACAGAAAGCTGCTGGGTATTCTGGCCTTGTCCCTTCACAGCCCCACACCCTTTTCTTCACTTAGGAGCAGCTGCTCCCTCTTTGTGGCACATGTGTGCTCTTTTAATTTTTACCAGTATTATATATTCTAGTGATATCTAACAATATTGGTCTCTACTTTTTTGCTAATGCACTGTTAGAAATATTAGTCTTTGGACAGGATCATTTTTGCTTCATTATTTTTTACTACCCTCACCCCACATCTGAGAAGAATATACTATATTAAAAATGATATTTTGCCAAAAACATTATGTAAGAAGATTTCAGTATTAGTGATTTACCTGTTACTATAGGTCATACAATCCACTTAAAATGTACTTAGTATTTGGTTTTATTGTTCCTGTTTGCCTTTTCCCCAGGGTTTAGTCCCCAAAAGGCTGTCTTGTTCCTCCATGCAGTATCCCTAGCCTAGAGCCTCCCTCAGCCCACACCCCTTTTACTTAACCTTGGGGAATCTTATATGCATTGCTGTGAATTATATTGACACTCGGTGAGCTGTCCTATATTGGCTAAATTCAAACCTGGAATTGTGGGGGCAATCTAGCTGCATTAAGGGCAATAACCAACTCCCACAGAGGCTGGGGAGAAGGTTAGGGTTTATATTCAGGTCTTTTGTGTATTTTTGTTTTTTAAATAATTGTTTTGGAGGGGTTTATGCTCAATCTGTGTTCTATTTCAGTGCCAATAAAATTTAGGAAAACTGCACTATGACTCAGTCTTTCTGTATATTTCACTGTAATTCCTAGTCAATAGGCTGCCTATCTTTGATTTCAGTTTACCTTGATTTAAGTTCTAGTGGAAAAAGGAATATAATCGTCCTCAATTTTAATAGGAAGGAATGACTTTAAACACCACCAGATTAAGTTCTGAGGTTACAAGTGTGATAGAACCGACTGGGCTATTCCTTTTTTTTTTTTTTTCCTGCTTTATGTCATGATTTCTGGTATGTGTTGGGGTAATAGCACAGATGTTAAAGCAGTGGTTGTCAACCTGTGGGTCATGACCTATTTGGCAAACCTCTATCTCCAAAACCCTTTACATTATGGTTCATCACAGTAGCAATATTACAGTTACAAAGTAACAGTGAAAACAATTGAATGGTTGGTTGGTCACAACAATGTGAGGAACTGTATTAAATGGCCATAGGTTGAAAACCACTGTATTAAAGGGTAAGGCTCACAAGCCAGCATTTTGGTGTGGCTCAGGGACTTGCATTAACCAGTTGATACTGTTAGATTTTCTTGGCATTTGAGCTTAGAAGCCGAGTAACCCAGGATGACTTTAACTTGAAATTCTCTTGCTTTTTCCTCCTCAGTGCTGAGAGTATAAGCATATGCCATCAGACACAGTGAGGTCCCTTGTCGCTGGCATAGGCCTGGGAGGGTCAGCTCCTGTTTGCTTCCTTGTCTGGAAGACCTCTGACTCATTTTATTCCCTACAACCTTTCCTTTAGTGCACTGCCAATAAAAGACAGGGGAACTATCTTGGGTCCTATTACAGAAGGCAGTGGAGGGTGCTGTGTGAAATGAGGGCCGATTGTATATGTGGCACTTTGAAGTTTATAAAGTATGTATGTAAATTCTTTAGCTTAGATGTGGTTATCTTCATTTTGCAGATGAGGAAATTGAGATCGACATAACAACTTTCTATTTCTTGGACCTGACATCCCCACTTATTCCCTTTATGGGAAGTGAAAATTTTGGAAGGAAAACTAGTTTATCACACATACACATGAAATTCTCAGAACAGTCCTTTGCCCACTTTTCTGCTAAACATAATCCTTTAGAGATTAATTTTTCAAACAAGATTTTTAGCTTTTGAGACAAAGTATCAACTATGTTTGGAGTTTAAGGCCAGCCTGGGCTACTTTGTACTGTCGCAAAATATCAAACAAACAAACAAACAAACAACCCCCCCCCCAAAAAAAAAGATAGGTCCAGTGGCACAGACTTGTAATCCTAGCTACTCAGGAGACATAGGCAGAAAGATCACACACTCTTGACAATCTGGGGCTACACAATGAGTTCTAGGAATCAACTTCTAGGGCTGAAGAAACAATATAAATAAAATCACTACCTGAGTGTGGCTAGGTTGAGGGTTTTGAGGTAGATTAGAGGTGATGGTGTAATATCCAGATCATTCTATAGTGCCATAAAAAGGCCCCTTAAAAGATGCAGGGGGCGGTCTAGAGAAACAAAGATGCTATGCTGCTGACTGAAGGTGGAGCAGGAACCAAGGAATTTGACCTCTGCAAACTTCGCCCCAAAGTACATAATAGATTTAGGTATTTTGTTTATTTTAATTCATTGTTTTGTTTGAGACAGGCTTTCAAACCAGAGCCCAGATTATCCTGGAATTTACTATGTAGACCAGGCAGGCCTCCAATTTATGGCACTCCTGTACGTTATTACAAATGTGAGCGGTCATATCAGGGTGGCATTAGTGTTACTCCAAGTTACTATTTCACACTGTTTTACATTTTCAAAAGCTTTTTTTTTCACTCTATGAATGACAGTGTTGCAGAAATAAAGAATAGGGCGATGGATCTCCCTAGTTAAGGAATAAGGGAGAGAAGCTGACCATGGAGCTACAGCACTGTAATAATTGCATTGGATGTCAGCCTTGGTTAAACAGTGAGTTTCAGTCTCATCTCAGACTTTTCCTGAAATAAACAAAAATAAAAAAGCAGAAAAAAGGAAGAGGGTTAAAAGTGTGCAGAATAGAGCTTGTGTGAGAAATGAGTGTGGCTATCAGAGGAGCACATTCTGTTTATTGTATTTTATATCATAACTGTCTCGATGTTATTATCTGGGCAGTGATTCATGATAATGTGTAAGATGCCCCCACCAGATGGGCTCTAGTCACATATCTGTGTACTTAGTGTCTTTGTCATTTTCATTTTTAAAAGATAATTTTATTGTCTATATATGAATGTTTTGCCTTCATTTATATCTGTGCACTTAGAGAGCAGAAATGAGTGTCAGATGCCTTGAAATTGAAGTCACAGAAGATCGTGAGTGTCATGTGGGGACTGAGACCTGAACCTGGGTCCTCTGCGAAAGCTGAAAGTACTCTTAACACACTGAGCCACCCCTAGCTCTTTTTATTATTTCTTACAACTGCATATGAGTCTCTGATATGATTTAGGGTTTTTTTTTAATGAGTGGGAGAGGGGAAGGAAGGAGGGAGAGTGAACATGGACAAAGTCCAACTCCATACGTAAAAATGTCATAATGAAGCCTGTTATTTTCTACACTGTGTTGATAAACGGTGACTGCTTGTATCCGCTGAATGCCGTGGCAATATTATGTACCATAATGTCCATCTGGAAACATCTCAAACTAGGATGAAGAGAACAAACACATCCCAGTGATAAGTTACTCAGGAATATAAATGAATGGACTACTGAAACATACATGTAGGTGAACTCACAGATGTTATGTTTTGTAAAACAAGGAAAATATAAAATAGACTCTATAGTATACTTCTCTTTTGCTTTAAACATCAGGTTCTATTTTAAAAGTATAGCACATACACATTTTATTTTTGACAGAGTCCTGGTAATCCAGGTAAAGCCTTGCGGCAGTATTAGAGCATGTGACTCATTTGCATTTAATTGTCAGAAGACAAATCCAGCACGGGTAATAAACACAGAACAGAAATCCAACATTCAATACAATCCCAACAATGAGTCATTTCATGCAAAAATAGGTCAGAACTCTAAGTCAGAAGGCTGCTCTCTTGCTGTGTCTAATTAAAATTTTTGAAGCAGGAAGTGTAGTTAATGCTGGAAGTTTTAATTTCAACAAGAAATTCTGAAAATGCCTCAGCATCCCCAAGTGAACGGAGGAAGCCAGCCTCATTGTCTACATCTAAGGGAAACAGAGCTGCTTCCAAGCAGAGAGCAAGCGAGGAGCTGAGCCTAAGAGAATGCTGGTATCTCTCCTTAGAAAGTGCCATCTGGAAGATGGGGAAGTGGGAGCCATGATGTCATTCCTCCATCTGTCCTCATGCCCATAAGCACACTTTAATCAACTGTCAATGACTTGATACTCAGATTTTGAATAGTAAATTGGGGGTGCAGCAGTGACAGAGAAAGAAATGTCACTCATAAATTTCAGAAATTGCAACATGAGGTTTCATTGCCGTTTAGAATGAGAAATGACCACGCATAAACAAAAATGAGGGGGTGAGGTTGGAGTGGGCAGGATCGTGCATCTGTTTTCTATCAGCAAACAATCAAAGCATGGGGAATCAAGAGAGGCCAAGTTAACCAATGTGCCCTAGAATTTAAAAACTCTTGCGTCTGGGTGCCTGACTCAACCAAAGCAATTCTCTGAGGAATTTGAAATATACATCACCTGAAGTCAATGAAATCCACATGCCTGGGAAAAGTTAAATCATTTCAAGGGGAAGCCTGATTATCCTGATTCCTTTATCTCTAAGGCATACTCCTGTGTAAATCTTTCATTTCTAGTTCATGTGTGCAGTCTTGAATAGGATCATAAGAAAGATCTGTCTGTCATCTTCACAGCCTGAAGGCACGGCTCAGGGCTTCAGGCTTGAGACATATCCATCACTACCCTGTACTTTCCAGGCAGGAAGCAGGTCCTTCCCACAGGGTACCTGTTTAGGGGGCGCTTAGCCATACACCTACAGGTCCTGCATCTGTGGCCACCAGATACAGTGGGCCACCCACTAACCCTCAGCCCTCAATATTTCTTCACTAACACTCAAAGAATCTGCAATGCTTGCAACCCCACTGCCTGTTACCGGAAGGAAAACGACTCCTCAGTAGCTGCTGTTCAGTTATTATTCTATTAATATGATACTCTAGAGCACGTGTGGTTTAGTTGTGCTAGGTTGTAGAGGTTGAACGAAAAGGAGCAATAAGAAACAATTCTTAGTGTGGGTCATTGTATGCTATAAGTATAGATAAAAGTTTAGTATGTTGAATGCAATACACACTTTAAAAGGAGATGTCTGTCACCGAAACAGTTGGAAAATATTTAGTACCCTTATTTCTGAGAGTGTATCATAATCATTTGGGACATTTGAAATAGATGCTGGGTATAGCATGTTCCAAGCTGGCTATGGTAGCACGTCCCAGAAATCTCAGGAGGCTAAGGCAGGAGACTCATAGGTTCACAGTTCTCTTGCACTATAAAGCAAGGCAGGGTTGTAAAACCACTGTTGCAGGGACTAGAGTAAACCAAAGCTTGTGTGGGTGGAGTTCTAGAGAGAGAAGGGACCCTTCTATGTTCATGAAGCTGGTGGCCAGAGATCCACTTAGAACTTGTTTCATTGCTGTATCTTCTTACAATGTTGCCTAAACCTTGGAGTTAGTGCTCCTTTACCAAACTTAATCATAATGTCTGTTATTACACCACACCTACTCTCTACTTTTCCTTGAGGTGCCCATGCAGTCGTATCATTATATTCCATCCTGAAGTCAGGAAGAAGCACTTTCCTGCATTTGAGATGGTAGTAATGAACAGTCCCCGTCCTTCTTATGGTACCCTGATGTCCACATCATAACTCGAGCTCTCCGTTCACAGAATTATTATAGTCTCCCTATCGTAATAAATGTTGAATATATTGCAGAGAGATTAAATCCTTGAGCCAGGAGTGATTGTGCATCCCTTTAGTACCAGCACTAGAGAGGCATAGCTATGTGGATCAGGGTGAGTTCAGGCCAGTCAGGGCTATGTACTAAAACCCTGTCTCAACAAACAACAATAAAAATATCATCATATACTATTTTTTCTTAATGTAAAATGATGTCATCACTTTAGAAAACAGGTTGGCAGTTCCTTAAAAACAATATAGGGAGTGAAAATGTGGCATAATGATAGAAAATTTCCATAGCATGTATGAGAACTTTGATTTTATTCCCTGAACCTTCAAAAGTTATAGTTACCATATACCCGTGCAGTTCCAGAGTATATATTCAAGAGAAGTGAAAATATATGTCAATAATAAAATTACGCACAAAAATTGCTTGCCTATCATGTACAAAGATTTAGCTTTAAATTTCACCACTGTAAAACTTACACTGAAATATTAATAGTAGTAGTGTTATAACCAAAGTGGACAAACTATGAAATATTTATCAACTTGAATAAGAAGAGGAAATCTGACAGGGACATTTCCTTAATTGAGGATCTACTTTCCAGATAACTGTAGCTTGAGTTGAGTTGACAAAAGGATACCAGGACACTATTTCAGCTCACTTAGCTATTATCAAGAAAACTGACAACAAATGCCGGCAAGAATGGAGGGATAGGAAGCCCTGATCATCATCACTGTTGGGAGTTTAAGCTTAGTATATCCACTATGGAAGTCAGTATGGGGTTTTCTCCAAATATTAAAAACAGAACTACAAATACCGTGTGTGTGTGTGTGTGTGTGTGTGTGTGTGTGTGTGTGTGTGTGTGTGTGTGTGTGTGTATGTGTATCTCCCAGCTATACAAGCCCTGAAGAGTATGTCCAAAGAACTCCATGTCCTACACATAGAAATGATTACATCCATATATGCAAGGCAATTGTATTCTAAGGTAAAGAAAACTGAAATTATGAAATTTGCTGGAAAATTTATGGATCACAAAAGTACTGTGTTAAAGAAGGTAACCAAGTCCCAGACAAAAATCTGCATTCTATCTCATATGAAGACTGTGTGTGTGTGTGTGTGTGTGTGTGTGTGTGTGTAATATTTTATAAATGTGTATAAATGTTGTTGGTAAGGCCTAAAGAACTAGAAAAGGACACCAAAAAGAGAATAAAAGATATGCAGAGGAACGAAATATGTGAAAGATACTTGGGTGACATGAGAGCTAAAAAGAGACTGGTAATGGGAGACTGTAAGGGGCAGAAAGAGAGTTGAACATCATGAGGGGGAAGAAGATTCAACTAGAACAAATTTATTGTTTGAAAATTCTATAATGAAGCCTACCATTTTATACTACTTTAAAAGTAAAAGTAAACATAAAGTGTTTCAAAAATGTCACCCCAGCAGCAACTTGCTACCACATGTGGAAACAAAGAATATTCATAAATTATGTAACAAACGACAGTACAAATTCATAATTTTCTGTTCTCTTGTTTGATCACAGACAGCAGCTTATAAAATTCAGGTGCAGAAAAGGACTTTTGATCCATTTGATCAGGGATTAAGGCCAATGATTGACAAGTGGGAACTCATAAAACTAAAAAGTTTCTGTACAGGCAGGGAAACAATCTTTTGAAGAGGAAACCTACAGAATGGAAGAAAAATCAATGCCAGATATACTTCCAGCAGAAGATTAATATCCTGAATATGTAGAGAACTCACAAAACAGAGAGAATTAAGGGAACGAATGGTCCAATTTAAAAAAGAAATGGGCTGGGGATCTAAACAGAGAGTTCAATGGAAGAAATAATAGCGGTTTAAGGAATACATCAAAACTTGTTCACCATCCTTGGCAATTAGTGAACTGGAGATTAAAATGACTTTGAGATTTCATCTCACCTTAGTCAAAATGGCTAAGATTAACAAAGCAATTGACATCAATTGTAGATGTGTTTTTTTGGGAGAGAGGAACCCTCATTTTCTGTTGGTGGGAATGCAAATTGGTGAGCCACTCTGGATATCAGTATGAAGAATCAGGAAATAAGAGTAAAAGTAAATCTACCACATGCCCCATCAATACGACTCCTTGGAATATATGTAAAGGATGTCATCTGTCTGCATAGATACTTGCCCAACCATGTTCATTTCTGCCTTTCATAATAGCTAGGGGGTGAAAACAGTCTAAATATCCCTCAACAGATAAATGGATAGTTGAAATGTGGTACATATACACAGTGGGATACTATTCATCTGGGAAGAAAAGTGAAATCATGAGATGTACAGGTAAAAGGACAGACATAGAAAAGATTATATTGAGATAACACAGATCCAGAAAGACAAATGCTACGTGTTCTCTCTCATCTCTAGTTCCTATCCCCAAATCTCCAGTGTGAGTATAGAACATGGAATGACCACAGAAAGCAAGAAGTATGAAGGGACCATACATGGGGAAGGGTTGGGAGGGGAATAGCAGGATACAGGCGATATGAGCAGGAAATGGAAAAACTATTAGTGGGGTTCTAATTGGGTAGTGGGGAGGGAGGTCAACACAGATGGAGGAGTAAGGAGGGAGAAATATCAGCAATGTTGCTTGATAGTGCCTCAAGGAACCTTTTTAATATTTATGTAAAATCATAAACCATACATTTATGCACATGCAAGTTATGCAGCTAGGACCGACAACACTCCCCATAGGAACCATAGACTAACAAGAATCCCAGTACGAGAAATCTCTTTTCGACTAGTCCGAGTAAGCAGTCCAAGGGACACCCAAAACAGTACAGACTATGGCTTTTGCTCTTGGCTGGCTAGCAGAGCTTGAAGGTAAACTATTATTGATGAGGACACTGCACACTTAGGACACAGGACTCAGATGATTGGAGTTGGCTAAAACCTGAAAGCTTCTTTCTGCTTTCATAGTTTCAGAAAACGATGTGTAAACGGTCAATGGAGGGGAGCTGTGACAGCCGTGAAGCACAACAGTGATCAGCATGGCAAGGTAGACAGACAGGCACAGTAAGTGGCACTCACATGGTGCTGCTAGCTAGTACTAGAAACCTAGTAATATTTACCATCCTGCTACTAGAAACTTAACCGTTTTTCTAGTCATGGACATTAAAAGAGAATCTATTACTAACATTTTTCTAGATTAGCATAGTTCCTAAGTACATTCTAAATCTTGCCCTTACCACTATAGACAAGGGTAGCTACTACCTCCTCATCAAAGACAATGGAGACCATCACAGAAGACCACAAATGCACACAATGCAGAGATCAGTGGACAATAGCAATTGCAGTCCCAATGCGTACATTTACACCATAGCTTGTGTGTGCATCTATGGTTCAGGGAACTTCATGGAAGAAGGGGCAGAAAGACTGTAAAAGCTAGAATTCCAGGAAATACACCATGAAACAGTCTCTCATAGAAATGTCTGCATCAAAAAGATCGGAATGTTGGCATATTAATAGATATGTTAACATTGAGGAGGGATGGGGTGAGCTATCTTTTGAGGTCTTGCCTCTGAACAAGGAACTACAAACAAGTAATGACTGCTAAGACGGTGTTAGCCCTTCTTAGGGATGAGCCCCCTAATTGGTTGTCCAAAATAAATGAACAGCTTTGAAACCATACACACAGACAAACGTAGACCCAGCAGGTTGTATATTTGTATACACACACACACACACACACACACACACACACACAGAGAGAGAGAGAGAGAGAGAGAGAGAGGAGAGAGAGAGAGAGAGAGAGAGAGAGACTAGTGATGGACAGAGTTAGAACATGGAAGGAGTTGGCAAGAGGGGGCTTGGGAAAGGCTGGGAGGAGGAAGGGGATGCGGAAAAGTGGAGTAATTAAAATTAAATGCAAGAGAAAGCAATGCTAAATTTATCTGACAAACAAGGAAAACGTTATAGGCTGATGTACCAAATAATACATTACACAATTTTGTTTTGTGCAAATTACCTAGATAAATGGATTGTGGGCAATAGATATGCAAAATAGACATTACATCTAGGTGTAACAATGATTAGAAAATGAAGTATATTGATCAAATAGGTACAGAGCAAAGTGTATAAATACATATAGCTATATTGTGTGTATCTATTGCCCACAATCCATTTATCTGGGTAAATTGCATATTCTGACAGACAACATGAATATTTTGATGAGATTGATGGAACAGAATTCGATTAAAGTATAGATATCTCTGGAAATTTGCTTTCATAAGTCTACGGGGACAAACTGGAAATATGACACATCAGCTCCTTTTATTACTGTCTTCAAATGTCTTACAAGAAGCAACTTAATGGAGGAAGGATTTAGGATCAATGGAGGAGATGTGGGGGCTTGGGCTCCATCTAGTGGTTATGGGTTGTAGGGTGATGTGCTACATCTCAGCCTACCAGGAATCAGAGATTACAGTCCAGAATGGAGCCGGCTTTAATCCTCTAATCCCGTATCTATATCCTTGTATCTGCAAGCTGGGTCCCATGTCCAAAGGAGTCACCACGTTCCCCAGCATCATCATCATTTCAGGTTCAAAGATATGGACATAGGGGACATTTTATGTTCAATTCACCATATAGGAGAATCTAGCACACACTCAGTTTATTCTTTTCTCTCATAAATTTGATGTCTCATATTGTTCAAAGTATGCATGACACCAGGTCACCTTTGCTGGATTTTATAAGAACTAGTTAGAGGTTTGGACACACCCAATTTATTTTTTTAGGACTCTCTCTCTCTCTCTCTCTCTCTCTCTCTCTCTCTGTGTGTGTGTGTGTGTGTGTGTGTGTGTGTGTGTGTGTGTGGAGAGAGAGAGAGAGAGAGAGAGAGAGAGAGAGAGAGAGAGAGAGAGAGAGAGAGAGATGCAGATAACCTGGGCGACTTCTTTGGTTTGGAACAGAAGTATTGCTGAGAAGAACATCAGATTATCTTGTGGATGAAACCAGCCTCTGTTTTTTTTTTTTTTAATAGTATTTAATTTATTTTTATTTTATGTAAATTGGTGCTTTGCCTGCATGTATGTCTGAATAAGGGTGTCAGATCCCTTGGAACAGGAGTTATAGACAGTTGTGAGCTGCCATGTGGGTGCTGGGAACTGAATTTAGGTCCTCTGGAAGAGCAGTTAGTGCTCTTAACTTCTGAGCCGTCTCTCCAGACCTCAGCTTCTGTTTGTCATACTATAATACTTGATGGGAAATACCACTGAAGGCTGCAGTATGTAGTTGCTTTAGATTTTGTTTCTTCTCTAACATAGGAGAGTCTACCTTCACCATCACAGTAAGTTTCTGTGTTCCTGTATCTGTGAGATGTGTTGACAAAAGCAAACATAACAGGTTTGAAGTTGGGCCCTGCTTTCTCCAGGCCAGAATACGTAACACCACAGGCTCAGGTCATAGATCCCAATAGGATTTTTGACAATTATGTTGTCCAAGAGCTGGTTCATATGAGGAAAGTTTTTTTTCTGAGAAGAGTATGAATATTCTTAAAGATATTCTCTGATTGATTTATCATTCATAGTAAGCTTAAAGCACATCCATAATTACGCTAGAATCATTCTGAGTAAATATGCAATCTATTGCTACTATATTTTAAAGAGACAAAAATAATGACTCCATTAGTAGTTAAAGACTGTAATCATGCTGTATGGGTATATATTTTGCTTGTAAGGCTAAAAATATCACACATAGATAATAAATAGAAATTACTTTGGTGTACTCAAGAAAATTTTGTATTGCTATGACTAATGCCCAAACAAAGAAAAATTACATGAATGGCTTAAATTATAACCATTCTTTTAAAATAATATCCTTGTGAAAATGGAAAATACAAAAGGTAAGAAGTAATTTTAGCCCAGGGAAGGATGTAGGGCAATCTAACCTTATTAGTGCAAAAAGACTTATGTATTCAGTCCAAACCAAAGTTACTGAATAACAAGGCAAACAGCACAAATTGACAATTTGTTCAAGATATGACTGTCAGGAGATAGCATGATATACTCACAGGTGTTTTGAGATTTGGGGCAATGAGAGCTATAGGTAACCATGATTAAATTTTTTAGTCCTTTTTACCAAGTTTATTGGGGATTTTAGAATTTCTATTATGCAAAAGACCTAGAAGCAGGAAATCTAGTTACAGTGGTTGGGAGCAGGTGGCTTGTCAGGAGGCTATATTTGCATACACAATTATACTCTTTCACTTAAAATTTGTATTTGGCTAGTGCAGTTTGAGGAAAGGCAGATGAACACTGTAGGTGAACAGAGTTTGGTCTTCTTGGAATGTGGCTCCTTGCCTAGGAGAAACTACTTGAATCATGAAATGTTTATTGGATCCCACAGCAGGGTTGATTTAGAACACTTAGTATTTAGTCTTCCACTCTACTCTCTGCATACCGCTCAACCAAGAAAGAGGTTTTTTTAATATATGATTAAGTATAGATATATAAGCAAAATGTCCAATATCCTCAAGATATACTTCAGATTTAAAGTAAATATGGCAAAAAGAAATGGGTAGTGGGTAATGATGAAACACATAACTGGTCCAAGTGGCGAGGGTTAGTGGCTATGAGTGTTCATCCATAGTTGAAACATCTACATGATATTCTGCCACTTAAGGGAACATCATGAAAGAAGGAACCAGAAGAATATAAGATCTGGACGACAAGGACGGAAGCTCTGAAATGTTGTTCTCTGAATGCAACATGTCTGTATGTACACTGCACAGCCATGGTAACCTGTACAAGACTTATACTAGATTAAGCCAACAAGAACGCCGACATTGACTGTGGGCTTCTTAAATGCCACTCCTGGCTGCGGAGCTATTGTCAGTGATAGAAATTGGGAAAGGGATTGCCACTTTTACCTTGAAATATGGCTGCTAGTAGGTTGGCCATGCTCCATGGACAGCTCCACACGTGTGTGCAAATGGCCAGCACTCACTGGATCCATTGGGTTATTTTTAAAAGGAGGATATGGAAGTAGGAGGGAGATGTGCTGGAGTTGAGAAGAGTTTGAGAGGGGAGGTGAGTATAGATTATTACCAACATATATTGGGATGTATTGTGTGAGAGACGAATAAATATTTAAAAAGATAAAAGGGCTGATAATGGGAATTGGATATCTCTGGTTTGCTGTCCTATGTTCTATACCATTCAGGTACCATGCTATATATAACCATTATTCACCTTACCTTTGTGCATTACTTGCTATTTTACAAGGAGGAGTTATATGTGATAATTTACTATCTCTTAATAATTATCCTCATTTATAGATGAGAAGGCACAGGGAAGTAAGGTATCCTACCCAATATCAAAGACTCATCAGTGATTATGTTGAAATTTCAGCGACCTTCTAGCTCTGTCTGATTTTCCACATGTCACTGGTTAAAGTGAACTGTATGTAATCATAGCAACAAGAAAATGCAGGTTACTGTGTCAGAGGCTGTTCTTTAACATAAGGCTTTGTAATGTTGCCTTGAGTTAACTGTGCAGCTCAGGCTCACCTCAAACTCATGATCCACTTGCCCCAGCTTTCTGAGTGTTAGGATTACAGGCATGCACCACTACTTGCACCTAGGGGGTCTTTCATGTTAACTCATTTAATATTTAAAACTGTTCCAGATGGCAGAGAGCAGTGTTGTTCCTATTACAAGGTAAGAAATTCAAGTTCATACATAGATTGCTTAAACTAACACAGTTTGGAAATAGCGAGAACTGAGAAATGAAACCAGGGATCCCTGAAACTGTCTTTTTATTGGGGGATGTTTGGGAAAACATTTATCTGTGTAGTGTTGGTTGTTCTGAACTTGTTTCTAGACTAGGCTGGCCTCAAATTCAGGCATCTCTTGTCTCTGACTAGATGTCTGGAGTGCAGACAACTGTTTTCCAGAGCATATTTTGTCACTGATAAGGTTTTTTAACTTTTTTCTACTCTGGGCCTGTTTCCTTTCTAGGAAATAGAAACCTTAGGACCAACTGAACTCTAAAGTCCTTTCAGTAACAAAATTGACTGAAAATTGTCAATATCTATTTAAAAACAGCATTATTAAATCTGTTGAAAAGTGTTTTAGAAATAGTCATGCTCTGTAGATTTTATAATAATGAGATACATAAGGGGGAGCCAGCTCCCTCCCCCGTCTGAGAAATGAGGCAAGCATTAACTACTGTTAAAGCAATACTGGTTGGCTGGAGAGATGGCTCAGTGGTTAAGAGCACTGGCTACTCTTCCCGTAGGCCCTGAGTTCAAATCCCAGCAGCCACATGGTGGCTCACTACCATCTGTAATGAGATCTATGCCCACTTCTGGTGTGTCTGAAGACATCTACAATGTATTTATATATAATAGATAAACAAGTCTTTAAAATAAAAGCAATACTGGCATTTGTGTTAAGTTCTTTGAATTCTTACTGGATATACCCATGATGTTCTTTTTCCTATAGATAAATGGAGATACTGGCAATATGGAAATTTTACTCATTAAATAACACCCTTTAGACTTGATCCCATTGCTGGTTTAAGCAGAAGATTACTAGCCCCAAAGCTATCCAGACTACCCTTTTGCCAGCATCAGTTCTCTTCAATATTCATAGACAACTAGAGGAAAATCCTAGGTGGTTGCCATGGATTCTAAAGGCAAAGCAGTCTCTGCCAGAGCTGCTTCTTTTTGTTTTTGATCTTTATGTAGCTAAGTATGTGAGTGCTACCTTGAATTCCTGTTCTTCCTTCCTCCCCGACTGTATTTCGCCTGGTGTGTGCTACCATCCTCAGAATAGACAACACTGTTTGAAACACTTTGTGCCAAATGTTTATCATTATAAGTAAATAAATTAGACACGACTCTGCAACCATTTTCGTCTTTGCTAGAGGGATTGCTTGTCCCCTGGTATTCTGGCCAAGGGATAGTTGTGACGGGCATAGAAGAGAATAGCTGTGATTTTTCCAAAACATAAACATGAATGACTGCAATTATTCTGTGAAAGAGGTATGTGGTTGGTCTGAATGTCTCTGATTGTTCAATAACATATGGCTACTACTGGTCCAAATGTACCTTCTTGACATATATAAACAAGCTGCTTAGGCTCTCAGTGAGGCACTTCTGCCTTCCCTGGTATTGCAGCATGATACCAGGTAAAATGCTTTTCTTGTTTACCTTTAATAGTGTGGGCTGAACTGATAACAGAGCTCAGAGCACAGACAGCAGTGGTAAGAACAGATACAGCAGAAGAGCCATGGCAGTAACAGCTGAGCATTTAGTAGTCCACCTTATAAAAGCAGCAAGGCAGCTATCACTTTTCAACTGAAGAGACAGCAATTGTCTTGGTGGTGGACACAGTAACAGACATATCAAGAGCAGTCGACTCTGGGCTTTTAAATGGTCTAGATCCAGAATTCCATTTGCTCCTGTTTGGCTCTGATGGTCTTGCTGAATCCTGGTCAGAGTCTCCAGGGGCCCCACAGAGTCCTGGTGGAGAACCCCTGCTACACAGAGATATTCATAATATGTAGCTGTGTGACAAGAGTCAGCTTCCAGTTTTTTTTCGTAGCTGGAGAATCAACTGAATAATTTAAGAGGGAAGGGTAAAAAGAAGAAAGAGAGAGAGAGAGAGAGAGAGAGAGAGAGAGAGAGAGAGAGAGAGAGGGAGAGAGAGAGAGAAGACTGAGGGATAAAAGGATATAAAAAAAGTTATAAGTCTCGAAAGGGTACTGGGGCTAAAAGACTACAGGACAGCTACAACACTTAGAGCACTAAAGATGCAGATACCTAAGGGATTATGAGAACTTAACACTAGGGCTGCACTGGCTCCCACATCTGCCTGACTACTGCTGCTACTGCAACCTAACACTCAACTGAGTGCTGCTGCTACAAAACAGCACTTGCAGAGTTTGTCTATACACACAATTTGTACTTTTCCTTTTTAATATTTTTGAGATTATATTTTAATTAGAATAGTTCCCCCTTTACTTTCTTTTCTTCATGTCCTCTCATATACCCTCACTGTTCTCCAAATTTATGGCTTCTTTTACTCATTGTTAATATATATATATATATATATATATATATATATATATATATATATATATATGCAGTAAGTATAACTTGCCCAGTCTGTAAAATGACTACCTGTGTGTATGCTTTCAGTGTCGATTGTTTGACAGTGGACAAGAAATTAGTGTGCTCTTCCTGAGGATGGCCACCTCTCCCACTCCCAGATTTACTCAGTTTCCTGCAGTTCTATGAGTAGGGTTGGGGCTTTGTAGGCTTTTCTTTGTTCAGTTTGGCATGGTCATTGGGGTCATCTTTGTTCAACTTATGTTTGAGCTGCCATGGTGGATTTGAGATACTATGAGTGGCTTCTGCATTTCACGCCCCACAAGTTTCTCTAGATAGAGGCAAAAAACTATCCAGCTGATTGTGGATATAGCAAAAACTTTTGACTCCCTTAAATTTACTTCATTTTTAGATCTCTCATGATTTGGTCATGCATATTTCTAATCTCAGTCCATAGAAGTATGAAATAGATTGCTTACACCCCTCAAGACACAGGGTATTTCTAGGGAGACACTAATCTGTTAGAAAAGGCAGTCAGAATCCAAAGAGGTCACTGATTTAATGCTCTTCAGGATGATATTACATTCCTTGTACTCTAGCTTTGCCTCAGTCCATAAAGACCTGTTTGGACAAGAAGTACTGCCAGTTGCAACTTTTCCCAGCACTGAGACAGATCACCATGGGATGCCAAAGATTCAGAGAGAATTGAAGTACTTCCTCCGAACATGAGTGCCTTCTTTGTTTAGCCTACTCTGGGAACCCAGGGCAAGTGTTAGAGAACTATTTGGTGGGCTCTGGTGTACAGAATAAATGTAACTAGAGGAAGAAAAATGAATCAGAACCATTTGGTGTGTCACATGGTAAAATTTGTTTTGAGGTATTCAGTAGAGTAAGAGTCAATGGCTTCCCAGAAGAAAAAGCAGTGACAAGAGCTCAAAGATGCCACGGTCTAAGGCACCGAAGCACAAGGTTTGCTGATATCTCTTTCCACTACCTGAAGACTGAAAGGCATTTCACGTCAAGTATCCATTGCTTATCACATAGACCATGCCTCTGCATGTGGAGTTGCAAGGCTAACCCACAATATCATCGCAGGAAGTGTAAAATTGAAAATATTCTGCTTTCAACAAAAAACCACTGTTTGAGTTTGATATCTATTGTTATAATAAATATTGAGACCAAGTCAGTTTGGGGAAAATATATATACTCAACTTAAATTTCTAAGAAACAATACATTAATGAAGGAAGATAGGGCATAGCTTCAAAGCAGCAACTAGCGGGGAAACCATGGAGCAATACTGCTTACTGTCTTGCTTTCTCTGGTTCAGGTAGAGCCAGCATTTGCACAATCCGTGATAAACTGCCCAGGGTATGATACTATGCCAATCAATCTAAATAATTTTCTTTTGACATAGCCACAAACGAATCTCATCTAAGCAATCCCTCATCTGAGACTACCTCTTCTCAGGTGACTCTTGGCTGTGTATGTCAGGTTGAAAATAAAAACGAACCAGGATGTATACTAAAAACTTGCTTGTTTTACAATAATGGATTCTAATGATAACTAAGTGAGGTGAGAATTCCAGACAAAGACTTTAAAATGACTTTAAGAATATTCAACAAAACCAACGACATAAATCTTGGAATTAATGAAAGTGAATATAAATAAATAGATGAAGGAAATAAGGAAGTCAATATAGGATATAGAAGAAAAATTCTAGTGCATGAAATTATAAATATTTTATTTAAAAATTTCATGCAATGTACCTATATTTTAGTTATATTTTACTTTTGAGATTATAATACAATTAAATAATTTCACTTGTCTCATTGTTCCCACCAAGCCTTCTAATATACTCCCATTTTTTCTTTCAAATTTATGGCCTTTTTTCATTAATTGTGCTACATGCATATACACATACACAATATATGCATACACATATATATTCCTATATATGTAAATACAGGATAATACTTTTTGTATGTGTTTTTCAGAAATGATCACTTTCTTTTGGATAACCAATTGGTATGTTTTTCCTTGGGAAGGACGATCCTATTTTCAGCATTCCTTAGCAGCCTGTAGTTCATTGTGTGGGATTGAGGTCTTGTGGTGTTTTTCAGTCCATGTCAGCCTATCTGCTATTTTTGGTCTTGTTCAGTTAAACACAGAAGTTTTCTTAGTGAGGGGGAGGACTAAACTTACCTGTGGATATGAGGGTAAATGTTGTTATGTAGTTAGAGATTCTTCTAAAAGAAGCGTAGTAAAGTGGCAGTTTGTTGCTAAGATTCATGACTTCACTAACCACAAGCTGAGTTGGTTTATGTTTTCAATACCATGTATGATTTCTCTCTTATTGAGACAAATCATTTTTATCATCATCTATTCACTGTACATTCTGTTCAGTGACCCCTTCCAGTCATACCTCCCACAATCCCTCCCTGTCTTCCCTCCCCTTCCCTTTTGTGTGGGTGGAAGCCCACCTGGGTATCCCCACATCAAATCTCCGTGAGGTTAGGCACATCTTTTCCCACTGAGGCCAGACACGGCAGCCCAGCTAGAAGAACATATCCCATGTATAGGCAACAGCTTTTTGGATAGCCCTTGCTCCCGTTGTTCAGGACCCACATGAAGAACAAGCTTCACATCTTTTACATATGTGTGGGGAGGCCTAGGTCCAGCCCACATATGGGTTGAACAAGTCTTAATTAAGCCCATTTAGAGTGCTATTGGTTACTGACAAGGTATGTGTGTCGCTACTGTACCCTTAGGGTTATCATGACCTGCTGGACATTTTTATGGTTCATAGGCATCCTAGCTGGGTAGGAGTGGTGATTGCTATTAAGATCTGAAGTATATATACAGTGTCTTCAGCAATAGGGTCTTATCTTTTTATTTAACCAAGGGCAATAGCAATAGCCTGTAATATCTGAGAGTCTTTTGAACAATGCTGACCAGCAACTCAAAAGACAGTTTCTTGTGCCTGGTTTTGAGATTTTTTTGTGTGTGTGTTTTCAGATAGTCTTTCTTGTAGGAATCACTGTCAGCTCAAATGGGCAAACTTAATTTAAACTGTATATGTATATTTATAGACCCACTTAAATATAAATATTTTAGGTGATATTACTATGATTTCTTATGAACTTTTCAGATATCCATTGCTATTTACCCTTATTCTGCATTAATCTTCCCCCCTTTCTCCAGTTAGATACTTTGCATCATTCCCATTTTTCTAATCTGATTCCTTGTAGTTATACCAAGATATATACTCATATATGAATATTTAGAACTAGGAACCACAAATAAGAGAGAACATGCAGCATCTATTTTCAGGGTCTGGGTTACCTCACTCAATATATTATATTCTAGTTTGGTCCATTTACCTAGAAATTTCATGACTTCATTTCTCCTTATATCTGAATTGTATTTCACAGTGCATATGTACCACATTCTCATTATCCATTCAATCAGTTGAACAGCAGTTTGATTGTTTCTATTTCCTTACTATTATGAACATGGCTAAACAAATACCTATAGAATAGGATGCCAAGTCATTTAGGCACATGCAAGGAGTGGCATGACTAGTTTTTACAGCATATTTATATTCAGTTTATGTAGATTCTTCACACTGATTCCTATAGTGGTTACCAAAGTTTGTAATCCCACCAACTGTAAATGATGACCCCCTTTCCCTGCCATCCCCTCTAGCTGGTTGCTTTGTTTATCTTTGACTTTTTCTCTGGCATAAAAGGAAGTTTAAAAGTTATTTTGATTTTCATTCCCTAATTACTGTGCATGATGAACATTTTTTGAGATACATCTCAGTCATTTTCTTTCCTTTTTTGAGATCTGTTTAGGTCCTAGGTAGGTTTTTCAAATGGGTCATTTGTTTTTAAGGTCCTTTGTCTTTTGAATTTTCTTAAGTGTGTATTCTGAATATTAACCCTTTGCTAGAAATATAGCTGAAAAAGCTACTTTCCCATTTTGTGGACTTCTGCTCCACCCAGCTGATTGCTTCTTTAGCTGTGCAGATTATTTTTAATTTTATGAAGTCCCATTTATCAATCATCGGACTTAATTTTTGAGCAATTTGAGTTCTTTTAAAGATGCACTTTTCTACACCTATATTATGACATGTAAAGCCAACACATTTCTTATAGAAAACAGATAGATGGATTTAGTTTCTTCATACATTCAGCCAGATTGTGTCTTTGGATGTGAGAATTAAAGCCATTAACATTTAAAGTTATTATTGAGTTATGTATGTTATTTGTGGTTATTTGGTTGTTAGTTTTTTTGGTATTGTCTTTATTTTCAGTGGAACTACGTGTTCTTGCAATTATGTTTTTTCTCCAGTCTCTTGGCTATTCTTTTTCTCCTCAGCCTGAAGCATTGATTTTTGTATTTTCATTGGGTTTGATTTATTGACTATAGATTTTGGCTATTTATATCATGAGACATTTTTATCATTTGTTCAACTATGGTAGGTAGTCTTGCTGGCTGGGTAGATTAGTTTTGATTGGCTGTTATAGTCTTTTAGGACTTGGGGTGTATTGTGCCAGGTTCTTCTGGATTTCAATGTTTCCAGTGAGAAATCAACTGTTACTCGTTGATTAAAAATATTGCAGCTTTTAATGTACTTTCTTTGTTCTGTATAATTTGGGTTTTAACTATGTGATGCTGTGGGGGTTTTCTTTTCTAGTCTTGTCTATTCTGTGTTGTGTGTGCTTCCTGTATCTGTATGGCCGTACCTTTTCTCGGTTTGGGGATCTTTTCTATGATCTTGCTGAAGTATGATCTGGTCTGTGATATTGATTTGGGATTCCTCTGTTTCATCTGTGCCTAAAGTTTGAAAGTTTGGTCTTTTCATGTCATTCCACAGCTCCTGTATGTTCCTTTTCTGTCTTTTATCATATTCTTCGCTAATTTGGTCTAAAAACTGTGCTTCATTGTATCTTCGAGTCTTGATAGTCTGACTTATGGTTGGTTCATTTCTACTTGTTAGACTTTTCATTGAGTTTTCTAGTTTGTTCATTGGATTTTTTGATTCATTTTCATTTCACCTCGAGTCCTCTTTAATGTTTTTCTTCATTGAATTCCATTCTCAAGTCCTGAAATCTCTTCATAATTTCCATCATGCTTGCGTTTCTTAGGCCTCACTCAGATGTTTTTTCTCCTTCAGTTCTTTCTCCTTATTTCATTGAATTTTTTGTTTGTGTCTTCTTTAAATTCCTTGACTCTTTTGATGGAGTTTTTGATTGTTCTTTTAAATTCTGTATCCGGAGGTTTATCTAGGTCAGTGGTTCTTAACTTTCCTAAAGCTGCTGCTCTTCAATACAGTTCCTCATGTTGCAATGACCCTTAGCCAGAACATTATTTTCATTGCTATTATTTCATCCTGGCTGTAATGTTGCTACTAGTATGAAATGTAATGTAAATATATTTATTTTCTGATGGTCTTAGGTAACCTGTGTGAAGGGGTCATTATATCCCCCAAATGGGTCATGATCTACAGGTTGAGAACAGCTGATCTATGGAATTCTCATTGTCTAATATTTCTATAGAAAATGGGTTTTGATGCAGGAAAATGGATACATTGATCAATTGTATAGAATTAGAGTGGTGATCTACATATTTTTTTCTGGTTTTATAGTGTGTGTGTGTGTATGTGTGTGTGTGTGTGTGTGTGTGTGTGTGTGTGTGTGTAGAATGTCATAAGGATTTTCATTGTGATTCTAATGTACCTGTACATTGCTTTCTATAGGAAGATCATATTCATAATACCAGCTCTGCCAATTCATGAGCAATGAGCATAGGAGATCTTTTAATCTCCTAGTGTCTTCCTCAATCTTTTTTCAGAGACTTAAAGTTTTCAGTGCAGTGGTCTTTCACCTCCTTTGTTAGGATTAATCCTTTGTATTTTTATAAGACCATTATGGATGGGAATGTTTCTTGAATTCTTTCTCAGAATGCTTGTTATTAGTATATAGAAAGGATACTGGATAGCCCACAAGAGGGACCTGCTGGGAGAGCACAGGGTTCAGGAGCCACAGGGCAGCCTGGGACAAGACCATTCCACACTCCAGCTGTGTCCAGAGCCGGGGCTGTACCACAGCCCTTAGACACAAAACCTACTACAGAGAGCTGGTCTTCCAGGAACACTCTCCCTCCTAAGCCCACAGCCCAGAGGAGAGAGCTCACTTTCTCCCCACTTTCTTCCCATTGATTGTCCAAGCAAAGACACCCCTAGAGCACACAGGGAGTGGGAGCTGCAGGGCAGCCTAGGACAGGACCCTTCCTGTATCCATCTACAACCAGAGTAGGGGCTGTCCCACTGCTCATGGACCCAAAACCTGCCTGCAGAAAGCTGGTCTGCCAGAAGCACTCTCACTCCAAAGATGAGAGGCTCAGAGGCCCACAGGAGAGATAAGTTGTAGTCAGCGATAGCAAGATCAATTAATATCAGAGATAACAAGATGGTGAGAGGCAAGCACAGGAATCTAAGCAACAGAAACCAAGATCATTTTGAAAGACCCCAGCTTAGCAGCAGTAACGCCATTTTGCAAGGCTGTACTTAAGATGACTGGTTCAGGGAAAGGTTAGAACACTGAGTACACAGCGGCTGCCAAGCAAGATGTGTATGGTTGAAGACATGGCAACAGGATGACTGCGGTTGGTAGCGCCTGACAATGGAGAAAAGCCAGGAGAGTCCCACACCCTTGGGGGCCAGAGTCAGCCCGACTATGTTTCAGGAAGGTAGCTAGGAAGCACTTGCCCCTGGGCTAAACACTTGCAGGTCGAGTCAGCGTTATATTTTCCAGGAAGGTAGCTAGGGAACTTGAACCCTTGCTACATTAGAATCCACCAATTATATCCCTGTAACCATGCATCTGCTTCTGTATGCTTGCTTCTGCTCTCCCCAGAATCCTCTCCAAAAAGCCATCCTTGATTTCCCGTGAGGCGCCAGTCCCCGAGTATTTTGGCGCCCACAGGTGTCTGTGCCTGTGTATCTGACAATAAACCAAATCCTCTTGCTAATTGCATCCGGTATCAGTCTGGTCACATTGAGTTAGAAGGACCTCCATCCCGAGGGAAGTTCTCCTTTAAAGACTTTTCATTTAGTGAGTTGGCGGAAAAGAATTATCCACCCAGGGACCACCGACCACCCACTGGGAAGTAAAGCGACTGGCGTCTGTCTGATTCTGTCTCGTTCTGCCCTATTCTGTCTGTTCTGTGGCGCTCAGCCAGGTTGTTTGGAATTTGGGGGGCGAAGAAAAACTAAGCGAGCTGGACTTCTCGCCCCGCAGCCCTGGAAGCGTTCCAAGGTGTTAGGGGCCCGACTTTTCAAGGGCTCAATCTGGGACTCTGGTTGAGGAGGAGGATCGGTCTTCTGGCACCTCTGTCTGTATTTTTTGGCTTTCAGGGCCCGGACCTTTTGCCACCTCATCTGACTTTTTGCTTTCAGTTTGGTACTGAGAAAGCCTTGTGGACGCGTCTGTTTGTTACTTGTTTGACTGTTGGAATTGTTTGTCTTCTTTGTGACCTGACTGTGGTTTCTGGGCGTGTTGGTGTCTGTTAGTGTCTTTTTTGACTTTTTGTTTCGTGTTTGAATTTGGACTGACTGTGTTTAAAATCTTGGACCGACACTGTGTTGAAATCTTGAAACTGTTTGCTTTGTTCGTCAAAAGTTTTACTTGGTCCTCCTGGTGCTTAAATTTAAAAAGTTAAAAATAATTTGCTTGAGAAAATTTTTTCTGCCAGGGAGTTTGTCTTTCTCTTGAGCCTCCTCCCCAAGGGAGGCCTCCCTGCTCCCTTGTCCAGTCAGGCTGCTGCCAACGTTGTGTGTATGAAGGACTCCAGGTTAGTAGGTGCCCCCCGTCTAAAACAGGTATGTAATAAGGCCTGGCTTTACCTTAGATCCCTAAAGAAAAATTTCTCCCCTGTTGTAAACATTTCACAGCTTCTAAGGAAGGACAACACAGAGTAGAAAAATGTAGGGGCTGAGGGGTGGTGAGCATACAGGCCTGCCTGTGACTGCGGGCTGCTTGGCGTGGGCAGTGGGCGCCAGCTCAGGCAGAAATCCAGTGTAAGAGGGTTTCAAGGTGATGGGGAGGCCTGCCAGGAGTTAGCTTTGACAACAAAAGATGGCGTGGAGTTAGTGGTTGTTTTATGAGACTTTTGGCCCTAAAAAAAAAAAATAATAATTCCGGTTGCTGCTTTCAGTAGCCAGACCTTCAACCTTACTCTGAAGGAAATTGTTCATTATGAAAAAGTTCTTTGGGGTGCCTGCTTTGTCTGCTGGCCCTATTATAATTACATTAGCCAGCTCAACGGCTTTCTCCCAGAGACTAATTGACCATAAATCTTGAAAACAATTTTGAAGCGAAACAAACGTCTCCTAAGAACTAAGCGGACCCATGAAGTTAAACAATCTGAAGTAAGGGCAAGCTTCTCTAGAAACAATCTTGGGAGACAGAGGTTCTTCCTTGTGATTTTCACTGTTATTCTATAGCGCCATCCCTGCCCCCTCAGGTTGTGGTTTCTCCCTTTGAACCCTCTTCTCCCAGCCTCTCAGGGTGGAACTCCACTGCCCCTCATTGGGAATCAGTCTAGAGCCCCAGTGCACTGGTTGCCTCGATAAACCTCATGTAATTACAACAAGGACAGTCTTGTGTAGTTCTTGGGGGATTCGTCATCCGAGACTTGGTGGTCTCCCCACTCTGGGGTCTTTCATTTGGGGCTCGTCCGGGATGGGTGACCACCCTCGTCTCAAAGACCCACTTGGAGGTGAGATAACATCTGTGTCTTTGTCTGTGTCTGTGTTTTTGTGCAGCTAAAGCTCTGGGTCTGTATTTGCTACTCTGGGTCTGTATTTGCTCTCAGGGTTCTGGAGTTCTGGTTTGTAGTCTCCATCTCGGGCTGAGAGGGAGGCTCGTTTCTCAGGAGAGAATCCAGGAGTGTGGCCAGTGGGCGTGCCTGGGGCTCACTGATTTGCACTGCCCTGGGAGACGTCCCAGGAGGTGAGGAGGGACCCCAGGGGCGCCTGGGAGATTCCCATCTGGTGCCTGTGAGGATTCAGTGATTCCTGGATTGGAGAAAGACCTGCCCTCCTGGCCATCTGTATTTCCAAGTGGTTTTGTCTGTGTGTCTTAGGTCTTTGTTTTGTGTTCTGGTTGGGAAAGAAGAGTGATGTGGAATCGCTCCCCCTTCATCTGTTTTTGGTGAGCTCACAGAGCTCCCATCTGAATCAGTTTGGTTTTGTGGTGATCTTGCGGTGGCCAGTTGTCTTTTGTTTTTTGTGCTCACTTCTGTTTTTGTCTGTTAATCTTTTGAAGCCTAGTGTCATTTGAGGCTGGTTCTCTTGAGAGGCAAAAGCCACCAAGCTGACACTGAAGAAGAGTACTCCTTAAGGGGAAAATCTAAGTTCAGAGACACGCAGTAAAGATAGGCTGCCCTCTGCTCGCCTTTCTGTTTCATAGACAAAGATGTGCTTATATTTACAATGGCCTTTTTTGGTCCCAAGAGAGCCTCCTGGTTTGGTTGTGTGACTAAATGCTGTTTGCCCTCTTCAGTAGACCTCTATTCTCAAGATTCTCTTGTTTTCTCACCATCCCATTTGAGATGTTTGTTAGTAGCTGTTACAGGTCTTCTTTACCACTGAGGAAGACAGAATCCTACTAGAGGACAGAAAGAATGTTCAGACATGTGGATGGAAGGCTCCTGACTGTTGACTAATCGCCTGAAGGTAGGGAAGTGCTCCAGGTCTGCCGCCCAGAGCTCAAAGTGGGTCTCTGAGGGGCTAGAAAATGCCCCCACCAATCTGGCTAAGATAAAAAGATATAAAGAGTTAAGCTAAGTTGCTGAAGAAAAAAGAAGTTAGAGCTAAAAGAGATTTAAAAAAAAAGAGGAACATATACTGGCACAGTAGTTAGAGAACCTAGGAAGATAGTACCTGGCAACAGAGAGAATTCCTGGCTAGGGGATGGATCCCTATTGTTAACTATCCTCAACAATAAAAGGACTTCTGGGGAATCACCATCCCTGACCTCAAGCAGTATTACAGAGCAATAGTGATAAAAATGTATGGTTTTGGTACAGACACAAGCAGGTTGATCAGTGGAATATAATAGAAGACCAGAAATGAACCCACACACCTATGGTCACTTGGTCTTTGACAGAGGAGCTAAAACCATCCAATGGAAAAAAGATAGCATTTTCATCAAATGGTGTTGGTTCAACTGGAGGTCAGCATGTAGAAGAATGCAAATTGACCCATTCTTATTGCCCTGTACAAAGCTTAAGTACAAGTGGACCAAGGACCTCTACATAAAACCAGATACACTCAAACTAATAGAAGAAAATGTGGGGAAAGCCTCGTACACATGGTCACTGGGGAAAATTTCCTGAACAAAACACCAATGGCTTATGCTCTAATATTAAGAGTGGACAAATGGGACCTCATAAAATTGCAAAGCTTCTGTAAGGCAAAACACACTGTCCCTAGGACAAAATAGCAATCAATAGATTGGGAAAAGATCTTTACCAAGCCTACATTCGATAGAGGGTTAATATCCAATATATACAAAGAACTTAAGAAGTTAGACTCCAGAGAATCAAATAATCCTATTAAAAATGGGGTACAAAGCTAAACAAAGGATTCTCAACTGAGGAATATTGAATGGCCAAGAAGCACCTGAAGAAACATCCTTAGTCATCAGGGAAATGCAAATAGAACAACCCTGAGATTCCACCTCACACCAGTCAGAATGGCTAAGATCAAAAACTCAGGTGACAGCAGATGCTGGCGAGGATGTGGAGAAAGAGAAACACTCTTCCATTGTTGGTGGGATTGCAAGCTGCTACAATCAGTCTGGAAATTAGTCTGGCATTTTCTCAGAAAATTGGACATAGTACTACCTGAGGACCTAGCTATACCACTCCTGGGCATATACCTAAAAGATGTTCCAACATGTAGCAGGGACATATGCTCCATTATGTTCATATCAGCCTTATTTATAATAGCCAGATTCTGGAACGAATTCAGATATCCCTAAACAGAAGAAAGAATACAGAAAATGTGGTACATTTATACAACGGAGTACTACTCAGCTATCAAAAACAATGACTTCATGAAATTCATAGGCAAATGGATGGAAGTAGAAAATGTCATCCTGAATGAGGTAACCCAATCATAAAAAAATCACACATGTTATTCACTCACTGATAAGTGGATATTAGCCCAAAAGCTTGGATTACCCAAGATACAATTCATAGAGCACATGAAGCTCAAGAAGGAGGACAACCAAAGTGGGGATGCTACAGTCCTTCTTAGAAGGGGGAACAAAAATATCCATAGGAGGATATACGGAGATCAAGTTTGGAGCATAGACAGAAGAAAAGACCATCCAGAGGTTGCCGCACCTGGGGATCCAGCCCATATACATACAGCCATCAAACCTAGACAATATTTCTGATATCAAGAAGTGCATGCTGATAGGAGCCTGATATAGCTGTCTCCTAGAAAGGCTCTGCCAGAACATGACAAATACAGAGGCAAATGCTAGCAGCCAACCATTTAACTGAGAACTGGGTCCTCATTTATGGAGTTAGAGAAAGGATTGAAGGAGCTGAAGGGGCTTGCAACCCCATAATAACAACCATCCCAACCAAGCAGAGCTCCCAGGCACTAAACCACTATCCAAATAGTACAAATGGGCAGACCCATGGCTCCAGCTGCATATGTAGCAGAGGATGGGCCTTGTTGGGCATCACTGGGAGCAAAGACCCTTGGTCCTGTGAAGGCTTGATGCCTGAGTGTAGGGGAATGCCAGGGTAGGGAGGTGGGAGGGAGTGGGTGGGTGAGAGGGAATGTGTGGGTGGGTGAGGGAGCACCCTCATGGAGGCAGGGGTTTGAGTGATCGGATTGGGGGTTTCTGGACAGGAAACTGGGAAAGGGGATAACATATGGAATGTAAATAAAGAAAATATCCAATAAAAGAAATTATTTTATTTTATTTTTTGTAAATGGATGCTCTATCTGTATGTACACCTGCATGCCAGAAGAGGGCATCAGATCCCATTCTAGATGGTTGTGAGCTATGATGTTATGTGGATGCTGGGAATTGAACTCAGAACCTCTAGAGGAGCAACCACTGCTCTCTCCAGCCCTGATATTGTTCTTTTAAGTTCTGTGTTCTGTAGTTCATGTACATAATTCTCATTGGAGAACATTTCTCCTTTTTTTTTTGTCTCCCCACCCCCATCTTTATTAAATTGGGAATCTCTTATTTACATTTCACTTGTTAATCCCTTTCCCGGTTTCCAGGCCAACATCCCCCTAACCCCTCCCCTCCCCTTCTTTATGGGTGTTCCCCTCCCCATCCTCCCTCCATTGCCGCCCTCCCCCCAACAGTCTAGTTCACTGGGGGTTCAGTCTTAGCAGGACCCAGGGCTTCCCCTTCCACTGGTGCTCTTACTAGGCTATTCATTGCTACCTATGCAGTTGGAGCCCAGGGTCAGTCCATGTATAGTCTTTGGGCAGTGGCTTAGTCCCTGGAAGCTCTGGTTTGCAGCATTTGTTGTTCATATGGTGTCTCAAGCCCCTTCAAGCTCTTTCAGTCCTTTCTCTGATTCCTTCAACAGGGGTCCCGTGGAGAACATTTCTTTAGGACCATTGAAGTTGCGGAGAGACATGTGTTTGCAATGTCACCTTTGTGTGTGGACTTTTTTTTTTTTTTGTCTTAAGCAAAGGCAAGGTTTATTATGGAGATCTATTACGGGGATCTCCGGGTCGACACGTATCCTGCGCAGGAGACAGAGGTGTCGACCCCGAAGCTCAAAAGTCAGGGGTTTATATAGGGAAGGCTAGGGGGTTTGGCGCGGTTACACACAATTGGCTAATTTCTGGCGCGGCTATAAGTGATTGGCTCATTTAAACATGGCAGTGAGATTACAGCACAGCAGGAGAGTACGTATTGACTGGAGCGTACAGGATTTTAGGAGCTAGGGGCGTATCAGGGTTTGAAGGACATCTGGTTAAGGTGTGACTCTGAGTAAGCTGGGGGAGGTGCCCTTCTGCCAGATGGTTTGGGTCAGTCCTGATAACTCGGGCTGGTTCCTGCATTCCTTTTCTTTATCTTTATCCTCTGGAATCAGTAATGTGTGCAGAGTGCAGTCTCTTCTGGTTTCCCAGGCGTGTCTGCCTCTCTGAAGGTTTAGCTCTCCATCCCACGGGATTTGAGTGCAGAGAACTGTTTATCCGGTCTGTCTCTTCAGGTTCCAGCGGTGTCTCAGGCGCAGGGGTCCTGCCGCTCCTGGGCCCTCCCCCACGGGAACCCAGAGGCCTTATACAGTTTCCTCTTGGGCCAGGGATGTGGGCTGGGGTGGGCAGTGTTGGGCAGTGTTGGTGGTCTCTTCCGCTCTGCAGCCTCAGGAGTGCCCACCTGACCAGGCGGTGAGGTCTCTCTCCCACGGGGTCTGGGAGCAGAGAGCTCCTGCGGGCGGGGATCCGCAGGTGTGGGACTCCCGGTAAACACAGGAAGTGCCCGGTCCTGGAGGAATTCTGCCTCTGTGTGTCCCGAGTTCACCAAGCAGGTCTCTTGCAGCAGAAAAGTTGGTCTTACCTGTGGTCTGGAGGCTTAAGTTTGCTCGTGGGGTGCTGCCCACGAGCTCTCTGTGGCGGCAGCAACCGGAAGATCTGTGCCGCCGTTTCCGGGAGCTTCAGTGCACCAGGGTTCCAGATGGCGTTTGGTGTTTTCCTCTGGTGTCCGAGATGTGTGCAGAGTGCAGTCTCTTCTGGTTTCCCAGGCGTGTCTGCCTCTCTGACGGTTTAGCTCTCCCTCCCACCGTGTGTGGACTTCTTAATTGGATTGTGTTTCATGTGAAATTATAGCTTGCCTTTGATTGGAGCACTGCAGGAGCTGAGTGCACAGAGTTAGTGAGGCTAGAGGAAATCAGTGAATTTACTGTATGATTAGACCCAGGCCAGAAGTCTCTGGTTTGTTAGTTGCATGTCTGGAGAGGAAAGGCCTAGGGATATACAGATGGCATAGGGATGGATCTTGTTGGTGTAATTTGGATCTGACATTCCATCAAAGACATATGTGTTAAACTCAGTTTGTTCAGTTTGATACTAATGAAGAGGTAAGAACTAAAAGGTAGGGCGTGATAAAAAGTTAAGTCATCATAAGCAAGATGGGGATAGTGGGACTCTCTTCTTTCTCTGCTTCCTGGCCACCATGAAGCCTCTTGTTCCCATGTCCTTCTACTCTGATACAATGTCTCACTGCTGATGCACTATAATCTCCAAAAGCGTGAGCCAAAATAATTAACCCCGGTGGTTTTGATAGAAACTGTCACATTATGAATGAGAAATATGCCCTAAAGCCTCATGTATTTGAACAATTGACTGGTTTGAACTCCTTGGTTGGTGGTACTTTTTGGAGAAGTTGTAGAAATGTTGGGAAGAGGAGCCATTGTGAAGAGGAACTTTATTGCAGACAGGCTTTGTTGAGGGCCTCACCCGAATTCCAGTTTTTTTTCTTGGCTTTGTGTTTGAGGTTGAGGATGTAAGCTTTGGGCTTTTTCTTACCATCACACCTCCTGCTTGCTTCTGTTCCCCTACCCACCCACCCTGCAACCCCAATAGAGTCTTATCCCTCTGTAACCATAATCTGCAACAAACCCTTTCTTCTACAGGTTGTTTTGGTTCTGTTAGTTTATCACACAACAGAAAAGTAACTAGTATAGAAACAGAAAGCTGACTACCTAGTGCATATTAGGAGAAATGTTAGAATTATGATGAGATGACTCACAGATTTTGGTCTTGCATAATTGTATGAGTGCTATTCACCAAGAGAAGAAAAGACAGGAAGCGATGAATTGACTATTCATTTAATAGTTTTGATTACATTGCTCCCTGAATCAATTATTTTCAATTTGCTACAAAGGTAATTTGAGGGTCTTTGGAACAGTCTTTTAGAACTTGCATTACTGAGAATTTCCTACCTTCTCTGGCATCTCTCTCATTTTGAGTACTTATACCACATCCGTTCCCTCCGATGCCCAAACTATTTGTCTTTCCTAAAATAAAATCTCTATTAGTGAGCATTTGTACCAAATTTGCTACCCATTTGGAGATTGCCAATCATACATAGCTTAACGTATTGAAATTGTATATATTTTTACAAGCCCATTGGAAAAGTTAAACTCCTAGAAATATTCTACTTTCTCAGTTGGCATGAATATCTCTTTATATGACCATGACATTTTATGTATGCTTTAATGAAAGTACTTATTAATTCATCCTGGTGACTGTGTCTCTCTGCATAGTTTAAGTTCTTTATGTCTAAATTAATTCTAGACCTAAGTAATTGTCTAATTAAATGAATTCTTCCACGTGTCCTTAAGTAAATGCCAAAAAAGTAAGACCCTTTTTTGAGTCTTAGCAGCAAAATTTGTTCTTCAATGGTTTCATATATGCACCTTATATTTAGTACTTTTTCTACACACTCCCTCCCATTTTTCTAATGTCCATACCTCCTCCCCACATCTCTTTCTCATGTTTATTAGTTCTAGTTTTATTTACTGTACCACATAGTTTAATACAGGCCTCCTGTATGATCTGGTGTTTGGAACTAACTCAGAGTCTAGTGGGCTAACCAGTGGATACACAACTGAATAGCACGATTCCTCCCCTCCATGAATCTAATAGACAGATCACATGTATTTGGCAGAGCCCCATGAGTCCTTTCTCCATCAATTTCGGACTGCTGGAGAGAGGCAGAGGTCTTCTGTAGACCCAGTACTAGCATACATTGTCGTCGTGAGTTGCTAGCTGCCACATCTCTGTACTGCTTCCTGAGTGGAAGATGGTATTTTGCACTTGCATTCTCCCATCTTTTGGCTCTTACAGTCTTTCTGTCTCCTCTGATTCAGTGTTTCCTGAGCCTTCCGGGGGTGGTATAAATGTCTTCTCTATGGCTGAATCTTTTACTATCCTTTATTCTCAACATCTTGAACAGCCATGGGGTTTTGCAATTATCATAATTCACAGTAAAGAGATGTTCTCTGTTTAAGGGCAAGAGTAGTTTCTGTGTGAATATTCACAGATATTCAGGGGGTAACCTGAGGCCATGTCAATTCAGCTAAGCAGCCATCTTAGGTTTGTTCCCACTATCTAGGGTCTTTAAATGGGTTTTACATAAGGTTTATAATATCAGGCATAGATTATCTCTTGTAAAGGAAGACAAAAATCTAATTGTGGAGTCATTGATTACCTCTATAATGATGTTAACACCATTTCACTAAGGGTTAATCTTACCTGGCAGGTTCATAGTTTGTAGAGTTCATGACTAAGTTAATCTTTTGTCACCTTTACCCCATAGCATCCTGAGAAGCATCATCTGGCCCCACAAGAACAACCAGCAGGGAGGAAACTTTCATCAGTTCTGACTTGATTTCGCTATGCATGGCATGCATGGTGTCTGTATCTACAGCAATAGGGACTTATTAACTCTTTCACGTGGGTAGTGAAAGCCTGTATTGTTTTCCAATTAACTGGAGTCTTTTGTATCAATGCCTCCTTCTGAAGTATCCCACACTTGGCTGTTTTAAAAATATTTATTAATTTTAATTTTCTGTATAGGTGTGTTTTTTCTGCATGTATGTAAGTGCACTATCCACATACAAATACAAATCTGATGCCCAAAGAAACCAGAGGAGGGTATCAAATCTCCAGTAACTTGAGTTACAGATTGTTGTGAACTACCAGATAGGTGCTGGATAATGAAACTAGGTCTTCTGAAAAAGTAGCACATGCTTTTAATTGCTGATCTATTTCTCCAGCTCCAGTTTTAGGATTAAAAAAAAATTACCCATTGCTTCTAGAGCCTGCATTGTCTGGTTTTAGGTATCTTTACCTACAAATTCTCTTATATTTTCAAATAATGTTACCAGACACCAGGTTACCAAGTATATTTTTTTAACACATTCCTTTCATATTGTTTGACCCTTTCTAACTCGTATTTACTTGTCTTCGCTATCTTCCACCATTCTTTCCGTTTCAATATTTTTAGTCCCCAAATATCTCCTACCCATTGTGAGGTACTCTCGGTCCTGCCTTAAGGTATGAGGCCATTGTTGTTTCTTTGCAAGTATCTTGGGTCTGTGAGGTAAGCATACAAACCAGAAACATTTAAGAGTAGGATCACATACAAAAACAAAATGTGACATTTGTCTTTCTGGTTCTGCGTTATTCCAATCAGCTCTTTTATCAAATTTCATTAATTTTTTTTGCAAATTTGATTTTAAATAGCTGAGTAATGTTCCATTGCATATATATAGCATGATTTTTTATTATACATCCATCAGTGTATAGGCATCTGGGATGTTTCCATTCCTAGTTATTGTCAAAAAGCTTCCTTGAACATGGATGTGCAAGTTTCTCAGTTGTATGATATAGGTTCCTTCGGGTATATGTCTAGGACTAATATGACTGAGTTCTACGGTAGATGTATTTGTAGTTTATTAGAAACTTTCAGTCTTATCTCCAAAGTCCCTATGCTAGTTTACACTCCTACCAGCAGTACACGAGGGTTATTCTTTCCTTACCATGTTAGTACTTACTGTCATTTGTAAACAAGTGTTCCTACTTTCCTACTATGTCAGAATTTGCCATTTGTATTCTCTTGCCAGCCATTCTAAATGCAGTGCAATGAGATGATATGCTGAGTAATTTTCTTCTGTGTTGACCTGATGGTTAAGGATGTAGAACACTTTTCAAAGTGTTTTCTAGTCACGTAAAATGTATGTATGTATGTATGTATGTATGTATGTATGTATGTATTTTATGTGTATGTTTTGCTGACATATATGTTTGTGCACCAGGTGTATGTCTGGTTTCTGAGGAAGTTCAAAGAAGGCATTAGATCCCCTGGAATTCAAGTTACAGATGGTTTGTGAACCACCATGGTTAAAGGTGCTAGAAACTTAACCCAGGTCTCCTGCAAGAGTGAGTACACTTAACTGCTGAGCCATCTCTCCAACCCTTGGCATTTGTAATCATTGTTTTGAGAAATGTCTGTTTAATCCCACAGCCAGTTTTAATTAGGTTGCTTAATTTCTTCACATTTACTTCGTAGATTTCTTTGTATATTCTAGTTATTAATCTTCAACTAAGTGTACAACTGACAAGTTTTTCCCCTCCACTTTTGGGATCTCTCTTTACTTGATTAACAGATCAGGATTAATCCTTCGAAGACAGGTAGGGGAAAATAAACTCACCTGAAACTGTGAGCTTAACTAGAGACAGGACTAGTGCACAGCCATGCAACAGTATTAAAGTAGCTTGTGGAAAAAGATTCCAAGGAGCTGAAGAAATTCTGTATTAAGGCTTCAGGCATGTAATAACTTTGTCTATGTCTTTAGAACTCATTCCAGTATGTAGGAGGGCTATTTGAATTAGTAAATATGCCCGTTTCTCTCAGATTAGAAGCATAACCAATACTCTTACCTCTTTATTGCTTTCTGTTTTTTTTTAAATTAAATATCTTCTCTATTTTTCTTAGACATGATACTCTTCAATACAAAAATGAAAATAAACACAATAATAGAGGCCAGTATTTATTTCACAAAGACTGATAGAATTCATGTTTGCATAGCACTGAGCTTCAGCATTCTAGGGACTGGGCCTGATGGTGGTGGTCCTGGTTATGGATACTAAGGCAGAGATACAGGGTTTCTTTCTTAGCCTTATACTTTCCGTGATGGAAGATTCAGTAAAACTTTTGGATAACCCTTTAAAAAGTTCTTCTTTCTAATGTGTTATTTATGTTAAGAATTGTGATGTGATTGTTCATTCGTGGACAAATTATTGGTGATGGGTTTAAGCCTCTCTTAAGTCCCTGACTTAGTGTTTAATCCTAGCGTCACTTTTCTCATTTTGAAATGAATAAGCGTGAAGTGGCTTCATAAACTATGTGACAAATAAAGATATGTGATGCAGATCTACCTTTAAAGCCTTTTCTTAACTCAAATTTGAAGACTTTTACTTTTTGTTTTTAAATAGCATTTCATTTATTTTTTAAGTTTTATTACATGTGAACAATATACTTACCTCATATCCACCTCTTCTTTACCCATACAACTCCTTTCATATGTTTATATAATGTCTCCTTTCCAAATATATGTCTTATTTTTTAACCCAATTAGTGCTATTTCTAAGTGCATGCTCAAAGGGTTGTCCATTGAGGCATAGGCAAAATGTCAGGGACTGTACCCACAGAGAAAAATGACTCTTCTTCCCCCAAAATCATCAACAGCCCATAGCTCCTCCCCTCAGAATGGGCCTCAGAAACCTGTCCTCCACTCATGCTGGAATTTTAGGTGGCTTGATTTTGTGCAGGTTCAAATAGCGTATGGCAGCAGCTGTGAGTTTGTGAGTGCAACACTCATGTGATGCTAGAAGACAACATTTTGCAGCACTCCTCCTCATCCCTCAGCTAATTTATTTCCTCAGGGCACACTGGGAAAGTGCTTTGTTTATGAAGAAAGCTTTTAATGGCTTTATTTCTAATAAAATTATGTCAGATTTAAGAAGGTTCTTAATCCCATAGAACTTTGTTAAAAACAGATTTCTGGGCTCTACTCCATATTTAATAAACAATATTTTCTGAGCCTACATCTCAGTTGTATGAGTTGATAAGATGGTAGTTTTGTATATTTAAATGGAACACAGACAGGCAAGACACTATGCATAACTATAAAAGACTAGTTAATAGCTTAGTATTCCAGCAATTTTATTCTGGTGGGCTTTCCACAAACAGAAGAAAATGGATCCAACTCTATCTTTATGCCTTTTCAGACTTGCTGATACTATTATATACTTTAGTAAAATAATTGTGTAGATATAATCCACATGGTTTAAAACACACTCATTTAAGCTGTGGAACTCAATACTTCTAAAAACGCACTCACAAGCCATTACTATTATCTAAGTTTAGAATATATTTGTCAACATTTTTTTTATCTCTGCACTCATAAATACCTGGTAAGCCCTCTCACCTGTAACACATCTCCAAGCCCTGACAACCACTAATATGCTTTCTATCTCTATAAATATTGCTATTTTGGTTATCTCATATAAGTAGAATTTAGACAATAATAATTGAGACAAAGTTTCGCTAATCTTCTTTCACTTTACCCTAATTCAAAGGTTTAGTCCCATCATAATAGGAAAGTCATGTTGGCGGGAACATGAGGCAGCTGGCCATATTGCATCTACAGTTAGAAATCAGAGAGAAATAAATGCAGCTACTCCTCTCTTTCTCCGTTTTATGCAGTCTTGTATACCATTTTCTGAAATAGTGTTGTATGTATTTTAAGTGAGTCTTCTTACCTCAGTGAACCCAATCTAGAAAATCTCTCAAAGACATGTCCAAAGGTTTGTTTTGATCATGATTCTAAATCCTATTAGCTTGACATTTAAGAACACCCACCAGAACTCAACCTCTATTCAACTTGACATTCAAACACATCTTGTTTAATATATAACCTCCCACTCATTGTCTCTATAGTCTTATGGGCATCTTATAATGAAAAAAAATGCACTCAGCCCACAATCTTTAACAGTTCCAATGTTGTTTACAATTCCTAAGCCCAAGTCTTATTTATAAAAATAAAAGGCAAATTACAAACTTCCAATGTATATAGCATAGAATGCACTTTCCTATTCCAAAAGAGGTGAAGGGTATAGTCAGAAATGATCACCAAAGCAAGACTGTAATCCAACAGGGAAAAATGTCATATCTTTTAGCCTCAGCATTTGGGAATCTTGATGGAACTGAGATCCAAAGGGTTTGGGTTTCTGTGATGGCTGATCTTGGTCATCAACTCGACTATATCTAAAATTGACTAAAATACAAGCAGCTGAGTATATCTGGGAGGGAGTTTTCTTGATTGTATCATTTGAGCGGGGAAGAGCCTCTCTAATCTGGGCCACACCTTCTGGTGGCAGCCGGTTGAAAGGACAGAGAAGGAAGCCTTTTTAGAATCTTCATCTACACTGAAGACCAGCTGAGACATCCAGCATCGTGGACTGAATAAATATCAGATTTTGACCTTTCTGCAAAGAGACAGCCAATACTGGACTAGCCATACCAAAAATTTCCTTTTAACATGTGTAGATTCAATCTCTGAGTTCTGTTCCCCTAAAGAACACTGACTAATGCAGTATTATAATCATTACAGTCTGCTTACAGATATATAGCATCTTTTGGGGGCCTGCAGCTTTCCTCTCCAGACATTTCATTGTCATTGTTTCTTCAATATTCTGGGGTCTCTAATATAGCTTTAGCATACCAATTTCATGCAGTAGACCCTAAGGGCTCTTTTATAGGGACTCTCATGTTGCCATATAACCTCAGCTCAGTTGTTCTCAGAAACCATGATGAAAGCTCCATGATCCTCTCAATCCTATGTATTCCACATTTGCAAATACACAATCATGTGGGGGAAACTGCCACGTTCTACCAGCTCAGAGTGATGCCTTGTTATGCTTACCCAGGGCAAACATTTCCCAAAGCAGTTGATTTTGAGAAAGGAGTTCCTTCAGGATATTCTCAATTTGTCTTCTTTCAAATGAAGAAGTATTTTCACGAAATGAAACATTCAGTGTGTAGAGTCTTTCTCTCAGGTCATCTTTCTGTTATCTCAGTGTAGAGTACTACACTGACTCAAATCTCATGGACAATTACAGAATCGTTGTCAACTTAGAACTTCTTGTCCAAAGACTTAAGCTTGCTCATAGACCTTTCTTTACTACACTCCACATTTTTTTCTTTTTATTCTGTCCCCACTTTCTGGTTATCCTAAATCATTCCAAGTTGGCAAAGGAGATCAACTTATCACAGTGATATTTAAAACAAAAGAATTATCCAGGATAGTTCAGAGTTTGTCTTTAAACATCTTGCTTCTCAACCAACTCATGAATATAGCTAAAGTCAATGAGGATAAAGAATGTGTCTAAACACAAAGCTGTGTACATAGGTGTAAGTTTAATTGTAATATATGAGCCAAGAGCAGGTGTATAATCAAAGCTTTAGAGTCATTGTATTCTGGGTCTTGGGATGAATTCAGGACGAAAAGATGCAAGCATTATTCACAAAAAACAAGTTTTGGAGTCAGACTAGGTGTTCATAGATGGATGATAGAGAAAGTCTCTCTCTCTCTCTCTCTTTCTCTCTCTCTCTCTTTCAGTGGAATATTATTCAGTCATAAAGAAGAACAAAACTGCAATTTATAGGAAAATGGAAGGGACTGAAATTCAACATATTAAGAGAAATAATTACAAATCAAAGTAATAAATACTGTGTGTTATCTCTTGGGTCTAGAATTTAAACAGAAAAGATATAAAAATAGAAGAGTGTTTAATTAGGAAATGAGGGAACAAGTAGATGTGAGGGAGATAAGAAAGTGTGAGGAGAGGAACATAAAAGCAAATTGCATTATATACATGTGTGAATGTGAACGAAACCTATTTTGCACAAATAGATTTTTTTTTTGCTTTTATCATGGCATATCAGGCTCCTGTCAGCATGCACTTCTTGGCATCAGCAATATTGTCTGGGTTTGGTGACTGTGTGTATATGGGCAAGATCCCCAGGTGGGGCAGGCTCTGAATGACTATTCCTTCAGTCTTTGCTCCAAACATGTAGACACTAGGTAATGTCTACATGTGGCAAAACGCATCAAACACTACACATTTATAAGCATGCACATATTGTTGTTTTCTTTTTCTAAGATGACACTACCCCCAGTGATGAAAAAAATAAAAATAAAGGGTAAAGACATTTGAAAGGGCAGGTATAGTATTTTAAAGTTCCCTATAGAGGGTAGCTCATGCTCCTTGCTTTATTGAAAGCACTGGAGGCCGACCAATCCATAGCCTAACTCTGCCTCCACAGTCCAAAGTTTTAAATGTTTTGGGCTATCAGTGCTACATGTTTTGGCTTCTAAACATTATCATGTTCCTTGGGGGTTGCTATTGAGTACTTTATTTATTTAGACAGGTTTACATATATCCAGGCTGGCCTGAAAGTTGCTTTGTTCCTGCCATTTCTATTTTCCAAGTGTATTTCTGGGATTCTAGACATGCAGCCAGTTTATGCAGTGCTGGGGTTCAAACCAGGCTTTCATGCATGCTAGTCTAGGTACAAATGCTGCACGACTGATATGTTTTATTAGGGTATTTGGCCATTCTTAAGGTCTTTGAATTGCTTAATATAGGGTGGGGTATAAGAAACACCATTAGGAGGTAGGTGTCCTAAAAGTGACCTGCTATTTGTTGGGATGATACTGATGATCCCAATATCTTTCATTCTGTAGGTTCTACAGTCCATATCCTGAAGCAGTGATCCTGCCAGAGCACACAGAGAAACACTCAACACTGAGGGCTGAGAAAATGGCTTGGTGGGTAAGAGTGTTTGCTCTACATACATAAGGATCTTAAGTCTCCAGCACCCTCAAGCAGCATGCCAGTAACCTAGCATTGTGGACTAGGGGCAGGCAAATCCCAGAGACTGCCTGGCTGTATTGGCTCTGAACTATTCATGAGTGGACATGGGCACATGCACCTGCATATTCACATAAGGGCAACCTCCCCACCCAAGAAATGTCCAACCCTTTTCATCCTTGGCCTGTGAGGTAAAGCATCTGGAGAAAGACTGTCTTCAGTACTCCATGCTAGCTCAGTCTTAATCCTCCACTGTCTGCTGGACATTGGATTTTCTTGTCTGGCTCCCAGCCCTGGAGGACCCAATACTTCCTGCTTCTTGTATATCCCTGTTTCTTCCTTTTTCCATACCACCCCTTCCTCCTTCCCCAGTCCCCTTTCCCTCCCATTCCTCCCTTCCGTACTCCATGAGAGATTCTCAGGGGCACATAGTTTTCATATCAGATTGATTTTATTTTCACCAGTGTCAAAGCACTGCGTAGTAACTGGTCTATCTACACAGTTTCACATTGTTCAGCCGCTAGACCTGTGAATGGATTTCTAGTCTGGTGGCTTGCTGAGTCTATTGGCTCTCCTCATCACTGCTTGACTCAGTGGAGCTGTCTGAACTGCTCTGCTCTGGATCGGTCTCAGTGCTAACGGTCATCTCATCCATTGAACGGCGGTAGCGTCTGAATAGTGCTTCACCGTTGGCTCGTTTATTCTTCTTTGTAGGTGGTACAGTTTTCTTTGAAGCGTTATTTTTGTAGATTCTTGGTAGGGTTCTCTTGGCCTTCTTTTTCATCTTCTGCACCTGGAAGTTCAACAAAGTAAAGGGCATTTGAGTCTTAGACAAGCTGGAATAGTGAAGGGGACTATAGGAGATGGGCTATGGGCTAAGGGGGTAAAGGCCAGACCAAGAAAGGGTTAGGAGTTCTGGAGGAGGAGAAATCACCAGAGAAAGGACTATGCTTAGCTTGGGCCTTCTTACCTTTCCATTACATTGGGAACAGCACGTTGTGGGTTGACGATAAATCTTAGCTTTCTTGGATTTCCCTCTTGATGGCTTGACATCTGGTGTATTCTTCTCTGATTTTTTGTTTGCTTTCGCCATGTTGAAAGCTAAGGTGTTCTGGTCCAGAGCTCTCAGAGGCACAGTCTTTTGAACCCACCCTCAACAATGGGAGGCCACACCCCTGAGTCCTGATTGGTTAGCAACACCCTTCTCAGCTAATAGTGGCGGAGGAGCTGTTTTGACATCACAAAGCACCGTGCTGCCTGGAGGGAGCAGGCACTGGGGTGGAGACCACTCTAGTTTGGGGGGGGGGAAGATACTATGAAGGAAATAGTGTCTGGACACAGATCTGAGGCTTTTCTTGAACATCTCCAAGAGACTCATGCCACCCCCCTTTTTTTAGTGGATATTTTTTGTTTACATTTCAAATATTATTCATTTTCCTGGTTTCCCATCCATAAGACCCCCTATCATAACCCCCTCCCCTTTTTTCTCCTCCTCAACCAACCCCCTTCTTGCCTCGCCCTGACATTCCTCTACACTGAGGGGTCCAGCCTTGGTAGGACCAAGGGCTTCTCTTTGCATTGGTGCCCAACAAGGTCTTCTGCTACATATGCAGCTGGAGCCATGGGTCTGTCCATGTGTATACTTTGGATGGTGGTTTAGTCCCTGGGAACTCCTGTTGGTTGACATTGTTGTTCTTATGGGGTTCCAAACCCCTTCAGTTCCTTCAATCCTTTCTCTAACTCCTCTAATGGGGACCCCGTTTTCAGGTCAATGGTTTGCAGCTAACATTCACCTCTGCATTTGTTATGCTCTGTCAGAGCCTTTCAGGAGACAGCTATATCACGTTCCTGGCAGCATGCACTTCTTGGCTTCATCAGTATTGTCTAGGTTTGGTGGCTGTATATATATGGGCTGGATCCCCAGGTGGGGTGGGCTCTGAATGACCATTCCTTCAGTCTCTTCTCCAAACTTTGTCTCCATATCTCCTATGAATATTTTTGTTCCCCCTTTTAAGAAGGACTGAAGCATCCCCACTTTGGTCATCCTTCTTGAGCTTCATGTGATCTGTGGATTGTATCTTGGGTAATTCGAGCTTTTGGGCTAATATCCACTTTTTAGTGAATATATACCATGTGTGTTTTTTGTGATTGGGTTACATCACTCAGGATGATATTTTCTAGTTCTCTCCATTTTCCTAGGAATTTCATGAAGTCATTTTTTTTCGATAGTCGGGAATAACTCCATTGTGTAGATGTACCACATTTTCCTGTATCCACTCCTCCTCTGAAGGGCATCTGGGTTCTTTCCAACTTCTGGCTATTATAAATAAGACGTCCATGAACTTAGTGGAGCAAGTAACTGTCTTTGTTGTATGTTGGAGCATCATTTGTGTATATGCGCAAGAGTGGTATAGTTGGATCCTCAGGTAGTGCAATGTTCACATATAGACTGATTCCCACAGTGGTTGTTCCAGCTTGCAATCCCACCAACCTTGGAAGAGTGTTCCTCTTTCTCCACATCCTCACCAGCATCTATTGTCACCTGAATTTTTGATCTTAGCCATTCTGACTGGTGTGAGGTAGAATCTCAGGGTTGTTTTGATCTGCATTTCTGTGATGACTAAGGCTGTTGAGCTTTTCTTTAGGTACTTCTCAGCCATTTGATATTCCTTAGCTGAGAATTATTAGTTTGGCTCTGTACCCCATTTTTTTAATAGGGTTATTTGGCTCTCTGGAGTTTAACTTCTTGAGTTCTTTGTAATACTGGATATTAGCCCTCTATCAGATATAGGATTGGTAAAGATCTTTTCCCAATGTGCTGGTTGCTGTTTTGTCCTAATGACAGTATCCTTTGCCTTACAGAAGCTTTACAGTTTTATGAGTTCCCATTTGTCTGTTGTTGACATTAGAGTATAAGCCATTGGTGTTCTGTTCAGGAAAAATTTTCCTATGCCCATGTGTTTGACGCTTTCCCCTACTTCCTCTTCTATTAGCTCAAATAGAGTAATATTAATCACAGTCTTAAAAGGTTTAAGCTACTCTCCTCCTGCTTCTCCCTGTTAGGCCAGCAGAGGGAGAAGTTGGGGAAGAATTACCTCACTTTTATAATTCACTAGATTAAGGGGAGACACAGTTACAAAGATAAACTGGGATCAGATTCTAGAGTGAGAAACTTGTATGTCATATTCAGCTGGAAATGACCATTCTTTGACGACCAACTTCTTATTCTCAACAAGGCAGCAAAACATTTTTTTCTTTTGCTGCTTCTGTCCTGGGAAATGCCTCTTGGTATTTTGAAGAAGCATGTCTCACTTCTCAGAAGCATAGATCCCTCATGTATAGGTTAGTATCTGGTTCTTGTCTGCATGCTATTGGTGGGGTGCTGGATCAGCATTCATATTATGTCTTAAAGCTTCTTAAAAATATCAGGTTTCCCCAAAATCTTTGTTTTATCCTCTGAAAATCTTTTTTGCCTGCTTGTCACTAGGAATCCTGGACCAATACACATGAGATGGATCCAGGTTGACTACAAGTACTCTCCATCACTTCTTCCTCTACTCTAGTAGCCCAAGTCATATCCACCATTAAGCCCTTTTTAAGGTCTTACACCCTTTTCTCAGGTCCAGTCTGGTGAGTTCTCCGAACCCTAGACTGCCTGCACCATCTCAAAGTCCCCAAACATAACCCATGTAGCAAATTCTGTGTACCAGCTCAGTGATCATTCCCACCTGAGCTGTCCTCAATTCCCAGGATTGGCTCCAGTTCCACATCCAATAGGCCAGCCCGGCCTGTTCAGTTCTGACAGCACCAGCCCATTGAGCCAGTCTGGTGAGTTCCCTGGGCCCTGGGTCACCTGCATTATATCCAAGCTCCAGACCTGGCCAAGGTTGTATTTTTGTGTGTGAATCTAGCATGATGAGTCCCTGGAACATCCTGCGCCTGGGCCAAGCAAAACTATTGAGGTTTGCCTTGACTGTATAGCCTATGTGCATGCCTAGCCTGAGCTACCCTAAAATTTCAAATCAGAAACATACCGATAATAAGGCCATGTCCATAGGTCTCACCATAAAAACTCAAACAATATGAAAGACCAAGACAATACATATCCCTCAAATCCCACCAGTTATTATAGAAATTGTCACTAATGAGCATTATCTACATAAAAAACAAGACCCAAAAAAACAAAAACAAAAACAAAAAAACAACCAAAACCACCACCACCACCATCACCACCACCCACCACCACCCACCACCACCACCACCATCACAACAACAACAAAAACCCAGGAATTTCCAGGACCCACGAACAATCATAATTTTCATTAACAAAATTCAAAGAGTTTAAAGGACACATAGACTTAATGAACTTAAGAAGAATAGGAAATAAACAGCTTAGTGATTTACAAGAAAAGAAAATATATGGCAAGATGAGATGACAAATTCAGTGCAGAATTAAAAACTGAATTCAGTGAAAACATAGAAACATTGAAGAGAACTGAAATTGAAACCAAGATGGAACTGAAAAACTAAGTAAGTCAGAAGAAATCCTTACAAGTACAATGAGTCATCAGGTAGAGGAAAAATACCAGGCCCTGAAGAAAAAGAAAGAACTGGAAAAATTACATGAAAGATACATGCAGAAATGATGGGGCAGCATTAAAAGACAGAACATTTAAACCATAGGCATAGATAAAGGAAAACAAACTCATGTCAGTAACATAGGCCAGGTTGTCAACAAGTTCATAGATAAAACTTCCTGGAGTTGGGAGATTTAGCTCTTTTGGTAGAGCGGCTTGCCTAGGGGCTACAAGGCCCTGGGTTCAGTCCCAGCTCCGAAAAAAGAAAAAAAAAAAAAAAAAAAAAACTTCCCAAGTTATGAAAAGCCAAATCCACAAAGATACAAGAAACTCACAGAACATCAAATAAACAGGATCAGAGAAGGAACTCCATATTACATACTATAGTTGAACATTAAATATCTAGAAAAAGAACATTAAAAAGAGCAAGAGAAAAACACAAGCCATATAAAAAGGAAAATACATAAAAAATAACTGATTTTTCCATGGAAATTTTAAAAGTCGAATTTTGTGTCACCCATATAAATCTTCCAGAGAATACAGGAAGTAATACTTCAAATTGAAGAGTGGAGGAAGCATAGCTGCAGAAGGACAATAGAATGAAAAAAATGAAGCTATAATTACTGAAGCACAAAATAGGAATAAGAACCTCAAATGACAAAATAATCAAAGAGCCCAAACAATGAAATGGCAACGATCAGCACACACCGTTCAATAATAGCTGTAAATATAAAAGGCCTTCCTTCCCAATTAAAAAGAAAAGAGACAGAATTGAGCTCCACCCAACAGCTCACTGAAACAGATGCAGATACCCATAGCCAAACATTAGATGGAGCTTGGGGACTCTTATGGAAGAATAGGAGGAAAAATTGTGGGCCCCAAAGGGGATTAAAAACTCCACAGGAAAACCAACAGAGTCAACAACACTGAACCCTTGGAGCTCTTAGAGATTGAACCACCAGTCAAATAACATTAGTGGGCTGTACCTAGGCCTCCTGTACATATGTAGAGAAGTGCAGCTTGGTCTTCATGTAGGTCCCTTAACAACTGGAGTGGAGGCTTTCGCTGAGTCTGTTGCCTTTCTGTGGATCCCATTTCCCTAACTAGGCCACCTTGTCTGGCCCCAGTGGGAGAGGATGCACCTAGTCCTGCAGGGCATGGTTGGTGGTGGGGTGTCTGACGTTGGGTTGTAAAGTGAGTACATAAATATATTAATTAAAAAGTAAACAAAATCCACTTTTATGCAGTCTATGGGAAATTCATTTTAAAAAAGATATTACCTTAAAGGGAAGCCGTAGAAAAAGCATTTCAAGCAAATGAGACCAGGAAGCAAGCAGGCATTGCTATCTTAATATCAAATAAAATTAACTTTAAACTCTAATCAAAAGAGATAAATGGTGTTCATCCTAACCAAGGACTAAGACATTGTAACCCTGAGCATATGTACGTGCTATTCCATGGCACACAAAATTTTATAGAAGTGTACTACTGGAATTAAAGAAACAGATTAACACTCTCATTTTCTCCAGTAGACAGGATATACAGTCTAAAAAATAAACAGAGAAACATCCATGTTAAATGATACCATATAACAAATGAGCCTAACAGCTATCTATGGATTATTCCACGCAAACACCAAAGAATACATATTTTACTCAGCATAATATGAAGTTTCTCTAATGGAGGCCATATACTGGAACACAAAATTTTTGTCTTTTTTTTTTTTTTTGGACCTGAGGACCGAACCCAGGACCTTGTGCTTGCTAGGCAAGCAAGTGCTCTACCATTGAGCTAAATCCCCAACCCAAGGAACTTCTTTTTTTTTTTTTTTTTTCCCTTTTTTTTTTTATTAACTTGAGTATTTCTTATGTACATTTGGCAAACATCCTTCCTCCCCCTTCCTTATGGGTGTTCCTCCCAACCCTCCCCCATTGCCGCCCTCCCCGACAGTCTAGTTCACTGGGGGTTCAGTCTAACAGGACCCAGGGCTTCCCCTTCCAATGGTGCTCTTACTAGGATATTCATTGCTACCTATGAGGTCAGAGTCCAGGGTCAGTCCATGTATAGTCTTGGGGTAGTGGCTTAGTCCCTGGAGCTCTGGTTGCTTGGCATTGTTGTTCATATGGGTCTCAAGCCCCTTCAAGCTCTTCAGTTCATTCTCTGATTCCTTCAGCAGGGGTCCCGTTCTCAGTTCATGGTTTGCTGCTGGCATTCGCCTCTGTATTTGCTGTATTCTGGCTGTGTCTCTCAGGTTGATCTACATCCGGCTCCTGTCGGTCTGCACTTCTTTGCTTCATCCATCTTGTCTAATTGGGTGGCTCTATATGTATGGGCCACATGTGGGGCAGGCTCTGAATGGGTGTTCCTTCAGTCTCTGTTTTAATCTTTGCCTCTCTCTTCCCTGCCACGGGTATTCTTGTTCCCCTTTTAAAGAAGGAGTGAAGCCTTCACATTTTGATCATCCGTCTTGAGTTTCATTTGTTCTAGGCCACTAGGGTAATTCAAGCATTTTGGGCTAATAGCCACTTATCAGTGAGTGCATACCATGTATGTCTTTCTGTGATTAGGTTAGCTCCTCAGAATGATATTTTCCAGTTCAACCATTTGCCCTCACAATTTCATAAAAGTCGTTGTTTTTGATAGCTGAGTAATATTCATTGTGTAGATGTACCACATTTTCTGTATCCATTCCTCTGTTGAAGGGCATCTGGGTTCTTTCAGCTTCTGGCTATTATAAATAAGGCTGCGATGAACATAGTGGAGCGTGTTTTTTTTTTATATGTTGGGGCATCTTTTGGGTATATGCCCAAGAGAGGTATAGCTGGATCCTCAGGCAGTTCAATGTCCAATTTTCTGAGAAACCTCCAGACTGATTTCCAGAATGGTTGTACCAGTCTGCAACCCACCAACAATGGAGGTGTTCCTCTTTCTCGCATCCTCGCCAGCATTTGCTGTCACCTGAGTTTTGATCTTAGCCATTCTCACTGGTGTGAGGTGAAATCTCAGGGTTGTTTTGATTTGCATTTCCCTGATGACTAAAAGATGTTGAACATTTCTTTAGGTGTTTCTCAGCCATTCGGCATTCCTCAGCTGTGAATTCTTTGTTTAGCTCTGAACCCCATTTTTTAATAGGGTTATTTGTCTCCCTTGGTCTAACTTTTTGAGTTCTTTGTATATTTTGGATATAAGGCCTCTATCTGTTGTAGGATTGGTAAAGATCTTTTCCCAATCTGTTGGTTGCCGTTTGTCCTGACCACAGTGTCCTTTGCCTTACAGAAGCTTTTGTAGTTTTATGAGATCCCATTTTTGTGGATTCTTGATCTTAGAGCATAAGCCATTGGTGTTTTTGTTCAGGAAATTTTTCCAGTGCCCATGTGTTCCAGATGCTTCCCTAGTTTTTCTTCTATTAGTTTGAGTGTGTCTGGTTTGATGTGGAGGTCCTTGATCCACTTGGACTTAAGCTTTGTACAGGGTGATAAGCATGGATCGATCTGCATTCTTCTACATGTTGACCTCAGTTGAACCAGCACCATTTGCTGAAAATGCTATCTTTTTTTCCATTGGATGGATTTGGCTCCTTTGTCAAAAATCAAGTGACCATAGGTGTGTGGGTTCATTTCTGGGTCTTCAATTCTATTCCATTGGTCTATCTGTCTGTCTCTGTACCAATACCATGCAGTTTTTATCACAATTGCTCTGTAATACTGCTTGAGTTCAGGGATCTTGATTCCCCAGAAGTCCTTTTATTGTTGAGCATAGTTTTAGCTATCCTGGGTTTTGTTATTCAGATGAATTTTGCAAATTGTTCTGTCTAACTCTTTGAAGAATTGGATTGGTATTTTGATGGGGATTGCATTGAATCTGTAGATCGCTTTTTGGCAGAATGGCCATTTTACTATATTAATCCTGCCAATCCACTTGAGCATGGGGAGATCTTTCCATCTTCTGAGGTCTTCTTCAATTTCTTTCTTCAGAGTCTTGAAGTTCTTGTTGTACAAATCTTTTACTTGCTTGGTTAAAGTCACACGAGGTACTTTATATTATTTGGGTCTATTATGAAGGTGTCGTTTCCTAATTTCTTTCTCGGCTTGTTTTCTCTTTTGTGTAGAGGAAGGCTACTGATTTATTTGAGTTAATTTTATACCCAGCCACTTTGCTGAAGTTGTTTATCAGCTTTAGTAGTTCTCTGGTGGAACTTTTGGGATCACTTAAATATACTATCATATCATCTGCAAATAGTGATATTTTGACTTCTTCTTTTCGATCTGTATCCCCTTGACCTCCTTTTGTTGTCTGATTGCTCTGGCTAGAACTTCAAAAGAACTATATTGAATAAGTAGGGGAGAGAGTGGGCAGCCTTGTCTAGTCCCTGATTTTAGTGGGATTGCTTCAAGTTTCTCTCCATTTAGTTTAATGTTAGCCACTGGTTTGCTGTATATGGCTTTTACTATGTTTTAGGTATGGGCCTTGGATTCCTATTCTTTCCAGGACTTTTATCATGAAGGGGTGTTGAATTTTTGTCAAATGCTTTCTCAGCATCTAATGAAATGATCATGTGGTTTTGTTCTTTCAGTTTGTTTATATAATGGATCCGTTGATGGTTTTCCGTATATTAAACCATCCCTGCATGCCTGGGATGAAGCCTACTTGATCATGGTGGATGATTGTTTTTGATGTGCTCTTGGATTCGGTTTGCCAGAATTTTGTTGAGTATTTTTGCGTCGATGTTCATAGGGAAATTGGTCTGAAGTTCTCTTTCTTTGTTGGGTCTTTTGTGTGGTTTAGGTATAAGAGTAATTGTGGCTTCATAGAAGGAGTTGGTAGTGCTCCATCTGTTTCAATTTTGTGGAATAGTTTGGATAATATTGGTATGAGGTCTTCTATGAAGGTCTGATAAATTCTGCACTAAACCGTCTGGACCTGGGCTCTTTTGGTTGGGAGTCCTTTAATGACTCTTCTATTTCCTTAGGAGTTATGGGTTGTTTAACTGGTTTATCTGTTCCTGATTTAACTTCGGTACCTGGTATCTGTCTAGGAAATTGTCCATTTCCTGCAGATTTTTTCAAGTTTTGTTGAGTATAGGCTTTTATAGTAAGATCTGATGATTTTTTGAATTTCCTCTGAATCTGTAGTTATGTCTCCCTTTTCATTTCTGATTTTGTTAATTTGGACACACTCTCTGTGTCCTCTCGTTAGTCTGGCTAAGGGTTTATCTATCTTGTTGATTTTCTCAAAGAACCAACTTTTGGTTCTGTTGATTCTTTCTATGGTCCTTTTTGTTTCTACTTGGTTGATTTCGGCTCTGAGTTTGATTATTTCCTGCCTTCTACTCCTCCTGGGTGTATTTGCTTCTTTTTGTTCTAGAGCTTTTAGGTGTGCTGTCAAGCTGCTGACATATGCTCTTTCCTGTTTCTTTCTGCAGGCACTCAGCGCTATGAGTTTTCCTCTTAGCACAGCTTTCATCGTGTCCCATAAGTTTGGGTATGTTGTACCTTCATTTTCATTAAATTCTAAAAAGTTTTTAATTTCTTTCTTTATTTCTTCCTTGACCAGGTTATCATTGAGTAGAGCATTGTTCAATTTCCACGTATATGTGGGCATTCTTCCCTTATTGTTATTGAAGACCAGCTTTAGGCCGTGGTGGTCCGATAGCACGCATGGGATTATTTCTATCTTTCTGTACCTGTTGAGCCCCGTTTTTTGACCAATTATATGGTCAATTTTGGAGAAAGTACCATGAGGAGCTGAGAAGAAGGTATATCCTTTTGCATTAGGGTAGAACGTTCTATAAATATCCGTTAAGTCCATTTGGCTCATGACTTCTCTTAGTCTGTCTCGTCTCTGTTTAATTTCTGTTTCCATGATCTGTCCATTGATGAGAGTAGGGGTGTTGAAGTCTCCTACTATTATTGTGTGAGGTGCAATGTGTGTTTTGAGCTTTAGTAAGGTTTCTTTTACGTATGTAGGTGCCCTTGTATTTGGGGCATAGATATTTAGGATTGAGGTTCATCTTGGTGGATTTTCCTTTGATAAATATAAAGTGTCCTTCCTTATCTTTTTTGATGACTTTTAGTTGAAAATTGACTTTATTTGATATTAGAATGGCTACTCCAGCTTGCTTCTTCCGACCATTTGCCTGGAAAGTTGTTTCCAGCCTTTCACTCTGAGGTAGTGTCTGTCTTTGTCTCTGAGGTGTGTTTCCTGTAGGCAGCAGAATGCAGGGTCCTCGTTACGTATCCAGTTTGTTAATCTATGTCTTTTTATTGGGGAGTTGAGGCCATTGATGTTGAGAGATATTAGGAATAGTGATTATTACTTCCCTGTTATATTCATACGTGGATGTGTTATGTTTGTGTGCTTTTCTTCTCTTTGTTTTGTTGCCAAAACGATTAGTTTCTTGCCTCTTCTTGGGTATAGCTTGCCTCCCAAGGAACTTCTTAATTAGAAAAATTGAATACCTCTGTGTATCCTATTCTAACTCAATGCTGTATAACTTAAAAAAAGAATCTTTAATAATTGCACAAACTCATGGGGACTAAACAACACATTATACAATGATGAATATTTAACAAAGAAATTAAAAAATAAATAAAAATTCCTGGAGTGAACGAAAATGAAAACACAACTCAATCACAATCTCCGAGACACATTAAAAGCATCTGCTCTTAAGAAGAAATGCAAAGTTCTGAAATTCTACATGAAAAATCAGAAATAGCACAAATTAAATTACTTAATGATGTGACTTATGAATTTGGAAAACAAGAATAAACCAACTCCAAATCCAGTAGTTGGCAAAAAATAATAAAAATGAGATTAGAAATTAATGAAATAGAAATAAAGAAAACAATTAATCTAAGAGTTGGTTCTCTGAGAAGATTAAGAAAAAAAAACAACAGACCATCAACTCAACTAACAAAAAGAAAGATATGATCCAAATTAAAAGAATCGGAGACAAATAAGGAAACATTACAAGAGACATCATGGATATTCAGAATAGCATAAGGGAAAAATTTTAAGAACGTATACTGCAACAAATTATAAATCTAAAATGAATAGATGAATTTCTCAATTCATGTAAACTGTCAAAGTTAAATCAAAAAGAGATAAAACACTTACTTAAATAGATCCACAACAAAAAGGGAAAGATAAAAAAATACAGGCTTTTGACTGAAAACAGTCCAGACACAGACAGATTCCTGGCTATGAAAAGCAAGCCAGTAAACAGTACTCCTCCATGGAGAAAACACAGGCAGGATCATACAGGTATAGGAAAATACTTCAGTAACAGTAGTCCATCTGATCAAGAGGAATCAAGACCAACAATTGACAAGCTGTCCTCATAAAACTAAAATGCTCTTATAATACATAGCAAAGGGAACATCAATCTAGTGAAGAAGAAGCCTCTAGAATAGGAGAAAATCTTGGACAGCTACATACCTGATGGAGATTAATATCTAGACTACATAAAGAACTGAAGAAAAGTCAAGAAAAAAAAAAGCAACCCAACTAAAATGTGGATATAAGTGTGAAGAGAAAGTTCTCAAAAGAAGAAATAAAAATGGATAAGAGATGACCCAAATGCCATTCAACAATCTTAGCAATAATGAAAATGCAAATTAAACATCTTTAAGAATTCAACTCACCATAATCTGAATGGCTAAAAGGAACAGCAACGGCAACAACACCCAGGCAACAAATGGGTGAATGTGGCAAGTGGAGAACCCTCATTCACTGTAGTTGGAGAACCCTCATTCACTGTAGGTGGAGGACCCTCATTCACTGTAGGTGGAGGACCCTCATTCACTGTAGGTGGAGGACCCTCATTCACTGTAGGTGGAGAACCCTCATTCACTGTAGGTGGGATTACAAAATGGTGTAGCCACTCTAAGCAAAATCATTGTGAAGAATTATCAAAAAGTTAAAAATATGTCTACCATGTTACACAACTATAACACTCATTGTTGTATGCTCAAAGGATTTGACATCTTATTTTATAAACACTCAGTCGTGTTTAATGCTTCTCTATTCATAATAGTTAGGAAATGGAAACAACCTACATGCCATTCAACTAGAAAGTGGTTAATGAAAATATAACTCATATACATGTATAGAAAAATGAAATCATGAAGATGTTCACATGAATGAATGGATGGAGAAAACACACTGAGTGGAATAACCTAGACTGAGACAGACAACTGGGAATTCAATACTTTGATATAAAGAAGTGAGAAAAACACTGTATGAAATAGCCAAAAGTAATGATGCTGTTTTGTGTTTATTTATACTATATATAATATGTTATATGTAAATATAGTATAATGTACATAACTTAAAATTATGTCAATGGGGTGATAATCCCCCTAAAGAGCCACAGACTATCAAACATAAACCCTAGTACCCAGCTATGAGTAACTCCTTTGAGTTGTTGGTCAGAGGAGTCAAGTAACTTGTAGAACAATAAAGGTTATTGTTGAGTGCCCTTAGGTGCTTCCCAGAAGTTAAAGTAAGCCCCTGTTGTTGAAGGCATGATCACTTCAGACATAGGACTTGAAAATTAGAACTGGAGCTGTCCTGGACTCCTCCTCCCTGAAGACTAGCTTTTATGCTATCTGAATGTAGTATGCAAGGGAAGGAAGAAATCAATAGTTCTATTCAGCTGCCTACAAGCCTCAACAATGGCAAACAAGGTAAGTTATTCCCAAAGATATAATAGTAACATTTATATTTTGGTTGTATCCCACAAATGTCTAACTGACTTTAGACATGCTCAAAAGAAAAAAAAAACGCATGTCTCTTACTATGAATATCTCCAAGGATCCATGGAGAGTGAGAGGACCTATTACTGCTACTGTTTTGAATCAGTGTAATCCACAACTGCATTCTACATAATTGTTATTATACTCATAGATCAGTATTGCTCTCACTGCTCACAAAAGAAGCTTTTTTTTAAAAATAGAAGACCAATATATAAAAAAAAAACATGACTAATCAAAATGCAGAGAACAGACCATTAGGTGCCCAGATACAGTTGATAAGTCTATAGCGTAACTGCTGCATAAAAGGCTCAGGGGACATCATGGAAGAGGGGGCCAAAAGATTGTAAGAGGCAGAGTATCAATAAGTCTGCTTGAAGGTTGTGTCTTCTAGCTATAAGAAGAAAGCTGCACACCCATAAGATCGCAATAACATGGTCGTCTAAAAAAATTTGAACAATTCCAACATCAGTTGATATCCTAATGTAAATGGAAAAAAAATCTCATTAGGCTCCACCCATAGACAAGAGCTACAAGCAATAAACCATTGGAAGAGGGAGAATTAGTTATCTCCAGGAATGAGCCTCCTGATAGCATCTCTAATACCCAGTTGCCAAGTCCTAGAAATATACACATGTAGGCAACATGGAAGGGACTCAGTAGATTGTAGATATTTGCTTTTTTAAAAAATTTATGTTTATATAACAATAGTGATTTAAAAAAAGGAGGCTGTGAATTTGAGGAGGAAAAGGGAGAAAGGTAGTAGACATAGGATGGGCAGGAGGGAGGAGAGGTAGGAGGAAATGATGAACGTGATTGTTGGGGGGAGGGCGGTAATGGGGGGAGGATGGGGAGGGGAGCACTCATACAGAAGGGGAGGGGAAAGGGTTAGGGGGATGTTGGCCAGGAAACCGGGAAAGGGAATAACACTCGAAATGTAAATAAGAAGTACTCAAGTTAATAAAAGAAAAAAAAATAATGAAGAACATAAAAAAATAAAAAAAATTAAAAACAGGAAAGGGACAAATCATGAGATATATTAGAATCTTGGATCTGATTTTGTAGGCAATCCATAGACAATCAGTAGGCAGACTATGACCTATTTGCTCTGACTGTTACTTTCCCTATGGGCAGAAAATGGGTTGGCTGTGGGGGTTACAACAGCCAAATCTTGCTAAATATAAATACTTTGTAATCACATTGCATAATGTTTACTTTGCATTACTAATGATTTTAATCTCCCAAAGTTTTGAGGGATAGAGAAATGTAAGATCAAATTTTGTCTAGGTATTACAGGTATCAGACTGATGTGAGTTTCTTCATATGACTCAAGGCTCAGCTATGAATATGGTTGGGTTGTGATGAGCTTGAAGGATAGAAATCATCTAGGGGAAGGCTCTGTGCCACCTCTAGGAAAATTTGGGGACTGGGGCTATCCTGCATTGTCAACAATTCTCTCAGGGTATGATAATCAGAAGTGGAAACATTTAATTAGTAGTTTGATTAATACTAAGAACCAGGATTTTTCACCTCCTTGATTTTTTTTTTTTGGTTCTTTTTTTTCAGAGCTGGGGACCGAACCCAGGGCCTTGCGCTTCCTAGGTAAGCGCTCTACCACTGAGCTAAATCCCCAGCCCCACCTCCTTGATTTTTGACTCTGCAATTTTGTGCTGAAGATGTTATTAAACTTTTGGTCACAACATCTCCCAATTGATACATTTTTGATTATACTATCCTCCAAAATATATAGATCCCAAGACTGTATTACAGTTGCTGATTATAGTCCACATCTGTTGCATTGTGTGTGTGAGAGGGGGGGATTTTAAAAGGAAAGAGTAAGATCATTTTGTGAAATTGGAACTAGGCAAAGGAGATCCTATCGATTTATCGTTATGCCATCTGACTAGCCACAAGCCCCCAGAAGGTAGTGATATGGCTCCAGGTTCTAAATTCAACTTGATGAGAGCAGAAAGTCAGTCATTATAGTATTCCAAGTTTAGTATAGTATGCAGGGGCCCTGAAACACATCCTCCACCAGCAATGTTGAATTATCTACTTTTGCTATTCATCTAAGTCTCTCTGCTTAGAGAATACATGAGTGCAAAGGAATGTTTGCAAAAAGGGGGAAATATTAGGGTAAAATGTCTTGAATACCCTTCTGTAACACTTTCTCAATACAAGTTAGGTCTCTTTAGCTCTTGGGGAAATTTTTCTGCAGTCAATTTGAACGACAGACTCAGTGGTCTTTGTCTGTGGAGAGTGCCAAAGCCACATTTATCCATTCTTTTTGTCTTGTTCTTTGACATCCATGGAGATATATATCCTTTTACTGTTCAGTCAACCAGCCCACTGCTATGATAATACAATAGTAATAGTAGCCAAATTGTAAGATAATTGAGTAGGTTACTATTTTCTGTACACAAAATTTCATTCTTGTTCTGTCTTGACAAGGGTTAGAATTGGGACATCACCCCATCTCTTGATAGAGACTTAAAATACATTCAAGCTCCTTTAATCAGTAAAAAGCATTAAGTTATTTTGGAGACTCAACTATTCCTGCAAAGGGATGGACACATATGTTTCTTATTGGTTTTCTTTGACTTAATTATCAAGGGCAGTTTGGTCTAACTTGGCTTCTCTTGGATTCAGTGGAGGATGTGTCCCTTCTAGGTTTGGCATATCTTTTTTTTTTTTGGTTCTTTTTTTCGGAGCTGGGGACCGAACCCAGGGCCTTGCGCTTCCTAGGCAAGCGCTCTACCACTGAGCTAGATCCCCAACCCGGTTTGGCATATCTTTACAATAGCAATCTACGATTTAGCTCTCTGAGAGTTGATAGTAATCAGTTTTCACACATTATTCAGGTAATCACTAAAATATATTGGTGACATATACATTGGCATCCTGTTTATCAATGAAAAATTTGTGTTTAGAGAAATTGAAGACTTTGTTTAAGAGTTGCAAGAATATCAGGGTATGGTGGTACCAGCATGCTTATAATTCCAGCATTTAGGAAGCTGAGGAGGGGGGACTGTGAGTTCAAAGACTGCCTTGGTTACATCACAAGACTTTGTTTCAACACACACACACACACACACACACACACACACACACACACACCAAAATGTTACATAACAACTGATCATGTCTAGAGCAGAACTCAATGGATCTCTTGATTACTTTTAAATTTTCTTTATCTAAAATTTGCTAGGAATTTCTATCTGCTCTAGCCCATCCATTCTTGTCTCTTACCACTTCTAAGAATCTCACATATGGAAAAATATGAGTGGTAAAATCCTTGACACTTTAGCCTGTAAGAAGTAGAAGACAAAAGAAACTCCCAACTTCTGCTGCTTTATGAAGTGACTTGGTCATAAGGAAGAGGATGTAAGAGATTCTAATTGAGAACAACAATAACAACAGTAAATCAGGACAACAACAACAATAACAGGAAGAAGGCTTTCTTTCTCAAAATGGCCCCTGTTTGAATTATTTTGGTAGGGCTTCTGAACAGAACATTACCCATTGGTATCTTAGTGTAAATTATTTCACTACTTCTGGAAGCTAAATGCCCAATGTTAAAACGTTGGCTGGCTTAGATTTTTAGAAGCACTCTCTTCCAGGCTCGTAGGTGTTTCTCTTCCTACTATGGACTCACATGGCCTTTTTGTGCACCTGTGTACCTCTTATTGTGTTAGTTTGCCTTATTATCATAACATTAGTCATGTTAGAATAAGTCCCGTCCTAAGAGCCTCTTTTTAATTGAATTACTCTTTAAAAGCCTTACCTCCGGATACAGTTATATTTTGAAGTATTAGGGGAGAAGGCTTCCTGCATTCGTATGAATTTGGACAAGAGGGTGAAATTCAGTTCAACTGTTCTTCAGATTTGGGGATGAGCTAGTTGACATTTTAGTTTAAATAAATAGTTAAGATGAAAGACACACAAACAACTTTTAAATGAATCATTTGTACTTGGAAAGGTCAGAATATTATTAATTGCCCTCAGTCACTTTCTGCCTCCTCTTCCCATGTTCTGTTTCTTCCACTGAAGTTAAGTGAAGAGTTTCAGTAAACATGATTATCTGCTGGCTAAAAGAATTACTCTGTCATTTTAGTCTTTTTTCTGCAACTATCTGATCCCTTGAGAAAAGTTTTGGCTTTTAGCTGTCTAGAGATAAGTAGAGAAAATGAAAATTCTGTCTGTATATCCCAAAATGTATTTTTTTGTCTGTAGTCTATGGCAATCAGAAAAACAGTAGACATGGATTTAGGTTTCCCAGCATCACCTCACATTGGAATTCTTGGTCATGCTGCTCCAGTAAGTATACATAATTTTCTCAGTCTGAGTTTTCTAACCTGAGTCCAGATCATATAGTTTTGGAGGGTGAGAAATGGATTTTAGTATTATCTTAAAAATTTCCATTTTTTAGGATACAGATTCATCACACCATTAAGAATCCTCAGTTTACCTATCCAGTTTCATCTCCTGTTTATTATTCCTAATACAGTTCCTACATTCAAACAATACAAAATCTTAGCCACAAAAAGTTGCCATCTCAAATGGTTGGAACTGGAAAATATCATCCTGAGTGAGCTAACCTAATCACAGAAAGACACATGGTATGTACTCATTGATAAGTGGCTATTAGCCCAAATGCTCCGAATTACCCTAGATGCCTAGAACAAATGAAACTCAAGACGGATGATCAAAAGGAATGCATATCGCTCCTGAGAGACACAGCCAGAATACAACATAAACAGAAGTATGCCAGCAGGAAACCACTGAACTGGAGAACAGGACCCCCCGTTGAAGGAATCAGAGAAAGAACTGGAAGAGCTTGAAGGGGCTCGAGACCCCATATGAACAACAATGCCAAGCAACAATAGCTTCTAGGGACTAAGCCACTACCAAAGACTATACATGGACTGACCCTGGACTCTGACCTCATATGGTAACAATGAATATCCTAGTAAGGCACCAGTGGAAGGAAGCCCTGGGTCCTGCTAAGACTGAACCCCAGTGAACTAGACTGTTGGGAAGAGGGAAGCAAGGGGGGGAGGTTTGGGAGGGAACACCCATAAGGAAGGGAGGGGGGGAGGATGTTTGCCCGAAACCGGGAAAGAAAGGAATAACACTTTCAAAATGTATAAAAATACTCAAATTAATAATAATAAAAAAAAAAAAGCGAATGAGACCTACATTGGGAAAAAAAAAAGAATATATAATTGGGAGCTTTAGAATGGCTCAGAGGTTACGAGAACTTGCCACTTCTGTGGAGAACCTGGGTTAAATTCTCGGCACCCACACAGTGGCTAGGAAGCGTCTCCAACTCCCTCCGGTTCCGAGGAACCCAGTGCTCTCTTTGGTTTCCCAAGCCACCAGGCATGCATGTTAGGACGAATACATGCTTGTAGGCAAAACACTCACACATGTAAAAATAAAATGAATAAATATTTTTTTTAAAAAAAAGTTGCCATCTGCTTCATGTATCCACATATTGTACATGGTATTTTAGGACTCCCTTCATGTTCTTCTCATTGTTACCTGTAACATGCATGCTCTCCTCTTATTTATCTTTCAGATCTCCTTGTAAAACTGTTCCTATACTCCCAAGAAAGCTAGCCAAGTTTTTCTGTTTTGCCATTTTAGTTTGCACATATCTATCTTCTGTGTTTGAACACATTACAGTGGTGAGAAATTTGGACTAATTGGAATACTCTATTGTTTTGTTAACTTCTCCTCTGATTGGAATCTGACTCAGGGTAGGTTATCATGTTTAGCAAATGAGTAAATTACAGAATGGGGCATTGCCAAGGATGAATGTCCACTCCTTCTTAACTGTCAACTTGATCTACCCAATTTCTATAACTGAGATGGTGAAATGGAAGAAGGGCAGGTCAACATTTAGTTCTTGCAGCTTGACCCAGGCTTCAGTTGTAGGAGCTAATCTAATCTAAGCCAAATTTCCAAACTAGGCCCTAAATAAGAGTAGTCTTACTTGTTATAACAACCCCCAAAGAGATAACTATGTTTAAAAGATGGAATATGTTCTGACAGACATATCTCTGGTCATATCAGCTACTATGTTAAAAATCAAAGAAAATCTATTTTCTCTTATGAGATGATCATGCCCCCCTAGGATCTCTCTAAAGAGGCCAAGAGGCCAGAGACATTGCGCCACATTGATGAGAAATGTTAAAATGGAAATTAACCCATAAAGACTCTGGAAGATAATGCGGAGGGGTGGGATAGGGCAGAAGGACTGATGCAAAAACCAACTGTCGTTCTTGAGTAACTGAAATTATGGGCTGAACAGTCAGACTTGTTGCTGCTCAGACTTCCTTTTCCAATGACTCTGCAGTCTGGAAGGAAAAGTTACTGGAGCCACTTGGTTGCCCAAACTGGGCTAGGAATAGTTGAGAATAAGCCACATATCCACAAGTTGCTGCCCATCCTTTTTCTTATCTCCTTACATCAAACTTGCAATAGCTTTGCATTGCCAGACACAGCAGGTTTTGTGATCTGTTTTGCTTCAATGTTTTATATCTTTAAAAGTGAACAACAAGGTGCCTATTTCTCCAAGCTGGTGTTTCTCTTACTGTGAATCCTCCATGCTCAGGTTTGAAATCCTGCTCTGGCACAAAATCTCTTGTTTTTTCCCAACTTCACACATCATTGGTCTTTTCACATCCAACTTTTCCATTGTAGCAAAGCCATAACATTGGCTCCAGTGTTGTCAACTTTCTTAGTCTAATCCATTTACTCACTACAATCTACCATGTACCATATACTATTCTAAGTGTCATTTGATCCATTAATGTATAAACCTAGTCTCTGTTGCTCACATAGATTTCCCAGTTGCAAATACATTGTCTCTAGAACTAGGGAGGTAACAGCAAAACACCATTTAAATTAACCAAAAAAACATTTTAAAATTTATATTTTATGTATATATGCATGTGCCTGAATGTATGTATGTGCACAATTGTTGTGTAGGTGCTGGTGAAGCCAAAAAAAGGGCATCAGATTCCCTACAAAGTAGAGATACAGAAGGTTGTAAAGTACCTAACTTTGGTGCTAGGAATTAAATTCCAGTCTTTTGCACATATACCAAGTGCTTTTAACCACTGAACTATCTTTTCAGCCTCTTATTTTACTATTATTTATGTGTATTGTTTTGTGAGTATGAGTGCTTTCAGAGGCAAGAGGAGAGTAATTGATTATCTGGAGCTGGAGTTGCAGCAGATGCAAAACACTGACGTGGATGGTGGGAACGAAATGTAGATAATCTTCAAGAAAAGCAATTGTGTAGCCATTAAGCCATCCCTCAAGATGCAACAAATTATTATTAAAAAGTGAGAATTTTGCTGAAGTAAAGCAGTAGATTACAAGTAGATGCAAGAAAAGTGATAAGGAAATCTATTTGAACTGGATTTTGCAGTGAAGATATGCCGCGGAGAAGATACAATGCCATGCACAAGGTTGAAGGAAAATTCGGAAGCCCTGGATACTTGGGAGAAGGCGTGGCAGTGAAAAGGTAGCATAATTGTCTGCCAAAGTTAGATACATTTTAAACCTCTTAAGTGGATTGGAAGGAACTGCAATTTATTAGTCATCTTTATTTGCTAATCTGGATCTAGTCATTTTCCATAATCACTTTTCAGGTCTAGGTATATCCAACTAGAATACGATGAAACACACAAATCCAAACTAAAATTTAAGTGAATCATTGATACTTTTTTTGGAAGAAAATTCTAAAGTTATGGATGAGCGATTTTGTAGAATACAGAGGTGAACATTATTTGTTTGAGACCTTTTGATATATAGTTTGCTTCTTTAACTATAAAACTTCTCTTGGCAACAGTTATTTCAAGGAAGAGTAGAAACTGCAGCATAGAGTTGTGGCTAGATAAAGCCTATTTTGTTGGGGAAAGATACCTCAGAGTAGGATTGAATACGAAGTCCAATATCTGGGAGGAAACTTGATATTTCAAACACATTGTAATTGTTTTGAGTAGCCATTTTATTTACTCCTAATTATACCAAAACCTGTCTAGCCTTTTAAATTTTCTGGTTTATATCTAAAACTCATGGACTATACCAAATTTTAACTCTGGCTGAGACTCATGCAGCCCCTAACACTCATTCAATATTGAACTAGACTGAAAGAGGAAGTAAGAAGGGACAGGAAAAAATGGGAAAGAAAATGAAAAGGAGGACAGGTAGGGATGGAATGAATGGAGAGAAAATTTGAAAAGAAAGAAAATAAAGGTAACCTTTCTTTTTGGACAGTAGACTCACCAATCCTAACTCACTGTGGCATTTTTTCTAAGATCCAAAGAATTCTTCACGGACTAGCATTTGACCTTGATTTTAAAAATCCAGCAAATGGATAGCTAATACCATCAAATTGATTTGCTCAGTGAAGAGCCTGAATCAGTCTTTCAGGATCTCAAAGTCAGAGGGGCCAACAGAGCTCTTTGTACAAGGGGCAGTCAGTGACTGAGATCCATTCTGCTACTTGTCTCCCCCCATCAGAAGAAAACTTCTCTCCTCAGGTTAGGATCATCTGGAAAAACCCTAGAAAAGAGATAAAAAAAAGTCTTACTACTTCAAGCAGGAAAAGAACAAACTGTCTCTGATGTCAAGTAGCCAAGCCTTTTACTTTCAGATTTGGAAAATGAATCCTACAGAGTTCCCATAGCATACCAGTACAGAGCCCAGAGTTGTCCAAGACTTATTTTAGACAATTCTGTGACTGGATTCAAATCTTTAGGTCTCTATTTGAAATCAATAGTTCTACGTGCTCTCTGAAAAAAAACCATGTTCGACTAATTATTTATTTTTATTTTGGAATGGTCTCAAAGTTTTATCTTTCTTTGAAGTGTCTCATTAAGTTCACGGGAATAAGGAGAGATTGGAAGATACTCCTCAACAATTACTCAAAAATGGTGAACATTCATTTTTCAGCTATAAACAATTCTAGACTTTCATTAAAACTTATTATGTCTGTACAAACTCTAAAAAAAATTCTTGCACGCCATTTTAAAATTTTTTTTTATCAGTAGAAGTGGGTTAATGGTTTTAACATGGATGAAAGGTATTTGTGAACAAGATGGAGCCAAGCCCTATGAGGGCGGATTCATTTAACAAACAGTTTGGTGCAAATTAACATGTGTATGAGTTTCTGTTTTTCACACTGGGGCTTATTTGAGGCTCTGGAACTCCAAAAATGAGTAAAATCAAGGAGGGTGCCTGATGAGAGTACATCTTCTTGCCATGTAATTAGCTAGCAAAAATGCAATATAGTTGGGCTGTAATTTAGGTTACATGCAGCGTAGAGAAGGGATGGAAGGTTCATAGATGACAAGTAATTGAGACAATAATCGAATGTGGCTTGAAAAATAAATGTAATATCTCATGACAAGATAGATGTGAATGAACCAGGAAGCTCTCCAGATTCAGAGATGTGTATGGGAAAGCTAGATATGCACTGACATATATAGCATGTAGTGCCTGGGATATAGGATGAGTGGAGAGAGATAAGCATATAGTTTGTGGTAATATTGTGAAAAAACCCAATCACTAGACTGACAAATTTAGTATGACAGTAGACAGCCACTTATCCTTTTAAAGCAGTGTAATCAGACCATTACAATTATGTGTCTGACGCCAAGAGGTGCTTACAGACAGGAGCCTGGCATGGCTGTTCTCTAAGAGGCTATGCCAGCACCTGACTAAGACAGATGTAGTTACTCACAGCCAACCATTAGACCAGGGACCCCCAACTGAAGAAGAGTTGGGGAAGGACTGAAAGGGAGCTGAAGAAATTGCAATCTCACAAGGGAAGAACCAACAGTATCAATTAACCCTGATGCCTCAGGCTCCTGGTGACTAAACCATGACCAAAAGAGCATACTTGTGCTGTCCATGGCAGTATATTATATATATATGTGAAGGACACCTCATCTGGCATTAACAGAGGTAGTGCCCGATTCAGAAAAGGGATGCCCTTCTAGAGGGATGAGGCAGGAGTGAGTGGGTGGGTGGGAGAGTACCCTCTAGAAGCAAAGGGGAGGGAAATGGGGTGGGGAGTTTGTGGAGGGAAGATTGACCAGGAAGGGGGGGATAACAATTGAAATATAAACAAATGAAAGTATTAGTAAATAAAAAAGTAAAAAGCCACTCTGGCAGTAAAAGTGAAACTTTAAGGATTACTACTTTGTTGTATAAAAAGGAATATTACAATAATATTTCCATTAATTTATATCTTTGTCATTAGAACCATATCATTTTGGCACCTTTATAAAGCATTCTGGAACTAATATTATCCCAACCTATTAATATTTTCTAAATAATTATTCTAGGTAAAAGAAGATCTTTGGTTTTGAAAGAGCTGCAGGTTAATAAAGAGGAAAGAGTGGGGACATAAAATATCACATGATAAGGCAGCAAGTATTATAACTGGAGAATTAAAAAATATATTTTAATTTTATATATATATATATATATAAAACAAATTTGTACCATACTTTCCATCCATGGAGATAAGGAACATAGGATGATGAGTAGGTTTGTTTATTTTGTTAAGGGACTCATCATTTGGGCATCATAGAAATATCCCTCTGTCTGTTGATGCTTTGAAAAACATTCAGAACAAAAAATAATGGAGTCAGTAAGCATTTAAAATGATGAGAAATGACAAGACAAAAGTACAGAATTATGTAAAGTACCAACATTAATAAAGAGTAAGGGACCAAAATGGCTAGGGAGGTAGGTGACTATGGAAAGTATAAGTACACAAATTCAACAGTTTCATTGAAAGCTGTTCTGTCTGAAATGAACTATTGTTCTTTGGCAACAAATTGATGCTTATACCATATTCCAATGACATTCATTTGGCTTTTGATAATCAAATTGATTCTGAAGGGGGTGATGTCCTCTACACACATTGGCCATTGTATTTGTACACATGTATCAAACGGTAATATTGCATTCTATTTGTAGGTATAATCATAACATAAAGAAAGAGTAGTTAATTGAGACATCAAGAGGGTTGGGAAGGGGATATTACTTTCCTTCTTAGGGGTTGTGTGATCATTTATTGATACCAGATTGAAAGTCAATTCATAAATACAGACCAGAGCACATACTAACTAATTATGGTGCATTAGATATGTGAGACATTAAGACAATGTGATTTGGAGCCTTTTTCTAAAAGTGATGAAGTAATGAGTTATCAAAATAAAATAACAAATGTAAGGAAGGTTTTTTAATGCTGTCTGTGGCTAGGAGTGAGCTTAGACTCTAAAATATACAGATGGGGACAGAATGGGTGGAAGGCCATTTGGAATTGATATAAAATTGGCGGGAAGCAACCTGGGCATGGAATAAAATTCTCTTAATTAATTTCAGGTTCATTAACTTTTTTGATTCAGTTAGGATCATCTGAGAGGTTCATAAGAAGCACTAGAGCTTTGAGGCTGCAGCTTGCCACGCAGGGAAGAACATTTGGAGAAGTAGGATTAAGGGAGAGGAAATTCACTTAAACCACAACAGGCATGGTTCTGATAAGATGTGAGGATCAGCTTCCTGCTAGCAGAACATGGCTCATGGAAAGAGAAGTGAGAGAATCTCATTATTTATGATCACCACCCCTAAACTTAGAATCAATTCTGCTTTTGAAAAGAACATGTTAAGATCTCAAATGGGGCTAGAGAAAGGGAGCGTGGTCTTTCTGAGTGGCATATGGTATAAAAGACAACGAGAGAGATGATTTGAAATCCAGCTCCACTGACCATTGAAAAACTTGAAAAGTGTCTTCACTTTGGTACTCTAAAATTCTGTTTCATGATCTGCAAAAAGGTCATAACAATACTTACCTCCTAGAGGGGCTTTGAAGACTGCAAAAGATCACATAATCCACATAGCAGTGTGCCTGACATACAACCAACCACTCTTTAATTGTTGCCTCTCTTTTCTTCTTTTTGTTTCATCTAGTTCTAGCTATATAGGGTTTAAAACCTCTATCTGTCCCAGCCTATGTCTCTTTTCTATTAAGATTATCAGTAGAATTAAAGAAAAATTCATGGACTTTATGGATGCTGGAATTTCATATTATCTAAGGGATAACAATCTCGGAAGATAGTCCCGCACTTGCCAAACAGTCCTGGAGACTCTTCTCTTTCCTTTCTGCACTACTGATAAAGCTTTGAGGATGCCAAAAAAAACTTCAAACATCCCAGGAAGGCTCGTAAACCCTTGAACTTAATTTTCTCATGGGGATATATATTTATTAAGTGCAATGATAAGTTCTTATATAATTCCCCATGTGGACAGAGATTCAGGCCTGGGCCACCAAGAATCTCTTCGTGGGGGTTATCAGGAAATACACTAAAAAATCAGAATGTGTTTCAAATTACAAGATAAAATATCCCTCAGAAACTACATGTGATATTTTTTATAGCCCTTGGCTTTTCAAAATGTTGGATATGTATTTTATATTAAATTTAATAGTAATATTTTATAATTAATTATTAACTATAAAAAATACTATTTATTATAATAACAAAATAAATGGCATATGCCAAAAAGACAAAGTGAATACATTGATATTAATGTTTTATATACATGTCATCTTGCACACGTACAAGGGTTCAGAGAAATTGGTCTGGCTCAATGTTCAAGTCACAATTATTAAATATTTGGAAAAAAACTTCCTAAACTCATGTTATGCTAAATTTATTATTGCTATTTCTCTTATAACTTCTATAGTTAGCCTATATAACACATTTCTATTGCAAGATTATTTGGCATCTGTTTTGTTCTTATTTAAATATTTAAATATGAATTAAATATTTAATTATTGAATTATTTAAATATTAATGAAATATTTAAATATTGAATTATTGAATTAAATTCATATTTAAATATGAATTCCCATTGTGCTTGTTGCCTTTGGTATCTACATCATTTAAATTAACAAATCCATGAATGGGAGAGGAAGACTTTTAAATACTTTTAAGTCTGATATATATATATATATATATATATATATATATGTATGTATGTATGTATGTATGTATGTATATGTATGTCTGGTTAGAACAAAGAAGGACTCACATTTCGTACTACAACCATGAACCTAAACTAATTCAGGCTTCTTCTCTATACTCTATATACAGTGGTTCTTATTGCAAAGGCCACGATGCTATGACAAGAGCTACTTAGTGAGTTACTGGTTTGGAACAAAAGCTCTTCAAGTTCTTTAGTATAGCTACTTCTCTGAGTTTTAGGGAAGCTCTTTAGGGAAGGGAGCTCTTCCACCAGATTATAAGCTCTGTGAGGGCAAGAATGGTATCTATTAAACTCAGTTTCTACTTGAGGTGTTAATTTCTTTTTCCAAATTGATTTTAGTTCTTTGTTAAAGAGAAGGTCCCATTGTATGTAACACATACAAACATTTCTATCACCTGCCATTTTCCTTATGCCTTTGCTTCTAGTTTTATATTTCTGGGTGTTCTCTATGTCCTCTACTAGACGTATGCTCATTGAGGTCAATGATTTTTTTAAAATGTATTTTAAGATAGATTTATTTCACTTTTAGATATGTGTATATGTACATATCTGTGTGTGGCAGGTGAACATGACTGTAGTTTTCAGAGGCCAAAGGCATGAAATTCTGTGGCGCTTGAGTTTGAGGAGGTTGTTAAACCACTTGACATGTGTGTTGTGAATCAGTCTAGTCTGGAAGGACAGCAAGAGCAGCAAGAGCTATTAAGCCCTGAAACATATCTGCAGCCCCAATTATTTTTATCTTATTCACAACTGTGCCTACTGTTGCTTTCCCTATAGTAGATGCTCAGTTAATATTTGTTGGTGATAAACTAATTTTTTCATTTTCTTTGAAATCTCGTACTATTAAGTTTATCTTTCTTTTTTGCTATGATGAACAGCATGGTTAACTTTCAACTTGGTGAAAAAGGTTTATTATGTATCTTCAGCTTCCCACATCATAGTTTTTAATGGAAGGAGAGCAGGGTACAAAGTCAAGGCAGAAACTGGGGGAGCAGGAGTTGAAGCAAGAGGTAATGGAATGCTGCTTACTAGCTTGCTCCCCCGCAAGCCTTCTCAGTTGCTTTCCAGTCCCAGAAAAGTCATTGTCCTTGTGAAGGTAGCCCCTCTCAACATCAATAATTAATTAATTAATCCAGAAAATGCCTCACGTGCTTATCATTTCAGGGGTATATTTTTGACACACCTGACCATATATTTTAGAAAGGATTATGGCAGACTTTTCAGATTTGGGCTAGAAAATTCATTGAATGATCAGATCTCAGTGGGGTGTTCTGTGTGAGCTTGGAAGTTAAGCACGATGAGAATGGTGTAGACAGTGGAGGCCTGGATTGTACAGTTTCAGAGGAAGTTTTGAGAGTCCCTTAAAGACTGTTGGGGCCCTTGAATTAACAAATTCTTAAATTGAAACCTCTTCTTTGCTGGTACATTTTGTTGGGAGAGCCCAGCTCATTTTGGGCACTAACACTTCTGAGCTGGTGATTCTGAGTGTGTAAGATAATAGTCTTAGCAAGCCTGGAGAAGTTAGCCAGTAAGTAGCAGTCCTCCTCGGCCTCTGCATTGGCTCTTGCCTTCAGGTTCCTGCCCTGTTTGAGTTCCTGTCCTGACTTCTTCAGCCATGGAGTGTGGCCAACATAAATACTCTTCAAGTTGTTTATGGTCATGGTGTTTTGTTACAGCAATAGACACTGTAACTAATAAAAAGGTGTTTTACTCGGTTGAGACTTTTCTCTTTCTAGATGACACTGGTTTTATTAAATTGGCAAAAATAACTGACACACCCAAAAAACACCTACTTATTTGGAATTGATTGCCTCCTACATCAGTGCCCAACTATGGTAAAATCTCAGGTTTATATTCTGTATTTTTCTTCTGTTCCCTCAAAGACACCATTCTTTTCCTTCTTTCAGTAAGAAGGAACACAAGAGAGACAAAATGGTCTGCATCAACTCAGTGATACAAGGGGCAATAATCCCATCTGAATTAGTGAACACACACTCACTCACATACAAACACACACACACACACACAAGCTTTTCTTGTAAATTCATAATTTTATGTATTTTAGGAATAAATGTTATAGTTTTGAAAACTTTCTAGAATAATTAAGATCAGACTAACTACCATATTTATTACCTCAAATATTTACATTATGACCATGTGATTTGACATTCAATCTTTGTAATTTTGAGAAATACAACATACTACATTTAACTACATTTACACTCACTCAAAATAGTATTTTGACTATTTTCTTCTCATTTCACATGCCCAGACTCTGTAAGCATCATTCTACTCTGTGCATTTGAATTTGATTGCTCCAGATTTCACAGCTAAGTGAGAACATAAAGTAGTTGTTTTTCTGTGCCTGGTGCATTTCATCTGGCATAATTTTTTGTGCTATGCGTTGTAAGCCATGGAATATCATTCCTTTTAGGGTTGAGTAGTAGGAGGATATATTTTAAAGTAATGTAATTTTTGAGGAGAAGAGCAGTCTAAGAGTTGCCGTTCCTAGGTGAGCAGTTATTGACAGTTGATGGGCACTGGAAATGTAAGAGTCAGTTTTTCTTTAAAAGTGTGGCTCTAGTTAGGTCTACTATGCTCTGGTGGATAGCTCTAGATCCATGAGTCTGTTGACGAGAGAGAGAGAGAGAGAGAGAGAGAGAGAGAGAGAGAGAGAGAGAGAGAGAGAGACAGAGAGAGACAGAGAGAGAGACAGAGACATAGTCAGAGAAACAGACACACAGAGAGAAGCAGAGACACAGAGAGACAGAGGGAGAAAGTTGGGAGTGGGTAGGTAGGGTAGGTTTGCGGGAGCTGGGGGGGAGGAGTGGGGAGTAAATACGATCAAAATCCATTGTATGCATGCACAAAATTCTCAAAGAATTAATAGAAAATAGTATATTAAAAAAGAAAAACAATTTTCCCATTGAAATATTTACAAGAGGTCATTGCATGTTGGTTTTTCCTTCCTTCTGTGATAAAGGCCCTTTGGTGGACCTTTGTAAGAAACAGATAAGCCTGTTTGGCTGGGACTCTGACCAAGAATATGGAAAGAGAAGAGTATAGTCAATTTGTTTCTCATTTTAAAAAAATTCTCTGGACCCCTTTTAATTCTTTCTTTCTTTCTTTTTCTTTTTTCTTTTCTTTTCTTTTTCTTTTTACAGTGTCGAGCATTGAACTCAGGGATTTTCACATACTAGTCAAATGGTCTAACATGAAACAATAATTACAACTCTTAAAAACCCATTTATTTGCTTCATTTATTTTGTCCTTTTAAGAAGCTCTAGCAAAGCTCTTAGGCTAACAGTCATAAATTAGTGAGGCTTTCAGTACATGACCACTTTGCAAGATAAAAGGATAATTGACCCCAGTTTAACATTTCTTAGCTATAGCTAATATACATATTTATTTACATTACTGCATAATTCTATTCATTCATGGATTGACACAAACCAATGAAATCCTGCGTCTTCCATTTGCTACTTGTGACATTACTTACCTTATCCATTAAATAAGAATAGGGAAGTGGGTAGATCTGAAAGGAGTTACAGAAAGGGAGTGAACATGATCAAACAAATTGTGTGAAATTCTCAAGCAAATAATAAATATATTTTAGAGGGATGCTTACCATATTGCTCTCATAAAACTATGGTAAAGATTACATTAGACTAATATATATAATCAATATCTATCTGTCTATCTATCTATCTATCTATCTATCTATCTATCTATCAATGCAGTTCCTCACAGTGAGCTCACAGAATTTGTTTATTGTTGTGATTGTAGTTTAAAACAAGTATTTTGACAGACCCAATGATTTACCTGGTTGTATTAGATTCTCCTTTAGTCAGGTCTTCATTATTCTAATCCATTTATAAGTATCAGTGGCCCTTTTACTCACACGCTAGCCATTCTATAAGGTACTTTTTTTCATGTTGGTGCTTTGGCTGGAACCCAGAGAATTGATTGTGCTAGGGAAACAGTGAGCTGCAACCCACAACTCTCATATATATATTAAAAACAGCTGTACATGCCTTTAGTCCCAGCACTCAGGAGCCAGAGTTAGGCAGATTTCTGAATTCAAGGCCAGCCTGGTCTACAGAGCAAGTTCTAGGAAGGAAAGCCAGGGCTATACACAAAAACCCTGTCTCAAAAAATGAAAAAAGGTATGGTTATTAGCATATTACAGCTCACATTACATATTTCTACTCTTATGTATTATTTTCCCCTTGATATCAAATACAGAACTTTGGATGCAGTAAATGTTTAAACACCCCCTTTGAATAAATTTCAGATGTTGTTGATGATTTAAATGCTAAAATTTATTTTATTGGTACCACTGGCTGTGTATGGACCCTCAGTGAAACCTCTGTCCCCAGACTCAGGTGTAAAAGAAGTTTGTTTTTTTAAAATTCTGATCAGAGTGTGTCTTACACATTGCATCAACCTGTAGGTTTCCTCTCCCAGGAAGCCCAGTGCAATCCTGGGCAGAGAAATCATCAAGGTTGGGGTGGAGTGTGTGGACATCATTCATCTCTTGCACAGGAAGTGGCCATAACATTGCAATTGTCTTTGGGCCCCAAGGTTTCCCAAAGTAAGTGGAGATGAATGCCCAAGGAAATGAAAAAGTTAAAAAGGCGCTTTCCTGGTTCTCACATACATGTAAATAAGCTAAGAATCTTGGGGAGTTAAGGCCAGGTGGTCTTCCTCATTTGCTTATGCACTTACTCATTCATTTAGTCACGACAGTCCTGGGGAAACCAGTCAACCCCTTGCTTTGGGAAGACAGTAAAGGATTAGAAGTAGTCCTTCTTACTTTGGGTTCCTAATAAAAATGGATGTTTAAGGGCAGTGTAGAAAACTACTGATTTTGCTGGAAGTGATCAAAGAAGATTTTTCTAATGAGAAAAAGCATCAGTTTTATATCTTTACCTTTTAAGATATAGATAAAACCTTATTCTTCTAAGAATCTGTCTAATTTGTCAACACTTTTTCTCCCATCCTGGAAGAATTATGTATTTTAACCTATACTTCTGATGACACTTTGTGCCTTCATCAAATAATTTGTCACATTCTATAGACTGCCACAGTTTCTGTCATACATTTTTGTTTTCCCCTTTCCTATACTCCAAGAACCCACAAATCTAAATAAGCAAAAGCTTTTTTAAGGTCACATAGTTAATGAACCACAGTGTTGAGGTAAAGGACCCTGTGTCAGTGTTCTTTCTCATCTAGCACTGAGTGAATATATGAATACATATATAGAATGGGTCCCATCACAGCCTGTAAATTCTTCTTAGTCTCCTCTCTTTTTTACTCACCTTCCTTTCTTCTTAAACACAACCATGAAAGAAAGAATATCAAATAGGAATCTGTTTGACTGCTTACTCCTCTGAAAAAGTGTGGACAAGAGGCAGAATAAATGAAGACACCTTCACTGGGTATGGTGGCACATACAAGTAATCCTAGAACTTGTGTGGCTGAGGCAAGAGATTGCTGCTATTTGAATTTTTGGTCAGTCTGAGAAAGTCTCTGAAAGCTTGGAACTTAAAAGGGAGACTTCGTCTCAAAAAATAAAAATAAACAAACAGCCTCTTTGTGCTGTCGTTGCAAGTTTGGCCCTTACCAACGTGTTTTGTGCTTGCAGAATAAGAGGAACTTCCAGGACTTTAGTACTCTTTGTCCTAATTTGTATTCTTGTCATAGATGGCTTTTGACATAACCTATCTGTTCTGTAATAGTTTCTTTCCTGGACCTTCCATAGTGCTGCAAATGGGCACCATTAATTATTGCTTTAGTAGAGCTATTGTCTCTAGAAGATTCTTGTTTAGAAGTCAGTGGAGATGGCTGGAAATGTAGCTCAAACTGTTTGAGCATTTTTTTTTGTTTTTTTGTCCCCCCCCCCCCGCCGAAGCTGGGGACCGAACCCAGGGCCTTTCGCTTGCTAGGCAAGCGCTCTACCACTGAGCCAAATCCCCAACCCAGTTTGAGCATTTTTTTAAGCATGTGAGAATCCAGGGCATCAATCCCCAACACTACAAAAACAAAACAAAACAAAACAAAACAAAACAGAGTAGCCACTAGACTACTTTAACTGAGGGAATATAAAAGGAATGACCTGCTGACCTCCACTTTTCTGGTGTTAGTCGAGAGAACATGGTCCCTACCTGAAAACTGCTTTATTGCTTTCCTTCTACTACAAGCCTTAGTCAGAAACCCAAAAGAAACCGGAGTCAAATCATTCTAGAACCGAAATCTGGAGACATTCGTTTCTGGGCCTACGCTAATAAATTATGTTGATGGAAGGAAGTTATTTGAAAACAGTGTTAATGTGAATGGATCCTTATTGTAGGCTATTCTCAGAATCTTAGGGGCTGTAATCACAAGAGAACACACAATAAATAAAGAGTATCAGGGATACAGTCATTAACAAAGGAACCATGGAATGTTTGAGCTAGAGAGGCTGAGAACAATGAGTCACCTCTGCTGTTTAGAGAAAAAGACAGAGTTGAGACTAAGTCCTCACAATGCCAACTCTTAGGATGGGCCCATTTTGCTTGAGTCTGAATTTACAAAACTTTATATGGCAGGAACAGACTATTTACAAAAGCTTGAATATTACCCAGGACCTTATTTCTACTAGTTTAGGTGGAAGGTTACAATTTAAGCACTGCAAATATTTAAATTTATTCCAAGTAGAACTTGAAAACATCACAGGACCTGCTACCATCTTTTATCCTCTGTGCTGTTAGAATTCAAGGTTGAAGGACCCAAATAAGAATCTATCATCTTTCTGGTTGTGAATGAAAACTTCCCAGGGATTGTGAACACAGAACTTTAGAATACAACTATCTCATTGTCTTCCCAAATTCTTTAGTTCCCTTTCTCATCCTGAAGGTCACGTTGACTTAAGGGTGTATAATTATCTTTTATTTTTTATTTTAGTTATATTTTCTCATTCTTTGTGGTTAATAAAATAAATTTTAAATCATCCTAACATCTAGAGCAATAATTGAATGAAAAGTCTGCCTTCCCCATTAGTTCCTGGTATTGTTGGCTTAGACAAGCAATTTTAGCTACAGTGTGTGTCAGAGATTTACCAGCATATTCAGTGCAGCAAATTGGTTAGAATGTGGCTTCTTCCCCTTGTGGGATGTTATTAGGAGTGAGAATGCAGATTCTCTGAGCCTCAGAGGGAGGGAACAATACACTATCAACATTTCTGAATACCTCTAACCATGCTTGAAGTTCAGATCAAGCTGCATACTGGGAAGACATTCTGGGTAATGTTGAGAGGTTCAACCTTGATGTTGACAGCACACTTCCTTCCACAGTGGATATAGCCTAAATTAGATGATCTTCAGGATGGCTTAGGAGGTGCCAGTTTCTCAGGAGAACTGCCCTTTGTGATGTACTCAGAGATACATTGGGCCCCAGCCAGTTGGGGTCTGGTTTTTACTTCCACAAAGGTGCTACTACAAAGATAGAAGAAAGAGGAGCTGCCATTTCTGGAGATAAAGAACCAAAAGCTTCTACATTCTCTATTTGTTAATCCTTTAAAACTTTTCTATAGTCGAGGATCTAGAACCATTGGGGAAGAACAATCATATCCCAAAGAGAACTAGCTTGTCTTTAAAAGGGGTGGGGGTGGGGGATGAGAGTGAATCCATTTCATTTAGTTTGTGCTAGGCCTTGGCAATTATGTAGCTGGTTCTGTGTGTCAGGAGAGAAGCAAAAGTGCTATTCCAGGACCAGAAGGCATGTTCACAGAATAAGATTAATATCAGTTTGATGGGAATGATGTGCCATAAATGTGCTTCAAATTTTACATTTTGGCGATAGATTTTCATTAGATAATAACATAGCTCCAATATTTGAAGATTCCCTCAGTTGCTCTAGGGAAACTTCCTTGCTTCATGGGCAGAACACAAAGGCAAATTGTAACTTCCTGCTTTCCCACTCTGTAGCATGGGAAGTCAGTGTTTTTGGAGGTTGAGAATGGGTGGAGACAGCAGTAGGGGCTATTGCTGCGTGTGCTTCTCCTTTCACAATAGCTCTGTTTTGTCATTATGTACCCAGATTTCCGTTGGTTAGCCTCAACTTTATCTTCCTCATTTCTGTTTCCCCTTCATGACACCAAGAGTCCTTCAGAACATGTGACCTTCCTGCTCACAACATAAAACTCAGCTTTCTGTGGCCTCTATACTTGGCTCAGTCCTATCCCCATCCAAGACAAGCACCACTTCAATGACAGGTATAGTATCTACTTGTTCTCTTAGATTCCCATGCTGAAACAGTGCCCACAACAGCAAACAATATTCTGGATATGCCTAACTGACTTTCAGATCCTAGTTATTGATAAAAGGTCAAAGATAAGACTGATGAATTTTCTATTGACTTTCTATTCTAGAGAATGTGACAGAGTGAAGGGACCCAATACTTTCTAACAAATTATGGCTTTTAGAAGATAGTAATGTAGAAAGTAAATGCTCATCAGAGCCAGGAGTTAGGAGTTCAGAACAGCATTTTAAATTTTGTCCTATATCTGTTAACTTTTCTTTGGGTGAGTTGTTTCTACAGTCTAGCACTCAGTGTTTGAGTGTCTTTTGCAGAGTAGAGAAAGAAAAAGGTGAGATGCTGTCTAATGTGTTAGCCTTGATAGCTCTTATTTTGAAGGTTACCAGTCTTTGGTTTGGAAAGGAGATGAGACTGTTGCTTGAATGTACACCTCTAGGCAGAGCCGAACATTCCTTAGAAAACTGCTGGTGGTCTGAAAGGTATGACTGAAAGATGAAAGGTTCTTTCTTTTCTAGTCTTATAAGTCACTACCCCAATTTCAAAATTTAAAAGTCACATAGAATAAAGTTTGGAAGTAGGAAGAGAACAAATATATATATCAGAGAGAAGAAAAGGTAGTTTCCCAAGGCCACACAGAAATACTATAGCATAGCTCGGTCTAAGCCCAGGACAGTGGTTTTTGTTCTTCTGCTTTAGGAGGATGGGGATACCAAGAAATAATGGCTATACTGCAACTGAGGCAGGTGACTCTTCTTATATTGGAAGAAATCTGGATATTTGGACATGGTTCTGAGTACTTCTTTATCACCAAATGCATTTTCTGATATGTGGCTTATTCTGGACATTTATAGATTTCTTTTTGGTAAAATCGTACACTTCCTTTTATCAAGTTTATGCCTTCCAATTTCCTTCATGAAGACTGACGACTCTAGTTCTCGTTAGGAGCAGCTTTGTGGAGCTATCTAATGGAAGACTTTGCACTCTCATGGGAATGAATGATGCTATTTCAAATCAGATAAATAAGCTTGGAGTCCTCCAGTTATCACCCCATGTAGTCATCTATTTTCTTCATTCTATGGGTCTGACTAACCTTAATCAACTAAACTTGCTTTTCTTCTATGTATTCTTCTGAATAGGTGTGAACTGGAACATCAAGAATGAAAATGAAACAGGCCCATATCCAGCTTAAGGACTGACTCACCCATCAATCCTGGAGAAAAGTATTTGTAATAATCTTTTCAGTCAGTGCACTAGCCCCTTTCATAGCTCTTTGCTAGTCTTCTTGGGGGTATATTAGGTCAGACAGGGCAAATGAGAGGCTATGGATAACTCTAAAGTGTCCATCCCTTCTTACAGCAGGTGATAAACAGATGGTGACAGGAAAACCCAAACCAATAGTCCATTACTCCATTCTCTTCTAATCACTCTTCTTGGCTTTTACTAGCTCCAGAGTTTGAAATAAGGTTTTCTTTTAAGGACTCTTAGAAAAGCTTAGGAAATTTCATGCAACAATTTTTCAATTACCTTGGATATAAGACTTCTGACTCCATTTCTAGAGAATTGAAGCCTAAAAAAATGTATTCCACCTGCCATTGGCTAGGCATGTTTTAGTATCCAATTTTGCCTGTTTTTGTCCACTGGATTACATGTGGTAGCCATGATAGCTGTTTGGAAGAAAGAAATGCTTCGGGAAGATGTAGGCTGGATTGGGAGACAGGGAGTAGAAAATGTAATTTTGATCTTTAGCTTTAATATTACCCCAAATTATCAAATTGGAGCTATGTGTTAACCAGTTACATTCAATTAAGAGTTTAGGAAAAGCAAATAGCATATTCGTCATGAAATACTGTACAGAGAATCATTTCCATTCCTAGTAATTTTGGGATTTATCAAACTTTTGGTATCAGTGTTTAATACATACCATCTATTTTTTAAACCTACATTTAGACCAGGGTAGGACAAAATTTGATACTGTCAACCATTTTGAGTAACAGGATCATGATGCTAAACAAAATATAAAATAAATTGAGATGGCTTGGCTCTTCTGGCTACATCACTGCCCCGGTAGCTACAAGTTCAAACATCCTAATGCTGCCCTGCAAAAGCCACTGCCTGGTTTGCTCTTTGTTGCTGTTCTTCTCCCTCTTTTGCAGGGGAATAGAAAAAGCAGACAAGAAAAAGTGGTGGGGTGGACAGCCAAGGGACACAGTGAGCTGATGGATGATATAACTCCCAAACTGTAAACAACTTATTTTATGACCTTTTGCAAGACTTTCCCTAAACATTAGAGTTCATTTTCTCATTTATAATCTTGAATGGGTAAAACTAGATGACGTGTAAGGGCATTTTAATACTATTAATTCTTTACTATTTATGAGAAAGGGCAACCAAGTTAGACAAAACTGACTAAGGCCACAAGAAATTACTGTTTCGATTCTATAAAATAAATTATCAATATTTTTCCCTGTTAGTATCTATTTTATTTAATTTTCATTTTAAAACACATTTTAGTCACTTTTCTTTATGTACAGGGGATCAAGTACAGAGTTCTATATATGTTAGGTAAGTGTTCTGCTACTGAGTTTTATCCCTAGACCTTGATATTTGTTTGTTTGTTTGAGAAAGGATTACATTACATGGCCCAGATTGGCTTTAAACCTGAGGTTCTCTTACTTCTGTCTATGAAAGTTTGTATTCACATATTTACAATACCTGGCTATAGCCACAAATTTTGAGCATTTGTTAGGTAACAAATACTAAATTAATAGTTTATAGGCATTATCACTTATTTTCACCATGATATCACACACATTTTTGTGGCTATAAAAACTAGGTTTCAGGGACTCACTTATTTAAGGTGTTCAGCTAGTTAATGGTAGAGATAGAATTAAAGTCCAGTTTTTAAAATCAACATCTAGGTACAAAACCAGGATGAACATAGCATAAGAGAAGTTAATAGGAGGAAGGAACACAGACACTGTCTCTGAGGCTTTTCACATCATGGAGGCAGAATGATGACAGAATTGTCCTGTTTCAACTAAACAGAAGAGTTAATTGAAGCTTGGGTCACCAGAATTTTCAGACAAACACGCAGAATCCCGGTTTTGGTTTTGCACCTTAGCCTGTTTTGGTGTCTTAGGCAGTCATGTTAGTGTCTGCCATTTGTCTCACTCCCAGAGTAAGGTATAATCACCCTATTTTTTTTCCTTTCAGGTGCATATCTTCCAGCATGTTCTTGCTGCTCATCCAAGGCTCCTGATCTGGCCTTCTGCAGTGTTACGCTCCGTGTATTTGACAAGCTGAGTTGGACACTCTGTGTGGTAGAGTGTCAGTTTGTCAAATACCCCAAGTGTGGCTCATGCTTATCAGCTCCAGGTCCAGGACTGAGCAGATAGCCTGCTGTCTTCATACGAGTGCTTATGAAACATGAAGCTCTCTGGAGTTATTCTATGGCATTTTGAGGGAACTATAGCAATCCTTCAGAGGACATGAGAGTAGGAACAATGAAACTCTGGGGCCTCTAAGCCTAGTATGCATCATGTACATTGTGAAAATGCCGTGGACTGCACAATGGTCTTGAGAATGCATAAGGGATACCGGGAATAAGAGTATTATTTGATTTGTTAATAATGTCTTTTTTCACATTCCTCTTCTTGCAGCCAGGACAGCAGAATTTTCATACAAGCATCATGAATTCTATGAGAACGTAGGAAATAAATATCCACTGTCTGACCTTTGGAGCGCATCTTACTCTTACCTACATTTTCTTTTTTATGATTAAAAGAATATATTTTATTGAAAATTGATTTTTACACAATTATAAGAATTATAAGATTATGGTTCTCTTCCCCATATTCACCCAGATTTTCCCAAGTTCTCTATCTTCTCCAGCCCATATCTTTTCTCCCTTTATATTTGACTTGGTCTTCTTTTCATGCAGGTTTAATATCCTTTGCTTGTTCTCTACATTTAGTGTTTTGAGTATGACATGGAATTGTATTTTTCTTCAGCTCTTTCACTTTAACAAGCATGTCTTTCTGTAGATTTGGAAAATTTTCTATTTACCTACATTTTCTTTTTTCCTCTTTGCTTTTATCCTCCTTAATTCTTGTCCCTGGTCTTTCAGACCCCATGAAATTCCAGTTTCTCTTGGCAATATCGAAAGTTAACCTGTACTTTTCTTTACTCCTTGAATAAACACATACTGGCATGTGATCTTATATGCCCTGCCACCCAATATATCCTCTAAAGTTGTCAGTGAAATTTTCCAGGGTATGTTCTTGAATTCCCTATTATATTGTAAGAGTCTAGAGCTTATTATACTGGCTTGATTGCTGTTTCTCTTATTGTTCAACATTTTAATTATTTAATAAATGTTTACCAATTAATTGATATTTTACTAGTCCATTACCTTTAGCTATGTAGGTCAAATACCAACCAGGGTTTTGTGAAAAAAAAAATAAATCTAACTGTGGCTAGTCCTATGCTATAGTGTATACAAGGTGGTAACCAAAAGGGATTTATATTTTCTCTGTGAAATAAGATTTAGGTCTGGGGCAAGAGAGCAAAAAGAAAAAAAAATAGATTCAGAGGGAAATAAATTTTGTAGTTATTATTTTTTTAACACAGGTCTTTTTAAACAGAATTTTCCAAACTTTTAATATTCTAATGCTGCACTGGGGTACACTTCTAATGTAGAGCTATAGAATGACCTCCAATATCTCTCTCCAGAGTCTAAACATTTCATAACATATATTTTGGCAAGCTTCGCTAGAGAAATTCCACACCCTCCCCGTGTTCTGGAGATACCTACTCTCATTCTTTAACTTTTCACCCACCAACCGGTTACTTAAATAACAAGACCTATATTGTCACCCCATTTTTGCTCAGAATCATCAGAGGGGCACATCTCTATCTAGGGATGACTTACTGGTGTACCCTCATGGAAAACACCGTACTGTAGGGCAAAGACCATCTTTGGAAGATCTCTGCAGCAAAGTATGCTCACTGCTAAAAATACACGGGTCTGACTTCCAGTCTTTGTTCTGCCATTGAATTGATATATGTTACTTTTGACAAGCCATCATTTCTCTCTGGGCTTCATTTCCCAATTTGTGGTATGTGACTGTTCAGATAAGTAATCTATAAACATTTTCACATGCAAAAATAGGGACCTTCTTGGTGGTTCCAGTGTTGGGGGTTCCTAATTTAGAACCACTTTACTAGGGCAATTTCAATAAACATTCTGTCCTCAAGCCTTGTAGGGTTAGACTCAGCGCTGTTTCATGAAGGAAGCTGAGGTTTCTACTGGGCGGGAACCATGTTGTGGAGGTTTGTAAGTGAGACGGAGAAGAAGAAGCGGTCTCTGTCACTAATCATGTGTAGTTAGAATTTGTCACAGAAGAAAATGCTGAGGTTTTGATCACAGACTTGGCAGTGTACGTGGAGGTGAAAGAAGAAGGACTGTCAATCACTTTGGTCTACTATTTTGACTTTTGCCGTCACCTCAAAGTGGGGAGTACATCTTGTTGAAACCTGATCTGATCCTGTGCGTATACAAAATATCTAGGCACCATGGTAGAACTCATGAAAAGTAAGGAAGTTGATATGGAATACATGGGGCAAAGGAAGCAATGCAAACCTCGTCCCAAACAATTTCTTTACAAGGGGGCTTCATTCCAAAGTACAGAAAGTGTTCCTTCTTTCCTTTCCCCTTCCTCCCTATTCCCTTCCCTTTCCTTCATCCATGCCCCTTCCCCAGATTCCCTCAACTAACAACATAAAAAAAAAAAAAGAATCTGCTATTCTTACGCCTCCTAACATTGTAAAAAGAATTGAGGAATTAGAGAAGATGACCAATGCAACTAACCCAAATATTTTAGTGGTGGTATGCACAGACTTTGAAAAGGCAGAAACTGCTTCATACGTACATTCATAGTGCTTTGAAAAACAAGTGAGGCTTGACAAAATTCCTGTTGCTCTGAGAAGAGTGACAAAGTAGAGCTGAAAGAAAGATGGAGTGGGGAATGGACATTATGTAGAATACTGTTTAAGCAAAAGATGATTGGCTTTAGACAGGGCTATCCATGGAATGAGAAGGGAAGTGGCATGAGTTGGAAGGTGAAAGACCAACCAAGAAACAGACAACAACAAAAACCAAAGCTTGCCTTAGTGCTACAGATCTATTTATTATTCTAATTACTTGGGAATATAAGGAAGGTGGCAAGTTCAAAGCCTACCTACTTTAGAGGATGAATAAAGGTAAGCCTGGATAGGCTAGTATGATCTCATCAAGATAAAAAGTAAAAAAGTACAATAGTATAGTTCAGTGGGAAAATACTTGGTTAACCCTAGGTTAAATTTCTTGTAAAACACACACACACACACACACACACACACACAGAGAGAGAGAGAGAGAGAGAGAGAGAGAGAGAGAGAGAGAGAGAGAGAGAGAGAGAGAGAGAGAGAGAGACAGAGACAGAGACTGACAGAGACACAGAGAGACACAGAGAGACACAGAGACAGAAAGAGAGGGCAGAAAAGTGTGTGATCTATATTCCTAGGGATCTCATTTTAGTAATTTTGGATCGGTCCTACCATGTATTGAGAGAAGTCCAACATAACTGAAGTTGCTGTCATGATTAAATATTTATTAACATCAAAAGAATATAAGTGCATTAGATTAACAGCGTAGCAATAGCAATAGCAATTACAAGTTGTCTGGCCCTAGAGAAAGGGGGTAATCCTGGATGCAAGTATTTGCCTGAGTTGGTAGGACTGAAATTCCCATTTTTCTTCTTTCTGGTGGTGCCTGGAGGCATTCTAAAGAACCTCTAGTGCTATGGAAATTTCTCTGATGTTTGGAGAGGAGTGGTGAAGGCCCCAGAACGAAAAGTGTCCTGGGCCAAACCCAGAAGCTAGATTTCTTGAGGTACGTATAGCATCTTCTTAGCGAAACCCAGGATTCATCAGAATTGGCAGGCTATATAGATACTTTAGCTTGCTTAGAAAGAGAGGAAGCTGTGGAGAAGCTACATTGAAGGCAAGAACTGAATAAGTCACAGGCAATTATGCCAGTAGACCTTGACTTAGTGGGGTTATTTTAGAAGATGTTATTTTCTTCAGTAACAAGAACTTCTTAGTTTCTGGGAATTGTGTTCAGCAGGCAGGAATAGTCATTGTTGATCTGGTTGTTATTTGGTACTCCTGGCTGAGACAAGGATCATCAGAGTAGTCATTGATCAGAGCCTGGGAATCTGGTTCATTATTGAAGTATGCATTTGCAATGGTAGTCACTCTTGTGGTTTCTTCAGAGTTGCTTGTCTCCCTGGCATACATCCTATGAACCAAAACCCAATTACTCATGAGAAAGATCTTAGGGCTTAGATCCTGGTTTTCTAGCATCCCACCACCAACATTCTTATTCATAGAATCTCAGGATCCTGCTAGACAGGGATTGTGGGAACAGAAAGTTGGTGTACCTAAAACATCTTGTGTGTTCACTGATCCAATGTAAGGACATTTATTTGAGAGAATAAAATATTTTCTGACCCCGAAAGACTCTATTAGGACTAATTTCCAGGTTTTCAGCCAATGACAAACAGAACTGAGGGCAGGTAATAGTTAATAAGTTAGAAAAGGAAACGGTATCTTACCTGCTCACCTCATAGACATACTCTAGAAAAGAAGGAAGATTCAGGTCAGAACTTATATGGAGAGTGTACAAGATCTAATCATGAAACCTGAGTACCTGTGCAAAGATTGGGCGTGGGGGAACAGAAGAGAATTCTAAGTATCATCTTTTTCATGTCAAGAGGTTTTTTTGTCATGAGTTGAAATACAGGGATGTAGATTTTTCGGAGAAGTGGAAGGTATACATGCTAGATTTCCATCCCCTTTGGCGTTTCTGACTCAAAACACCAGGTTGAAGATATTGCTTGGTGTTGGTAAAGGGAGAACACCAGTCCTGCTTTTAACCCAGTAATTTTATCAAAGATTCTCAGAAAATTCTGTGGGAAACTTGATTGCCCAGTCACAGCCCAGGTAAAATGCACTGATTTTGGTTCGGTGCCAGGGACCATAGCCCAAAACATTTTCAGTGCATTAATGCCCACCTATTATTCAAGAAAGGGGTCAGTTGTTTCATATATATCATATATGGAAAGTCGATGTTTCATTGAATTAATAAAATATAACTACATAAAATCTAAAACTAAAAGGACCCTAATTAAGTAATCCTTGCTCCTTAATGTCTGTGGAAAACTGTCCTCTAATTCTAGGATTAGATTGGCACAAAGATGGCCATTTCTTTTTTAAAGAAAAATATTTGTATCATTTTATTTATTTTTTTAATTTTTATTGGATATTTTATTTACATTTCAAATGTTACTCCCTTTCCCTGTTTCCCGTCCATAAACCCCCTATCCCATCCCCCTCACCCTTCTTCTATGAGGGTGTTCCTCCGCCCTACCACCCACCCCTGTCATGACATTCCCTTACACTGGAGGGTCCAGCCTTGGCAGGACCAAGGAGTTCTCCTCCCATTAGTGCCCAACAAGGAAGACGGCCATTTCTTGATACCTCAATCTGCCTTCTAGATTGTTATAATCTTTCAGAGTAACAACTGGAATTTCATGTACTAAATTACAAGAAAGCTAACAATGCAAAGTATGAGACCCTCCATTTCCATGTTTTGTCTTCCCCACTGATTAGGAAATTCTGTACACCACATACGTTCTTTTTGCCTTTATATACCCAGAATCTGTAATTCTCAAATTATTTTTAGTAACTATAGACTAAATTGAATTACTGCAGTGAAGTTATCGCTCTTAAAGAGAAGGGAGTCTTAGAAACAAACATTCCAATCTCCCTCAACGCTGTTTTCCATACTCAGTAAATAACTTTGACAATAGTGCCTTTATCAGGCTGTTTCCCTGATCAAAACAATGAAATTAATCTTAGAAGCATTGCAGAGCCCAGTGAAGAAATTCTTTAGACTGGAATTAAAAGCCTGTTATAATTAGAAAGAAACTTTTATCCTCCCCTGTATTTCATTATCACTTAACTATGTGAATTTTTCTTTACGATGATCCACACTGATTTGCAATTTAGGCCTTTGTACTTACACTCATGTGGATTCACTTTCCCAGAATACTGTCTCTTCACACATTGTCTTCATATAATATGACCTAGTTCTACTTAGACCTTCTGAAGGACTTTGTTGATTGTTCCAGCTTTGACTTCTTCTCTTCAGTTCTAGTTCAATATTTTCTTCTTTACATTTTGGATCATTATTCTTTCTGCTATGTGTGTTATTGATAACTTCTATACTTCAACCTGGAAATCCATATATAAATGGCAAGCAACTTGAGGAATGCTTCTCTTGCATTCTTATAAGGTGACTTACAAAGAGAGTTGTACTGGGTTGGGTACCCTGGACTTTATCTTACATCATTGCAGGGATAAGGAACATCCATCTCTTTTTATTTACTACTCTAAAACTGGTCTTGGAGCCCAATGGAAAGTTAGACATAGAAGATCATCAGAATGCAGACCAATGTAATGTTGGAAAGAATGAATAAGCAAAAACCAACTCTCCCTACTTATCACTTACCTTGGAATGTTCTGCGGCGGAACATGATAAAAGCTATGGTGACAACTACTATGCAGCAAAAGCAGATGATCAAGATTATGGCAAAGATTGGCAGCTTCCCTCCTAAAAGATAAAATAAGACTAAGTGCTATTGGGCTAAAAATTATGTCCATCACTGGTCTTACTCACTGCTGGACCTTGCATGTCATAATACCAACATACCAGGCAAGATGTGCCCCTGGTATGATAGTAGTTTTAGGATAACTAACAGCTTTTTTATTGGAATCGAGAACTGCTCCACAGGAGGGAATATCATACCTGTTACTGTAATCCTGGTCAAAATATATGGCTGGGACTGTCATAGACCCTATAATAGAACTTGTTTTGTTTGTTTTTATAAATATTCAATTTGCTATTTGAAAATTTATACTTATACCCATAGACATAGGCTTCTCTCAATATTGGACAGAGAAGATTATTTTTTAAAAAAGATTTATTTATTTATTTGTTTATTTATTTATTTATTTTATATGAGTACACTGTAGCTGTTTTCAGACACACCAGAAGAGGACATCAGATCCCATTACAGATGGTTGTGAGCCACCACGTGGTTGCTGGGAATTGAACTCAGGAACTCTGGAGAGCAATCAGTACTCCTAACCATTGAGCCATCTCTCCAGCCCGAGAAGCTTATTTTCATTGGACAGAAATCAATCCAGAGATGCATAACTGGTGAAAGTGCTGAGAAGAGACTGGGTGTTAATTGCAAACTGGCATATCTTTATTATCACAAAGAGATGGGGAGGAGGAAGGGAGGTCACAAAGCATCATGAAAGAGAATGCAGAAAGGTTAAGAGCCAGGTAATGAGGACGAGTATCGTGAAATGCTGTTTTATGGACATGAAAGGGATATTGCATTCATGGATTTATAGTAGCTGGGGTCACCTGCTCAAGATGGACATAAGTTCAAGTCAAAAGTCTTGTATAGGTGGTAGAGATGCTCTTTAGGCCACACTCCTTACTGAAGAGCTCCTGACAGTTGGTAGCTTCTGGTGGAGAGACATTCATTCCTTTTTCCTTGTGATCCCACTGAGAGGTTTCCCATACCCCCACTGGATGTCCCTAAACTCGTGCACTAATTGGATTTAGTAGGTTATCTAAGAAGAAGACAAGAAGTTAGGAGGAAGAAGGTTGTAGAGCATTTGGTTGGAGTTGGAAGAAGGAAACGAAAGGTGTATATGGTTATATTTCATTTTATAGATGTATGAAATTATCAAGAATAAAGAAATTACAATAAAAGTATTGAATGTCCATACAGTATTTTTTAAATTACAAAGATAAGTGGAAATTGTGATTCACATGTTTAAACTTGGTATTTGGGAGGGAGAGGCAGGCAGATCTCTGTGACTTCGAGGTCAGACTGGTCTTCATAGTTGGTTCCAGGACAGCTAGTGCTACAGGTCTCAGTAATGCAATATTATTTATCCAAGAATTATTAATAATGGCCCAAATAGGAAGTTTTTTATTTAACATGCAAGAATAAAATAAATACATAAATTGTTAAACACACATATATACACCAATTATCTAGCAATGGAAACATATTTGCATATAATATATATGTATATATATATATTCATATGAGACCACAACTGACTCTGACCAACACCCAGAGAAAAAGAATTCTAGTACAGAAATGCATTACTTTATTCCTTTGTAAGAGTACAAAATAGCTTAAAATAAGACATGGCAATAGTGACTGAATATTTTGGTAAGGATTAGGCAGCAGGAATTGTGGTTGTGATGTATGCACATCTTTTCAGATTTTTAAATATTAATCTAGCTATATATTATTTGTATACTATGTTTCAGTAAAAGTTTACTAATTTAAAAATGCAGCCAAATAAATGAATAAATGTTGGGCCCTGTGGAAACTCTACGTATCAGCCTAGAGTGTCTCAAGGTTCTGAGCAAGCAACAGAGAAAAACAAAATTTCATACACCTAAGAAAATATAGATAAGGAATCAGTGGGCCGATACCTTCCCACATCCCACAGCCTTCTGTCTCTCAGGAGGTCTGCTGTAAACAGGGACACAGGTGGGACTCCTGCCCAAATACCATGCCAGCTGGGACACCCACAAAGCCCAGCTGACCTGAGACCTACCCCCTCTGCCTGAGATCCATCTTCCTTCTAGTCTGCTCCTTGACTTGGGCCAGATTGGTGGACCTGCTCCCCTTCCACACCTCACAGTCTGCCTGTCTCCTAGGACCTCCCCCTCCAACAAGAGAGAGCACTGCCTACCTCACAGGAGGCCAGATCCAACTCAGGTAACAGAGCTCTACCTACTTCCAAGGAGGCAGGTTCCAGTCAAAGACGTCTAGGCCAGTTAACACCAGAGATAACCGGATGATGAGAGGCAAACACAAGAACATAAGCGACAGAAGCCAATGAAAGTCAGCACCATCAGAATGCAGTTCCCCCAACACAGCAAGCCCTGGATACCCTAACATACGTGAAAAGCAAGATTCTGGCCTAAAATCCAATATAATAGAGGCCCTTAAAGAAGATATACATAACTTGCTAGGGTTGAATTAGGGAAAGGATTGAAGAAATTGAGGAGGAGGGTGACCCCAAAGGAAGAGCAGCAGTAATCCAAACCATTGTGAACTCTCAGAGAGTGAACTACCAACCAGGCAGCATACATATGCTGGCCCAAGGCCCCTGGCACATATATAGCAGAGATTGTCTCAGTGTCCTTAATCCTTGAGAGACTTGAGGTCCCAGGAAGAGGATCCCCAGTTGGGGGAAGGGGGAGCACCTCTGGAGGCAAGAGGGGAATGGGATGAGGAACGTGGAGGGGGAAACCGGGAGGGGGGCAATGACTGGGATGTAAATAAAATAATAAAAAAAGAAAGAAAAAGAAAATCTAGATAAATATCAGAGATACAATGTCAGAACAATTTCTTGAATACCCCTTGGGTTTCTTTTTCTGTGTGTGTGTGTGTGTGTGTGTGTGTGTGTGTGTGTGTGTGTGTGTGTGTGTGTGTGTTTGGCTATAGCCAAATTTCCATGCTTTCCATGGGGCCAAGATCGGGAGCTTTCTTTTACCTTGCCTTAAGAAGAAAAAAAAATAGTATTCTGACTCACCAGCTTCTCAAAAACGCTATATTCATGTGATTCTGGCTTTAAGCCATAAAAACTTTTCTTGATACTACTCCTCAGCCCAATTCCCAGCTTCCTCTTTTCTCAAAAATATTTCCACTCAGAAATCTAGGGCACCTTGAGAGTTAATACTGTCAATCTGAAAGGATCTAGGATCTAGATGCATCGAGAAGACAAGCCTCTTGGCATTATCTTAACCGTGGCCACCCTTCTTCCAGAGCCTGGCATAATGAACTGAATAAACCAGAGCAAGCAAGCTGAACACCAGCATTCTCTGCTGTCTGGTTGTGAATCTGATGTGATAACCTGCCATGACTTCTTGACATGACAGACTGAACCTCTGAGCTCTGAGCCCAGACAAACCATTTCTTCCTTAAGCAGCTTCCATCAAGTCCTTGATTGTGGAAATGAGGTAAGTAACTAATACAGGTATAGAAATAGTTGAAGGAATATACTGTATAAAGATTCCAGTTCTAAGTCTTTTTTACTTCCTGTATAATCGCAAAGGCAAGATAATCGTCCTTCCTACAAAGGTGTTTGCACTCCAATTTCCAGAATTGTATGTAATATAAAAAATAATTAAGGTTAAAGGCAGAATTAAGGTTAATAGCTATCTGCAGTTTAAATGGGAGATTATTATTAATTATTCTGATGGGCTCAATGTAATTATAAGGATCAATTTAACAGTGAAGATAGGAGATACAAGAGAAGATAAGCATTAGAGGGAGATTTGAATCCATTATACTGCTAATTTTGAAAAAAGATAAAAGAGGTCATGAACCAAGGAATGTGGGTAATTTCTGCATAGTGGAAAGTATCAGGGAATTGATCCTTTCACGAAACTTCCAGAAGTAATATTGTACTCCTTGCACCTGATTTTATCTCACTAATAATTATGTCAGACTTTTGATTACCATATGTATATGATAACATATTTCTGTTATTTTTATATACGGAAATTGAGGTAAGGTTTTACATCAGTCAAAGGAAAGTTAATACAGCAAATTCAGTTAAATCATTAAGTGTCACTGAATTTAGTTTCCTCATAACTTGTAAATGACACATTGAATGATATCCAATATCTTTTTTTGTTTTTTACTTTAATTTACTTTATAATCAGCATTCAAAATAACAGATTCATCATATTTTGTTTTGATTGGATTTTTTTTCTCCACCACTGCCTGCTGTCTTCTTTGACACTTGTATCCTCTTCCTTCTACTAGTTCCCATTTTATGTCACATGTCTTATACTTCCTCCTTACCTCCTTCCTTAAACTAGTTTTTTTGAAGGTGGGGGTTAGGGAGATGGCTTAGTGGTTAATAAACTTAGTATTTAAGCAACACCAGAGTTCACATCCCATCACCCACATAAAAATCAGACATAGTTAGGAGAATCTTTAACCACAGTGTTTGGGGACAGAGACACATGAATCCTCTAGGCTTCTTGGCCAGCCAGTCTAGCCAAGATTGTGAACTACAGGCCAATAAGAGACTCTGTCTCAAAAAATAAGGTAGAGAACAATAGAAGGTACATCTAAAGAAGACCTTTTGTCTCCATATGAGCACATACAGACAAGCATTTGCATTAGTACAATTTTTACATAATACAATGCTACATGCAAACGTACCACACACACACACACACACACACACACACACACACACACACACACACACACACACACACACACACTCCTGCTTTGCTTTTCTGTCTCATTAGCCTCTGAAGTGGAAACTTGTGGTTTCTTTGGCCAGCCAGATATATCGGTTGATTTGCTGGGGCATGTACATGAAAGGATGTTTTGCTAATGGAGCATTGGTTTGCTTTGCTCTGCCTCACTATTCTTTGCTAAAGACACTCGTGTATTGGTAGAACCATGCAAGCCCCTGACATCAGACACAGAGCTATGGAGTTACAGAATTTTGGAATTTGTCCTTCTGGGTTTCAGTCTTTCTTTGGTCTAGTATTTAATTACTCTGCCCCATTTCTTCTAGTATAATGGTAATCTATATTATGTACTATTGTATATTAGATGTAATTGCTTTTTGATTTTATAGGGCATTACAATTAAGAGATTGCCTTACGTCTCAGAAGAGACTTTAAACCTTTAAATATTCAAGGCTATGGGGAGTTTGGAAATTGTACTCAATGAATTTTGTGTTATGATGAGGCCAACAGACTATTAAAGCTGAGGAGTAGATTGTGGTGGCTTGAGTGAGGTGTTCCCCATGAGTATTGGGACCAGGAATACTTATTCTCCAGTTGGGTGCTGTTTGGGGAATATTAGAAGGGGTGTTCCTGTTGGAGGAGGTATGCCGCTGGGGGTGGGCTTTGAGGTTTCAAAAGCCACCTCCAGTTTATCCTCTTGCTTTCTTGTATGTGTTTGGACTGATGTGCTCTCAACTGCCTGCTATGTGCTACTGGTTCCACTCTATTATCATGGACTCCAACCCATTAAAACTGTCATTTCAAACTTTCATCCTGTAAGTTAGCTTGGCCATGATGTTTCATCTTTTTAATAGAAAACTAATACATACATTAAAGCTCTAGGGAAGCAAGAGGTCAATCCTAAACCCAGTGTATAACAAGAAATAATAAATATTAGGTACCAAAATAAAGAATAAAGAAACAAAGAATGAAAGAACAATATATAGCATTAACCAGAGAGTTGGTTTTTAAGATAAAGATTAATAAACTCCTAGGCTAAGCAAAGCAAAAGGAAGAGACAGAAGCTTTAAATTAATAAAATTAAAGATTAAAAGAGACTTCAATGAAATTAGAAGGATCATTAGATGATATAAAAATTCTGGAAAACTTAAAAAAAATAGATTAGTTTCCAGGCACATATGACTTGTTTTAATAGTTATTTTTCTGTTGCTGTGATAAAACACCATGACCAAAGGCAATCTCAGAAGCAGGAGGAGTTTAATGTGGCTTATGTTTGCAGATGGATAAGAGACAGGCACAGCAGGGAGCAACAAGCACAGACATTGCAGCAGGAGGAAGCTGTAAGATCACATCCTTCAACACCATACTCAATGCAGAGAAAGGAATCTGGAACTGGGTTGAGGCTATAAACTCTAAATGTGGTGTACTTCCTCCAGAAAAGCCATGCCATTTCTCTAGAACCAACTGGGGACAAAAATCACACAAAATAAACCTATGGGGGACATTGACATTCAAGCCACCACATTCTACTGTCTGACCCTGATAGGTTTAAGGCCCATCATAATATTATTAATTTTGCTTATCAAACTTTACAAGCATCACAATTCAGACAGTCTCAAAACTACTTAAAAGCATCTTCTCAGACTTAAGAAAAGTTCTTTAACTGCAGTTTCTTGTAAAATCAAAATATATCACAAACTTCAAACATAAAATGGCACAGAATACATATTACCATTCCAAAAGGGAGGAGTCGGAGCATAGTGAGAAAATAATGGACCAAAGACTAAAACACAGCAGGGCAAGCATCAAATCATGTAGCCTTGCCTCTGGTGCCACAGGGGTTATCTGACTCTGCCACTGCTGCTTTGTTGCCTACATCAGACATTTCATTCTTGTGCTGTTACTACTTCGTATCTGCTGTTCTCCTTAGCAGATATTTCATGGCTCTAGCATCACCACCATCTTGGGGGTATCCAATACCATGTTGGCTTCACTTTTATAGCCTTAGACAATGTTCTTCGGGGGGGCATGTTGCCCTCTTAGGATGTTTATGTAGGGACTGTCCCCAACCCATTTCCTGGTCTCAGGGGCTTTTATTTTCAATCAAGTCTAGGATATAACTTTGCTGACTACTCCTATCTCAGTTGGCAGTGATTATTTTCAGAGCCCAAAATATATCATTCTGTGTTCTCCTGGATTTTAGTGTTGCTGATGAATGATCTGATGATATGCTTGGTATTTATGCCTCAAGATTTCAAATTGAGGTCTGTGAGGTGGCACTTTCCATGTACATCTTTTACTTAGTACTTTATTTGGATGTATATCTCATTCCCTAGGTTTGGAAAATTCTTGGCTATAATTTCATTGAATATAGTATCTAAGCATATTTACTCTCTCTGAGCTTTTTAACTTATTTCTGCTCCTTCTTTTATTGTGTGGACTATTAGGTTTGGTCTCCTGAATGTATCTATGATTTCTCAAATATTTAATCATATTCATTAATGTTTTCTTTATGTATATATCATTATGTATTATTTTCTCTATCTTATCATCCATCCTTGAAATTCATTCTTCTGTCTCATCTGTTTCTGATGCATTCTGTTGTGCCTTTTATTTTATTTATTAATAGAGCATTTGGCTAGCATGTTTGAGATCACTAGTTCAATACCCAGTATCACAAAAAGAAGTATGCATCCAATGATAAAGATAGAGCGTGAAACAATGAGCTATAGTTATCAAACTATTTCACACTGAATAATCAAAGTAGATACTTGATGGGTACCTGAAATCATAGATGTTTTGTAGTATATCCAGAACTAACAATTGGTTACAAGACTATGAAAGGGGTTCATTATTTTAAGAATTAATTTAGGCATACCATTTGCAAAATTATATGACTGTTTGTGATGAAGTGAACAATATTTTCTGGGAATTTAATCCCTGAGTTCTGACTTGGAAATATTTTAAGACTTTTGAAGAACTAAAAATTAGCTGTGAGTTGCTGTAAAATCTTTAGTCCAAAAGTTAAAGTTGTGGGTAGGAGAGACTGCTTTGCTCTTTACCTATTCTATTACCTGTCTACTTAGGAGAACTAGCTGAGTTCATAATCCTAGTTCATTTTTTTCAGTTCTTGAGAAGTATTTTGCCATGGCGATAGGAAACAAACTTAAGAATACATTTAACTCTTTCTTTAACCACAATCTGACTTTTTCATTCTTTTATCTTTATCTTTCTCTTTCTATCCTACCTACCAAATGATCTGATGTTATGCTTGACATTTATGCCTTAATATTTCCACATAGAGTTTATGAGTCACAATGTTCAGAGTCAAAGTAGAAGGATAGAATTTCTAATGTTATTCTTACCTGGGACAGTAGTGGTCCCCTGAGGTGTTTGAGTCACACTAGTGGTCAAGTTAGAAGTTGAACTCGTTATAGTCGTTGCTATGAAAACAGAGAATCAAGGTCAGAGACCTCCCTCACACTGAAGAGCTGTGAGGGTAGGAGATGGTGGAAAAGGCTTTATGTCTTTGCTGTAGACCTCTTCTGGGCTTTCAGGGTATCTATTTAGCCATATCATTGATCTATACTATACTATGTATGAGGTACAACATTTCAACTTTCTTACTGTAAGGGTGGTCAGTGGAAAATAGATAAACAAAGAAATAATATACCCATAGTCACACAGTCATGATGCTTTCTTTTTGCTTCATGACTCTACTTCTTCACTCTCCTTGCTACATGTCTTTACTACTGTGACCTGCTCGAGTAAGACAGCAATCTCTTTGCTCAAATTGAGTGGAATTTAATATCCTCAGTTTTCATACATCATTTTAAAGAACTGCTATAACAAAGCCCCTGTATAACTTACCTTCCAAAGAGGATTGCATGGTCGTAAGTGCTTCAGTAGTGATTTTAGGTGGCTTATAGGGGTCTGTAAGGAAAAAGAAACCTGGTTAAGGAATCCAGTAACCTTAGATAAAGATATTAGAAAAATTTGGAACTTTAGGTAAACATAGTCAGGTTCATGGTTGGACCTCTCAACCCTCTCTTCGTGATGCTGGCAAGTGCTATTGACTGGCCGTTATTCATTGGATATCACCCCAGGTCTGGGTTCATAAGCTCATAGACTTTCAATATACTAGAACATACAGTGGAGAGGAGGTGAAAATTTGGCAGAGGAAATGTATTTTCATTTTCACTGAATTTTAACTAAACTATAATGATTCATTCTTGATAAACACTTCAGAAGTATAACAAAGGAAAATGCTAAAGTAATGACTTCAAAAAATTTTACCCCCTCACAGAAATAAAGGCATAACTGAAAAATTTTGTCATTTTCCCAAGAATTTTGGAAATTAGTACATAGGAATTTATGGTGTATTTACAAAAGAGGGAACAACTGTTTTTTGTAATAACATGAAGCTTTGTGGCATTTCAACTTACCTCAGAGGTAATAAAAATTAATACCCTATTCCAGATACAAGAGTAAGCAGTTCATTCTAAAAATACTATCTTTATTTGACCTATTTAATGATTTTCTGAAAATAAAAAACCCCATTAATTCAAAGTTTGTTTTATTTAGTACATATAGTAAAATGTCTTTCCCTATGGCAAGGACAATGCTCATCACAGAGATGCCTAAGACAATGGCTATCAGTTTGTGAAAAGAAGATACTAACCAACCATTTTGAAAGGAAGTGCTCATAAATAGATATTCCCCAGGAAGTTTGAAAAGTCTGACAATATCCCACAGTAAAGTATGACATACCCTTTCATAAAGTCTTTTATATATTCAGAAAAAATATAAGAAAGGCATAAGGACACATGGTTAACCTTAGGTTTCATATTATCAGAAAATTAAAAGAGTGTCATAATTATAAAGTGGCTGTATACTGATATCTTAGCTAAACAAGCAACATTATTCTCCAATAAATTATACCCTGTAAATAATACATGATTTATTTGCTCCTGGAAATTAAGAAAATCTCTAACCAGTCATTATCTGACCTCTAAATTAATCAAATAATGAGTTTAGTGGCTACCCATGACAATGAATACACAAGAGTACACAACATTAGTTTTTAAAAATCACCTGAACTATCGACCAACCAACCAACCAATCAATCAATCAAACAAACAAAAAAACAGGTAAGAGGAACATGTACTTGTAGTTCTAGCTACATATGAATTTAGTTTGGGCAATATAGAAAAAACCCCATCTAAAAACATATACAAACCCCAGATGAAATGAAAAAAAATTAAGACATTCCTTAAATAAATAGCTAACATGAGAATATTCTGTAGTAGACAGGGCCCATAAGAAATGTCAAAAGACATTCTTTAAGTTAAAATAAAGGGGCAGTGGGTGATATCCAAAACTAATATGAAGAAATAAAAAAGCACCAGTAAAGATAACTATACAGCTAAGTAGAGTCTAAACATACCTTTGTAATCTGACTTCAAAAAAGACTTTACAAAATAATAATTAAAAATCAATACTTATACCATTATAATATACTAAAGTGTAACTTAAAGTAATGGTAGAATTAAAGGTTAAGAAATTGAGCTGACACATAAGTAGCAGAGGATGGTTTTGTCAGGCAACAATGGGAGGATTGGCCCCTGGTCCTGTGAAGGCTCAATGCCCCAATGTAAGGGAATGCCAGGGCAGGGAGGTGAAAGTGAGTGGGTGGGTGGGTGAGGAGCACCCTCATAGAAGCAGGGGGAGGGAGGATGGAATAGTGGGTTTCTGGAGGGGAAACCAGGAAAGGGGATGACATTTGAAATGGAAATAAATAAAATATCTAATAAAAAAGAATTTGAGCTGAATAGAAATGATCTTTTGTATATTATAACATTAAATTGTAATAAATCCAATAAGTTAAGAATTGATATCCTACTGAGAGAAAAATAATGAAAATACTTAGTAAATGTCTTAGTTAGGATTTATATTGCTGTGATAAAGCCCCATGACTTAAAGCAACTTGGGGCAGAAAGGGTTATTTACATTACCTAGAGAAGTCATGTTAGGACCTAGAAGCATGAATTGAAGCAGAAGCCATAGAAAAATGTTGCTTACTTACTCAACATGCTTTCATACAGCATTCAGGACTACCAACTCAGGGGCTGGTACTATCTGTGATGAATTGGGCCCTCTCACATCAGTCATCAATCAAAAAAATACACCAAAGGCTTCACAGGTTATTCTATTGGGGACATTTTCTCAGTTGAGGTTCCCTCATACAAAATGACTAGACTGTATGAAGTTGATATAAAACTAGCCAGCACCGCCCAAACCTCGCTGATCCTGGCCCACAGCTCCCTGCTCCCAAACACTGTGGGAGAGAGAGCTCATTGCCCAGACATGTGGGCACTCCTGAGACTGCAGGGCAGGAGAGACTACCATTTCTGCCTACCTTTGCCCACATCCCTAGCCTAACAGGAAACTGTAGAGGGCCTCTGGGAACAGGAAGATAGGGGCACTCAAGCTGCAGGAGCCCTGCGATCCAGACTGGACACTAATTTTTTTTTAAATATTTACTTTATGTATGAGTACACTGTAGCTGTCCTCAGACACAGCTGAAGAGGGGATCGGATCCCATTACAGATGGTTATGAGCCACCATGTGGTTGCTGGGAATTGAACTCAGGTCCTCTGGAAGAGCAGTCCAGTGCTCTTAACCCCTGAGCCACCTCCCTCCAGCCCTGGGCACAGATCTTAAGGGACTGGTCAAACAGCCACACCCAAAATCCCATAGGAGGGAGCATTAGACCTTCAGAGGGGCAGACATGCCTGAGAAACCAGAGGAGACTATTCTCTGCCCACATTTCTCACTCTAGAGGAAAACACCTAGCACCATCAGGGTCCCCTGTGCATAGGGACCCAGAAGTAGGGGCAGGCCCTTCTGGCTGCTGCTCTCATGGAGAGCTGAAACCCAGCCCTGAGGAGCAACTTCAGGCCTGAGACCAGAGGTAAGACAAACTTTTCTGCTCCAAGTGACCTGCCTGGTGGACTCAGGACACACGCCCACAGGAACAGCTGAAAGCCAGTAGACAGGGATGACTGCACGCATGAAAGCAGAACCTCTATTCCCATAACAATGAAAGAAACAGGAAAACAGGTCTACAGCATTTGACACATTTCAAAAAGGTGATTAAGCCCTACTAGAAATAGCAAATTTCAGGTAACTCAGAGACAACTGATGGTGAGAGAAAGCACATGACAAACAACAAAACCAAGAATACATAAGCATGGAATGAAACCCCACCAAAGCAAATAGTGAATGTCAAACACACACAGAGAAAGCAAAGGTCTAGATTTAAATCTGCATTGATCAAGCGTGGAGACTTCAAAGGCATATGAACCCCTTAGAAATGCAGAAAAACAGAAACTATGGAAATACAAAAAAGTCCTGAAAAGAATTACAGGAAAAGCACAATCAAACAGGTGAAGGAATTAAAAATGGAAATAGAAGCAATAAAGAAAGCACAAATGGAGATAACCCCAGATATAGAAAACCAAAGAAAGAGACAAGGAACCGTAGATACAAGCATCACCAACAGAATAAAAGACATAGAAGAGAGAATCTCAGGAGCAGAAGATTCCATAGAAATCATCGACACAACAGTCAAAGATAATGTAAAATGGAAAAAGCTAATGGCCCAAAACATACAGGAAATCTAGGACACAATGAGAAGATCAAACCTAAGGATAGTAGGTATAGAAGAGAGTGAAGACTCCCAACTCAAAGGACCAGTAAATATCTTCATCAAAATCATAGAAGAAAACTTCCCTAACCTAAAGAAAGAGATGCCCATAAACATACAAGAAGCCTAAGAACTCCAAATAGATCAGGCCAGAAAAGAAACTCCTCCCATCACATAATAGTCAAAACACCAAAGCTAAAATAAGAAAGAATATTAAAAGCAAAAATGAGGGAAAAGTTAAGTAACATGTAAAACTGATTCTCCAGAAATCACACTGATCTTCTCTTTTGAGACTGGCAAACCAGAAGATCACGGACAGATGTCATACAGACCTAAGAGAACACAATACCAGCCCCAGATTTATATCATCAGCAAAACTCTCAATTAACATAGGAGTTGGAAAACCAAGATATTCCATGACAACCAAATTTACAATAATCTTTCTACAAATCCAACCTAAAAGGATAATAAATGGTAAAGCCCAACACAAAAGAATCAAACTACACCTAGAAAAAAGCAAAACTAATTGTCTTGGCAACAAACAAAGAAGAAAGCTCACAAACTTTTAACCTCACCTCCAAATATGAATATAACAGGAAGCAATAATCACTATTCCTTAATATCTCTCAACATCAATGGCATCAACTCCCCAATAAAAAGATATAGATTAACAAACTGGATATGCAACGAGGGACCTGCATTTGCTGCTATAAAGGAAACACACCTCAGAGACAAAGGTAGACACTACCTCCAGGTGAAAGGCTGAAAACTTTCTTTCAAGCAAATGGTGGGAAGAAGCAAGCTGGGTAGCCATTCTAATATCGAATAAATCAATTTTCAACTAAAGTCATCAAAAAAGATAAGGAAAGGACACTTCATATTCGTCAAGGAAAAATCCACCAAGATGAACTCTCAATCCCTAAATATCTATGCCTAAATACAAGGCACCTACATAGGAAAAAAACCTTACTAAAGCTCAAAACACATTACCTCACAAATAATAGTAAGGAAGTTTCAACACCTCTCATCAATGGACAGATCATGGAAACAGAAATTAAACAGGGCGTGAACAGATAAGAAAGTCATGAACCAAATGGACTTAACAGATATTTATAGAACATTCTCACTAAAACAAAAAGGATATACCCCTTCTTCTCACCACCTCATGGTACTTTCTCCAAAATTGACCATATAATCAGTCATAAAAAAGGCCTCAACAGAAAGATGAAATAATCCCAGTCGTCCTATGGGACCACCACGGCCAAAGCTGGTCTTCAATAACAATAAGGGAAGAACCCCATATGGAAATTGAACAATGCTCTACTCAATGATAACCTGTCAAGGAAGAAATAAAGAAAGAAATTAAGACTTCTTAGAATTTAATGAAAATGGAAATTTAACATACCCAAACTTATGGGACACAATGAAAGCTGAGCTAAAGAGGAAAACTCATAGCTCTGAGTGCCTGCAGAAAAAACGGGAGAGAGCATATGTCAGCAACTTGACAGCACACCTAAAAGCTCTAGAACAAAAAGAAGCAAATACACCCAGGAGGAGTAGAAGGCAGGAAATAATGAAACTCAGAGCTGAAATCAACCAAGTAGAAACAAAAAGGACCATAGAAAGAATCAACAGAACCAAAAGTTGGTTCTTTGAGAAAATCAACAAGATAGATAAACCCTTAGCCAGACTAACGAGAGGACACAGAGAGTGTATCCAAATTAACAAAATCAGAAATGAAAAGGGAGACATAACTACAGATTCAGAGGAAATTCAAAAAATCATCAGATCTTACTATAAAAGCCTATATTCAACAAACTTGAAAATATGCAGGAAATGGACAATTTCCTAGACAGATACCGGGTACCGAAGTTAAATCAGGAACAGATAAACCAGTTAAACAACCCCATAACTCCTAAGGAAATAGAAGCAGTCATTAAAGGTCTCCCAACCAAAAAGAGCCCAGGTCCAGACGGGTTTAGTGCAGAATTCTATAAGACCTTCATAGAAGACCTCATACCAATATTATCCAAACTATTCCACAGATGGAGCACTACCAAATTCCTTCTATGAAGCCACAATTACTCTTATACCTAAACCACAAAAAAGACCCAACAAAAGAGAACTTCAGACCAATTTAAATATGAATATCGGTACAAAATACTCAATAAAATTCTGGCCAAATCAAGAGCACATCAAAACAATCATCCACCATGATAAGTAGGCTTCATTCAGGGATGCATGGATGGTTTAATATATATAAAACCATCAATATAATCCAGTATCTAAACAAACTGAAAGACAAAAACCACATGATCATTTCATTAGATGCTGAGAAAGCATTTGACAAAATTCAACACCCTTTCATGATAAAAGTTCTGGAAAGAACAATAATTCAAGGTCCATACCTAAACCTAGTAAAAGTCATATACAGCAAACCAGTGCTAACATTAAACTAAATGGAGAAAACTTGAACCAATCCACTAAAATCAGGGACTAGACAAGCCCACTCTCCCTTATTCAATATAGTTCTTCAATATAGTTCTAGCCAAATGCAATCAGACAACAAAAAAGAAATCAAATGGATACAGATTGGAAAGAAGAAGTCAAAATATCACTATTTGCAGATGATATAGTATATTTAAGTGATTCAAAATTTCCACCAGAGAACTGCTAAACCTGTTATACACCTTCATCAAAGTGGCTGGGTATAAAATTAACTCAAATAAATCAGTAGCCTTCCTCTACACAAAAGAGAGACAAGCTGAGAAAGACATTAGGGAGATGACACCCTAATATAATAGTCCCAAATAATAAAAAATACTGCAGTGGGACTTTAACCAAGCAAGTGAAAGATCTGTATGATAAGAACTTCAAGCCTCTGAAGAAAGAAATTGAGGAAGATCTCAGAAGATGGAAAGACCTCCCATGGTAATTGATTGACAGGATTAATATAGTAAAAATGGCCATTTTTCCAAAAGCAATCTACAGATTCAATGCAATCCCCATCAAAATTCCAACTCATTTCTTCATAGAGTTAGAAAGACCAATTTGCAAATTCATCTGGAATTACAAAAAACCCAGGATAGCTAAAACTATCCTCAATAATAAATAACTTCCGGGGAAATCACTACCCCTGATCTCAAGCAGTATTACAGAGCAATAGTGATAAAAACTGTATGTTATTGGAACAGAGACAGGAAGATAGACCAGTGGAACAGAATTGAAGACCCAGAAATGAACCCACACACCTATGATCCCTTGATTTTTGAGAAAAGAGCCAAAAGCATCCAATGGAAAAAGATAGCATTTGCAGCAAATGGTGCTGGTTCAATTGGAGGTCAGCATGTAGAAGAATGCAGATCCATCCATTCTTATCACCCTGTAAAGTCCAAGTGGATCAAGGACCTCCACATCAAATCAGATACACTCAAACTAATAGAAGGAAAAGAGGGGAAGAATCTCGAACACGTGGGTACTGGAGAAAATTTCCTGAACAAAACACCAATGGCTTATGCTCTAAGATCAAGAATTGGCAAATGGGATCTCATAAAACTACAAAGCTTCTGTAAGGCAAAGGACACTGTGGTTAGGACAAAATGGCAACAAACAGATTGGGAAAAGATCTTTACCAAGCCTACAACAGATAGAGGGCTTATATCCAAAATATACAAACAACTCATGAAGTTAGACTTCAGGGAAACAAATAACCCTATTAAAAATGGGGTTCAGCTGCCTGAGGATCCAGCTATACCTCTCTTGGTCATATACCCAAAAGATGCCCTAACATATAAAAAAGACACGTGCTCCACTATGTTCATCGCAGCCTTATTTATAATAGCCAGAAGCTGGAAAGAACCCAGATGCCCTTCAACAGAGGAATGGATACAGAAAATGTGGTACATCTACACAATGTAATATTACTCAGCTATCAAAAACAACGACTTTATATGAAATTGTTAGGCAAATGGTTGGAACTGGAAAATATCATCCTGGTAAGGCTAACCCAATCACAGAAAGACATACATGGTATGCACTCACTGATAAGTGTACTATTAGCCCAAATGCTTGAATACCCCTAGATACCTAGAACCAAATGAAACTCAAGACGGATGATCAAAATGTGAATACTTCCTCCTTCTTTAAAAGGAACAAGAATACCCTTGGCAGGAAGAGAGAGGCAAAATTAAAACAGAGACTGAAGGACACCCATTCAGAGCCTGCCCCCATGGCCCATACATACAGCCACCCAATTAGACAAGATGGATGAAGCAAAAAGAAGTGCAGACCGACAGGAGCAGGATGTAGATCTCCTAGAGAGACACAGCCAGAATACAGCAAATACAAAGGCGAATGCCAGCAACCAAACCACTGAACTGAGAGCAGGACCCCCCGTTGAAGGAATCAGAGAAAAGAACTGGAAAGAGCTTGAAGGGCTTGAGACCCCATATATGTACAACAATAGCAAGCAACCAGAACTTCCCAGGGACTAAGCCACTACCTAAAGACTATACATGGACTGACCCTGGACTCTGACCTCATAGGTAGCAATGAATATCCTAGTAGAGCACCAGTGGAAGGGAAGCCCTGGGTCCTGCTAAGACTGAACCCCAGTGAACTAGACTTGGGGGGGGCGGCAATGGGGGAGGAGTGGGGAGAACACCCATAAGGAAGGGGGAGGGAAGGGGATGTTTGCCTGGAAACCGGGAATAACAAAAATGTACATAAAAATACTCAAATTAATAATAAAAAAAAAAAGAAAAAAAAAAAAAAGAAAAAAAAAAATTGTGATTTCTCAAGGCATTGCAAATTAAATCAGTAAAAAAAAAAATGGGTTCAGAGCTAAACAAAGGATTCACAGCTGAGGAATGCCGAATAGCTGACAAGCACCTAAAGAAATGTTCAACATCTTTAATCATAAGGGAAATGCAAATCAAAACAACCCTGAGATTCCAACTCACACCAGTCAGAATGGCTAAGATAAAAAAAACTCCAGTGACAGCAGATGCTGGCGAGGATGTGGAGAAAGAGGAACACTCCTCCATTGTTGGTGGGATTGCAGACTGGTACAACCATTCTGGAAATCTGTCTGGAGGTTCCTCAGAAAATTGGACATTGAACTGCCTGAGGATCCAGCTATACCTCTCCTGGGCATATACCCAAAAGATGCCCCAACATATAAAAAAGACACATGCTCCACTATGTTCATAGCATCCTTATTTATAATAGCCAGAAGCTAGAAAGAACCCAGATGCCCTTCAACAGAGGAATGGATACAGAAAATATGGTACACCTACACAATGGAATACTACTCAGCTATCAAAAACAATGACTTTATGAAATTCATAGGCAAATGGATGGAACTGGAAAATATCACCCTGAGTGAGGTAACCCAATCACAGAAAAACCCACATAGTATGCACTCATTGATAAGTGGATATTAGTCCAAATGCTTGAATTACCCTAGATGCACAGAACACATGAAACTCGAGAAGATGACCAAAATGCAAATTCTTCACTCCTTCTTTAAAAGGGAAACAAGAATGCACTTGGGAGGGAATAGGGAGGCAAAGTTTAGAACAGAGGCTGAAGGAACATCCCTTCAGAGCCTGCCCCACATTTGGTCCCTACATTTACAGCCACCAAACTAGATAAGATGGATGAAGCAAAGAAGTGCAGGCTGACAGGAACTGGATGTAGATCCCTCCTGAGAGACACAGCCAGAGTATGGCAAATACATAGGCGAATGCCAGCAGCAAACCACTGAACTGAGAAGGGACCCCTGTTGAAAGAATCAGAGAAAGGACTGAAAGAGTTGAAGGGGCTTGAGACCCCCATATGCACAACAATGCCAACCAACCAGAACTTCCAGGGACTAAGCCATTACCCAAAGACTATACATGGACTGACCCTGGGCTCCAACCTCATAGGTAGCAATAAATAGCCTAGTAAGAGCACCAGTGGAAGGGGAAGCCCTTGGTCCTGCCAAGACTGAACCCCCAGTGAACGGGATTCTTGGGGGCGAGGGCAGTATTGGGGGAAAGATTGGGAGGGGAACACCCATATAGAATGGGAGGGTGAGGGGTTAGGGGGATGTTGGCATGGAAACGGGGAAAGGGAATAACAATTGAAATGTAAATAAGAAATACCCAATTTAATAAAGATGGAAAAAATTAAAGTTCTTTTAAATCAGCTAAAAAAAATAGAAAATATCCAATAAAAAGGAAAAAACAAAGAAAAAAACCTAGCTAACGCTTTAACAAACTAAACAATAATTGAACTATATATACTAGAAATTATCTATTAAACAGCCAAGGTAGAAGCAATGGAGGAAAAAAGAAATAAATATAAAGAATAAAGATTACAAATAAAAATTGTAGAGAATATTCTAGTTTGTTAATACTTAGTTTAAATATAAGTAGAAAATTTCTGATTTAAAAGCAGTGTCAGGGTTGGGGTTTTGGCTCATGGTAGGCGCTTGCCTGGAAGCGCAAGGCCCTGTTGGTCCCCAGCTCAAAAATTTCAAAAAAAAAAAAAAAAAAAATAAAAGCAGAGTGTCAGATTATCTTATCTAGCTATACAATATTCTTGCTTAGTGCTCAAAAGAAAAAGATGTTTTAAAGTAAAGAATGTCAAAAACCATACCATGCAGTCCTTAGACAATACATAGGATGACTATACTGATATAAGACAAATTAAATTTGAGAAAAACACTTGATTAGGTACAAAGAACAATTCCTAATCCTAAATTTTTTTTAAAGGAGAAAACTTGCTTGTAAGCATATGCTGGTAATAATACAGCCCCCAAAGTTCATGAAGAAGTTATTAATAGAATAGGAGGGAGACATAGTTAATTAACTGCTAATTATTTCAATTCAATATCCCACTCTAAATGATGTTTATAACAATGAGAAAGAGGGTCAAACTTTGAACAACATTGTTATCCACCAGTGGCACATATAGAACATTTGATATAACAATAGCAAAGTACATGGTATTATCAACTACACATGGAACGTTACCTGAAAAAGACCATATTCTATGTATAAAACAAATCCCAGTAAAATTTAAAACTATCTGGAATAATAAGCATCCTTTCCAACTGAATAAAATAAACCTACAAGTAAGGCCTGGAGGGTTGGCTCAGTGGTTAAGAGTTCTTTTTGCTCTCACAGAGGACCTGGTTTTGGCTTCCAGCACTAACATAAGCACACATTATGATATATATATATATCATATATATATATATATATATATCATAAGACTATAGTGTTCCAAATAAATAATTTACACTTACAACTAAAGAGTAATTATACAAATGTAATTTTGAGATGTCTAAAGTATTTAGATGTGCAGTTATCATAGAAGGCTGAAGTCATTACACTTTCTGATTTCAGAACATACCACAGAAATATAATAAGCAAAAGCAGCACAATACTGTTATAAAAAGACTCAGGTCAGTAAAACAGAGTCCTGGAAATAAACTAATATGTGTAAAACCAAGTAATTACTTGTAAATGTACAAAATCACATCAGACAAGCCATAGCCTTTTTCAATAAATGGTGCTGGGGAAAGTGGATATCACTAATATTCAAACCTGACCTCTAATATTCAAACCTGACCTCTATTACCCTGTGTAAAAATCAATCAAAGTGGATTAAGAACTTTAATATGAGATTGGGAACTCCGAATATATTAGAAATAAGCATAGGGAAATGCTTAGATATATGAGTAGAGGCAATGATTTTCTGGTAACAACCTCAAAAACACATAGAAAAAAACCCACTAAAATCTCATTGGTATTGCAACTAAAAATTATCTATCTGTATTGGAAAAGAAATAACTAAAGGGAGAAGAAAGAGACAACCTGTGGACTGGAAGATTAGAAATGAAAATATTCAAGCTGAGTTAAGTGAACCAAGTCCTTTACTCTAGATGAACAACAGCAGTAATATGAACTTTGAGAACATTGAATAAGAGCACTGAATAAAAGAGACAACAAAGTAATGTAGGAATAGTCATGCAGACAAACTATAAGAAAACCCAAGTACAGTGATTAAAAGAAAGAGAACGGAATGGGCAGCAGGGTCAGCTCCTGCAGAAAATTTTATATGGTTGGGTATAAGTGGACAGTGTTTAGGTTTTTGTTATGTAGATGATAATGCTCTTTTCTGTTTGCAAAGTTTTGTGGTAAATTGGGAAGAACAGTTGGTTTGAGCTACATCCCTTAAAAAGTCTTAAGCGAATATAGGAGCAGTAGATGGCATTTTAAAAGGCAATGCAATTGTATTTTCCAATAGTTTAAATTTCTAATGAGGTGCTTACTTCAAGGTGCCTGTGATTAGCAAGTAGAGTTACAGAGAACATATGTACCAAGGTCACGCAATTTCTACTGCGTCTTTGCATACCGATGCATTTCTACTCTCACAGTGACTTACATTTCTGAACACGAAGCTCAGTGATCTTATCTCTCCTTACTTGGTCTCCATCAGGAGTCTGCCAGGTGACCTCACATGTGTAGTGATTCCTGTCATCCATCTGAAGGTTATTCAGTTGGAGAGACACATCCCCTGGAACTTTGTGGCTCACTTTCAGGCGGCCTCTGTATTTTGCCTGCTGAACATGGTCTCCAGAGAAGTCACGTAAGAAGATGGTGACATGGTCAGAGCCACGTTGTACCAGCCATTTCACCAAAACTTCTCTGTAGCCTGTCAGGGGATCATAGATGCACTGAATCTTCACATCTCCTTTCCAGGTTCCTGTCACACGCTCTGGTGTTTTTAGGACGGGATGGCCTAAAGACAGGAAACAAAGTCAAAGTAAACCTAGACAAGATGTTCACCAGAGTGAGGATATGAGTAACAGGCTCAGTAGGTTTCTGGGAAACACCCTTTCTTCAATCACACTCTTCATCCCTGTGCTCTTCTGGTCTGTTAACTTTCCCATCAACGTGTGTCAGTCTCCAGGACAAAGACTTTAACACTCTTTAGCTATAGTGCTTTCAAGCTCCTTCTATGTCACTGTCTTGCTAGGAGGTGACCCTCAGTAAATCACTTCCACCATGAAGGATTCATTTTCCCCTAAATGTTACGTTGAGAGTTAAAATAGACTAATCTTTAGGAATTCTACAATATAATATATATATATGTATATATACATATATATAATATTTTCTTTTACTATTTTCAAATGAACTGTAGGAAGAATGGTGAATAGTGGAAACTGAAGTACTTCATTCTGTGCAGCTTGCTGCTGCTTGAAACAGACTCATTCAAGAGAAAGGCTCCGTGATTGGGACATAAAATCAAGTTCTTTTCTGGCAGGGCGAAAGAGATGAGCAAAAGAAGACTCTAAAGGTGAAATAAAGGGGGAAGCAAAAATCCCAGATGTATATTCTTATTTAACCAAACCACTAGCTATTAGATTTGAAACATGTACTTGGCAAGCAAGGCTAGCTGATTTTTATCCTTATTTCTCTTTGTTTTTTTTCCATTTATTTTGGTTCTTATAAAAGATATTGAAAAATGATCTCCTGAGGGGAAAAGATTTTGGAAAAGAAAAGAACCTGAGTAACTCTCTTGTGCTGGTTGTGCTAGTTATTGTGTGGTGGAAACAAAGAACATTGTTTCTTGATGGGCTAAGGAGTTCGGGTGGAGCCCAGAGGCAAAAAGAGAATGGAGGCCCACTGCATTAGAATTTTTCATATGTAAGCTCATATCTTGATGATTTTGTATTTTATTCAACTGGGGCTAGGGGCTGTATTTAGGCAACGTCTTTCCTGGTAGATATAGTTTCAAAATGTAGGTATCACTGACTTAATCCTTTTTATTTAGCACATATTTCAGTTAAGCAGGTAAAATATGATGCCTTGTACATGGAGTGAGGTTATGTTATCCAACTTCCGGGATACACTGCTAAGTACCTAAACATCTACTGATGAGGATACTGAAGTTGAATCTATGGTCTTTGCCTCATCAGGAACGCTTGGAACATCCATGGCATATTTTAACCATCCGAGAGGCCAACTTCAGTAAAAATCAGCAAATAAACATATCTCATCATTGCTAAATACTTCAAATTATGTTGGAGCCAGTGACACCCTGCAGGAAGGTGAAGCAAGCAGAAACTAAGCAAGAACCCCCTTTACCTTACACTGAGTCTTATGTACTTAAAAGGCATTTAATTTTCTTGAATAGTAAATGAGTGTGGAGGAAGAATCACAGAAATAATGCTATTATGAGATAGCCAAGACGCTGCTGGGCTATGTATGTAGAATTAGATTCTTGCAAACAGACTCTACAACTGGGCTACTACATCCACAGGGAAGTGAGTTATCCCAGCAGCTAGTAATATATCACATCCTTTAGTTGAAGAAGCTAGAGATGTTTAGCTTAGATAAATGAGTTAAGGGGACACAGTTTCTTCCATTCTTCAGATGTTTGAAATGATGACATAGAAAAAGGAATAATATGTGTTCTGGGTTGATCATAAGAAGTCCTAGAATAGGATGGAGATCAGTAAATGTCTAAAAGTATTTGAACAGCAAGTGCTGAGCACTTGCAAATGATTCTAATCAGAGGTCCATGTTACTTTTATCTATGTATTTACAAACTGAGTCTCATCATGTAGCTCTAAATATTCTGGAGCTTTCTATGTAGACAAAAAAGCCCTTGAGCTCACAGAGATCAGAGTGCCTCTACCACCCAACAGCTAGAATTAAAGATGTGCCCAACCATCCCTGGCTACAGATTACTTCTAAAGTCATATCTATTTATTCAACAACATTTATTCCTTGGAGTGGTATATATTGTAGCAAGAATCAAAGGTTGGAAATGGGAAGTTAGTTATAATTATGGAATTTTAAGGGAAAAGGAGAATATGGGAGGTTTGCATGACATTGGGGTCCTTTGCCATCCCCCAAATACTGGAAAGTCATGTGGATACTTTCCAAAAGGAAAACTCTACCCAAGGAAGCTTCTGGAACTTTTTCCAGACTTTAGTGACTTCCCTCTCTCTGCCCAACATTCAGAAAGCCTTCAGAATTGCAGGTAAATATGACTGCCCATGGGAAAAAAGCTTTCGTGGTAAAAACTCAACGTCAACACTCACATCCAGAGGGAGAAGAGGTAGTCAGGTATCAGTGTGCTGCCTTACCATAGGTGAGCACTATTAGGTGGCTCAGGAACAGCAAGCTGGATGAGATCTCCATTCTATGTGAAGCCACTGCTATTCGTCCTTCCATCCTCCTGCTGCTGAAGTTCCAAGAAATGCTGGTGGCTGACAGTTTCTGCTTGCTTTTCTCTAATTTTTTCAGACTCTTAATTTCATGACACTCCCCCGCCTTCCGTATTTCAGAATAGTCACACAGAGTTCTTTCCTTTTACCCTCCCTAAGATTAGATCAGTCTCTGAATAGCCATTCCCTTCCATCTCTGCTCCACACTTTGCCTCCATATCTCCTCCTATGAATATTCTTGCTCCCCCTTTTAAGAAGGACTGAAGCATCAACACTTTGGTCATCCTTCTTGAGCTTCATGTGATCTGTGGATTGTATCGGGTAATTCAAGCTTTTGGGTTAATATCCTTGTATCAGTGAGTGCATACCGTGTGTGTTTTTCTGTGATGGGGTTACCTCACTCAGATGATATTTTCTAGTTCCATCCATTTGCCTATGAATTTCATGAAGTCATTGCTTTTAATAGCTGAATACTACCCATTGTGTAGATGTCCCACATTTTCTGTATTCATTCCTCTGTTGAAGGGCATATGGGTTCTTTCCAGCTTCTGGGTATTGTAAATAAGACTGATATGAACATAGTGGAGCGTGTGTCCTTCGTATATGTTGGAGCATAATTTGCATATATGCCCAGGAGTGGTATAGCTGGGACCTCAGGTAGTACTATGTCCAATTTTCTGAGGAACCTCCAGACTGATTTCAAGAGTGGTTGTACCAGTCTGCAATCCCACCAACTATAGAGGAGTGTTCCTCTTTCTCCACATCCTTGTCAGCATCTGTTGTCAACTGAGTATTTGATCTTAGCCATTCTGACTGGTTTGAGGTGGAATCTCAGGGTTGTTTTGATTTGCATTTCCCTGATGACTAAGGATGTTGAACAGTTTTTAGGTGCTTCTCAGCCATTCAGCATTCCTCAGCTGATAAATCATTGTTTAGCTCTGTACCCCATTTTTAATAGGGCTATTTGGATCTCTGGAGTCTAACTTCGTGAGTTCTTTGTATATTTTGGATATGAGCCCTCGATCAGTTGTAGGTTTGGTAAAGATCTTTTCCGAATCTGTTGGTTGCCATTTTGTCCTAACAACAGTGTTCTTTGCCTTACAGAAGCTTTGCAGTTTTATGAGATCCCATTTGTTAATTCTTGATCTTAGAGCATAAGCCATTGGTGTTTTGTTCAGGAAATTTTCTCCAGTGCTCATGTGTTCCGGATTCTTCCCCTCTTTTTCTTCTATTAGTTTGAGTATATCTCATTTTATGTGGAGGTCCTTGATCTACTTGGACTTGAGCCTTTTTCTGGGCAGTAAGAATGGATCGATTTGCATTCTTCTACATGCTGATCTCCAGTTGAACCAGCACCATTTGCTGAAAATGCTATCTTTTTTTCCACTGGATGGTTTTAGCACCTTTGTCAAAGGTCAAGTGACCATAGGTGTGTGGGTTCATTTCTGGGTCTTCAATCCTATTCCATTGATCTGCCTGCCTGACTCTGTACCAATACCATACAGTGTTTTGTTTTGTTTTTTATCACTATTGCTCTGTAATACAGCGTGAGGTCGGGAATGGCGATTCACCCAGAAGTTCTTTTATTGTTAAGGATAGTTTTCCCTATCCTGGGCTTTTGTTATCCCAAATGAATTTGCAAATTGGTCTTTCTAACTCTATGAAGAAATGAGTTGGAATTTTGATGGGGATTGCATTGAATCTGTAGATTGCTTTTGGCAAAATAGACATTTTTACAATAGTAATCCTGCTAATCCATGAGCATGGGAAATCTTTCCATCTTCTGGGGTCTTCTTCAGTTTTTTTCTTCAGAGACTTGAAGTTCTTGTCATACAGATCTTTTACTTGCTTGGATAGAGTCACACCAATGTATTTTATATTATTTGTGACTATTGTGAAGGGTGTCATTTCCCTGATTTCTTTTTCAGCCTGTTTATCCTTTGAGTAGAGGAAGGCTACTGCTTTGTTTGACTTAATTTTATACCCAGCCACTTTGCTGAAGTTGTTTATCAGGCTTAGTAGTTCTCCGGTGGAACTTTTGGGGTCACTTAAGTATATTCTCATATCATCTGCAAATAGTGATATTTTGACTTCTTCCTTTCCAATTTGTATCCCTTTGACTTCCTTTTGCTGTCTGATTGCTTTGGTTAGGGCTTAAAGTACTATACTGAATAAGTAGGGAGAGAGTGGGCAGCCTTGTCTAGTCCCTGATTTTAGTGGGGTTGCTTTAATTTCTCTCCATTTAGCTTAATGTTAGCTACTGGTTTGCTGTATGTTGCTTTTAATATGTTTAGATATGGCCCTTGAAATCCTGATCTTTCCAAGACTTTTAACATGAAGGGGTGTTGAATTTTGTCACATGCTTTCTCAGCATCTAATGAGATAATCATGTGTTTTTTAATTTGTTTTTTTATATAGTGGATTACGTTGGTGGATTTTCATATATTGTACCATCCCTGCATAACTGGGATGAAACCTTCTTGATCATGGTGGATGATAGTTTTGATGTTTCCTTGGATTTGGTTTGCGAGAATTTTGTTGAATATTTTTGAGTTAATATTCATAAGGCAAATTGGTCTGAAGTTCTCTTTCTTTGTTGGGTCTTTGTGTGGTTTAGGTATAAACATAATTGTGGCTTCATAGAAGGAATTTGGTAGTGTCCCTTCTGTTTCTATCTTGGGGAATACTTTGGACTGTATTGGTATGAGATCTTCTATGAACGTTTGATAGAATTCTGCACTAAACCCATCTGGTCCTAGGCTTTTTATGGTTGGGAGACTTTTAATAACTGCTTCTATTACTTTAGGAGTTATGGGATTGTTTAGATGGTTTATCTGATCATGATTTAACTTTGGTACCTGGTGTTTGTCTAGAAAATGATCCATTTCATGTAGATTTTTCAGTTTTGTTGAATATACATTTTTGTAGTAGGATATGATGATTTTTTAAATTTCCTCAGATTCTGTTGTTATGTTTCCCTTTTCATTTCTGATTTTGTTAATTTGGATACTCTCTCTGTCTTCTATGGTTAGTTTGGCTAATGGTTTATTCATCTTTTTGATTTTCTCAAGTGACCAGCTCCTGGTTTTGTTGATTCGTTGTGTAGTTCTTTTTGTTTCTACTAGATTGACCTACTAGATCAGACCTGTGTTTGATTATTTCCTGCCTTCTACTCCTCTTGTAGATATTTGCTTCTTTTTGTTCTAGAGCTTTTAGGCATGCGATCAAGTTGCTAATGTATACTCTCTCCAGTTTCTTTTTAGAGGAACTCAGAGATATGAGTTTTCATCTTAGCACTGCTTTCATTGTATCCCATAAGTTTGGACATGTTGTGCCTTCATTTTCATTAAATTCTAAAAATTCTTCTTTAATTTCTTTCTTTATTTCTTCCTTGAGCAGATTTTCACTGAATAGAGTGTTTTTCAATTTCTGTGTATATATGTGGGCATTCATTCATTTTGTTTTTTGATTTTTTTTGATGTGCTCTTGGATTGTTTGCTACAGAATTTTATTGAGTATTTTTAAGTCCAATATTCATAAGGGAAATTGGTCTAAAGTTTCTCTTTCTTTTGTTGGGTCTTTTTGTGGTTTAGGTATAAGAGTAATTGTGGCTTCATAGAAGGAATTGGTAGTGCTCCATCTGTTTCAATTTTGTGGAATAGTTTGGATAGTATTGGTATGAGGTCTTCTATGAAGGTCTGATAAATTCTGCACTGAACCCATCTGGATCTGGGGCTCTTTTTTGGTTGGGAGACCTTTAATGACTGCTTCTATTTCGTTAGGAGTTATGGGGTTGTTTAAATGGTTTATGTTTCTTTTTTTTTGTTTTGTTTTTGTTTTGTTTTTTTTTTTTTTCTTTTTTCGGAGCTGGGGACCGAACCCAGGGCCTTCGCTTCCTAGGCAAGCGCTCTACCACTGAGCTAAATCCCCAACCCCTGGTTTATGTTTCAATGTTTTCTATGGTAGCCTCTGCCCCTGAGATTCTGTTTCTTGTATTCTGTTGGTGTTGCTTGCATCTGTGATTCCTGATCTCTTTCCTACATTTTCTATCTCCAGCATTGTCTCCCTTTTGTGATTTGTATATTATTTCTATTTCCATTTTTAGATCCTGGATGGTTTTGTTCAATTCCTTCACCTGTTGGTTGTATTTTCCTGTATTTCTTTAAGGATTTATTTGTTTCCTCTTTAAGAGCTTCTACTTATTTATCCATGTTATCCTCATTTCTTTTTTTAAGGTAGTTATTTATGTCCTTCTTAAAGTCCTCTATCATCATCATGAAGTGTGATTTTAAATCCAAATATTTCATTTCTGGTGTGTTGGGATATACATTATTTGCTTTGGTGGGAAAACTGGGCTCTGATGATGTAAAGTAGTCTTGGTTTCTATTGCTTAATTTCCAATGCTTGCCTCTTACCATCTGGTTGTCTGTGGTATTAGCTGGTCTTCCTGTCTCTAACAATGACTTGACCTTCCTGTAAGCCTGTGTGTCAGCACTTCTGTGAATCCAACTCTCTTCCAGCAGGATCTGGGTACAAAGAGTTCTTGCACACGGTCAGCTCTGGGCATGAAATGGAAAAGATCCTATCCCAGACTGCTCCTCTGTTTCTGTGTCCAGAGGGCTCCAGGTGTTTTCCTCTTGGCCCAGAATGTGAGCAGACATGGTGGTTTGACTTGTCCTTTCAGGTGTGTCAGCCCTCCTGGAGACTTACTTTCTCCCAGAGGGATCTGGGGATAGAGAGCTGTGGCACAGGGTCAGCTCTCGGCGCAGGCAGAAACTGGAAGCTCTAGCTGGATCTTATGGAGGCATTCTCTCAACTTATATTCCACCTTTCAGATAGCTCTAGCTTCTTTCAAGTTAACATAAAACTATTCAGTATAGTTACCAAGAAAAAGAAAAGTGGTGATCTTAAACTCATTATATGTTAAAACTGCTGAATTATTTATGGAAGTAAAATCTTATAGCAGGTGGTTTCTACTTTCTGTATGACTCATATAACAACTAACTCTAGCAATTCCTCTTTCTACTTTGAAATTCAGTGAAAGAAACTAATCTTTTCAAAGCCTTCTAGTTAATACTTCCATTGGGCTACTTTTTAAATTGTTATAATTCTTCCAAGTGAATATTTTGAGATAGGAAGAAAGAAAGAGAAAGAGAGAAGGAAAGGAAGGAGGAAGGGAGGAGGAAGGGAGGAAGGAAGGAGGGAGGGAGGGAGGAAGGAGGAAGAAAGAAAGAAAAGACAGAAAGAAAAGAAAAGAATGAGGTCTCCAAGAACAGTTTCTTTCCTTCTGTGGCTGGGTTAGTGTTGATGTTTTTTTCTTTTTAGTGTGCAGAGTAAATCTTCCTGTACAAAAGAGTAGAATTTTGAGGGTAATGCTCTATGTAGCATTCTACTTCTTCTTGCTTATTGAGTTGTGTAGGCATTGTCTTCAGCAATGGGGCCTTATCACCAGTTTGCATCCTGGGTTGTTTGGGAATTCCCATGGACCACCTTTAGCCAACAACTTAATTAGATGTGAACTAGTCCCACTACTGGAAGCTTTTTGATGTCAAGAGATGGCCAGTTGAGGATCTATCTTCCTCCTTATATGGGAATTTCATTTAGATCAACTTTATATGTGTATAGATTTTAGGAAGCTTCTACTCTATTAGGTTTTGATATTATTCCTCAAAGGGCCCTTACTTTTAACTGTCTTGCCCTCCCTGGTTGCCATTTCCTTTCCCCACCCCACTTGACTCTCCTTCCAGTCCTCCAACTCATAACTACTCTATTTCAGGTTCCTGGGATGAACCTATCTGCAGTCCTTGGTCCCTTGTTCTATACATAACTTCTGTGGATTTTAGAGTGCAGCTTGCTTTTCATTGACTTAAAAGTTAATATCTATGCATAACTTACTTATTTCTCTGGATCTGTGATACTTCTCCTAGGGTGAATTTCAGAATTTCATTTTTATAACTGAATATTTCACTTTGTAAATACAGCACATTTTCTTTATCAATTTTTCTGTTGAGGGACATCTTGGTTGCTTTCAGTTTTGGCTATTATGAATAGAGCAGTGCTGAACATGGTTGGGCAATTGTCTCTGTGGTTGGATTAAGTGTCTTTTGGGTATATACCCGAGTGCTTGTATCTTAAGATAGATCAGTTCCCAACTTCCTGAGGACCCACCACACTTATTCCATAGTGGCTGTGTAAGTTTTTATTCCTGCTAGCAATGGATGAGTGTTCCCCTTACTCCATATCCTTGCCAGAGTGAGCTGTCAATTGGTTTATTGATATTAACCACTCTGCTGTGTGTCAGATGAAACCTCAAAGTATTTTTGATTGGTGCTTCCCTCATGACTTATGTTGTTGAACATTTCTTGAAATAAATAACACTTTTTAATGGTTTGATGAACATTGTAATCTTGTAATTCATATTTATTGCTGAGGTATTCATTTCCCCCCATCTTTATTAAATTGAGTATTTCTTATTTACATTTCAATTGTTAGTACTTTTCCTGGTTTCCAGGCAAACATCCACCTAACCCCTTCTCCTCCCCTTCTATATGGGTGTTTGCCTCACCATCCTCCTTCCATTTCTGCCCTCCCTGCAACAATCCAGTTCACTGGGGGTTCAGTCTTGGCAGGACCAAGGGCTTCCCCTTCCACTGGTGCTCTTACTAGGCTATTCATTGCTATCTATGAGGTTGGAGCCCAGGGTCAATCCATGTATAGTCTTTGGGTAGTGGTTTAGTCCCTGGAAGCTCTGGTTGCTTGGCATCGTTGTTCATATGGGGTCTCAAGGCCCTTCAAGCTCTTCCAGTCCTTTCTCTGATTCCTTCAACGGGGGTCCCGATCTCAGTTCAGTGGTTTGCTGCTGGCATTCGCCTATGTATTTGCGGTATTCTGGCTGTGTCTCTCAGGAGAGATCTACATCCGGCTCCTGTCTGCCTGCACTTCTTTGCTTCATCCATCTTGTCTAATTGGGTGGCTGTATATGTATGGGCCGCATGTGTGGCAGGCTCTGAATGGGTGTTCCTTCTGTCTCTGTTTTAATCTTTGCCTCTCTATTCCCTGCCAAGGGTATTCTTGTTCCCCTTTTAAAGAAGGAGTGAAGCATTCACATTTTGGTCATCCTTCTTGAGTTTTATTTGTTCTAGGCATCTAGGGCAATTCAAGCATTTGGGCTAATAGCCACTTATCAATGAGTGCACACCATGTGTGTTTTTCTGTGATTGGGTTACCTCACTCAGGATGATATTTTCCAGTTCCATCCATTTGCCTATGAATTTCATAAAGTTATTGTTTTTGATTCATTGCCGAAGTAGTCATAATACCTAAGACATAGATTCAGCCTTTATGTCCATGAACAAGTAAAATGACACAAATATGATACACAATCAAATTTAATTTTATGCAGTGATAAAGAAAAGCAAATAATAGCATCTAAAAGCAAATGGTTGTTTCAGTAGATCACTACCTTAGTGAAATTAGACTCTATAAGGCAAAATTTCTGTATTGTGTGCAATCTTTCTGCCTCTATCTATCTATCTATCTATCTATCTATCTATCTATCTATCTATCTATCTATCTAGAATCTACTTACATACCTGTCTATCTACCTACCTACTTTGAGGTATAAAGTATAAAGTAAGGAGACAGTGAGGAAAAAATGAGTATACATGTGGCATAGAAACAGATTGGTGGACTATTTGGTGGAGAAAGGTATCAGGAAGGTGGTGACCTGGGTAATAAGTGATGGTTATAAGTGAGGGGGATGATAAGAATAGAGTAGAATAATATATGTATAATATGCATGAATAAAACATGTTTTGTGGAAAATTAAAAATAAAAACAAGGTTAATGTTAAAGTATATTTAAGTATGTAGTTTAATATGGATGTGTTTTTAATTTGTGGGAAGTTATGTCTCCTTATGTAACTTGAGCTTCTTTTCCATAAGAACTTTTCATCCTTCCTCAGCTGTATATCTGACAAAAGATAAGTGTCAAACACCCATAAGAATCAAGGAAGCAATCCAATGGAAAGATAATACTTAACTTAAGGGAGTTATCAATGGCTTAAAAGGTGCTAAATATCTTTAGCTACATACCAGTCAGAATGGCTAAGATCAAGAAAGTGAAAACAAATTTTGGAAATGATGTGAAGAAAAGGGAACTCTCAGTCACTGTTGATATGATTGCAAACCATTGCAGACAAACTGTAAATTAGCATGGAAAGTATCCAAAAATCTAAAAATAAATATACCATGTAACCCAGCTATCCCACTCCTTGACATATGCCTAAAGGACTCCACATCCTACTCTACATACCTTGCTAATCTAAGTCCAACAGCTAGGAAATGGAAACAACTGCCCTTCAACTGATTCATGGATAATGAAAATGTGGTATATGTAACACAATAGTGTTCATCTCTAAAGAAAAATGAACTCACGAAATTTGCAGATAAATGGATGGAACTAGAAAATACCATATTTGGTGAAGTTAACCCTGACACAGAAAAAACAACTGGCACAGGATCTCTCTAAATTGAGGATTTAATTCTAATTTGATAGATCTGAGTAACCAAAGAAAACACAGAGTTAAAAGGGACCATATGGTGTTGTGGAAGGAATTCTAAACAGGGGGATTATAGGATATAGGTGCTGTGAAGTGGGAAACAAGAAAAATGGGTGTGTTTTATCTTGGGGGGATACAGGAAAGGCAGAAGGAGGGATAAATGGCACTAAAGAGGCTTGAAAAGTCATAAGAAAGCATTTTGTTTTCATATATATGTATATATGTATATATATAAAGTGTATGTATGCACACTTAATCACGTTACATCACTGTGATTGATAATCCTCCCCCAAAGTTCCTAGACAATCTATTGAAAGCTCCAGAGCCAGGCATGGAAATCTCTCTGAGTAGTCTTTAGTGAGAGGAGTTCAAGAGCCTCCCAAAATAACATAGGCTATTGCTATTATTCATGGTTGCCTTTTAAAACTGTACAGTAAGTTCATATTGTTAAAGACACCACACACTTCAGATAGAGGACTTGTAAGACTTGAATTAGAACCGACATGGAAACTTACTACTTTAGTACTAGGTCTCAGTATCAGAAGCAAGGTGCCATGTTAGAAAAGCAGTCAGGAGTTCTATCCAACTGTAAAGCCTACAAACCTCAAGTGGGATCCACGTGGCACGACACAGCCCAAGGGTACAATTACTAATGGTTGTCATCTAATTATACTTAAAGACAAAAGTAGAGAAGTAGATTTGTCTAGGTATGAAGGCTTAACCCAGCAAAAGCACTGGAGTTTGAGCAACATTAGGTAGAAAAATCTAGTCACAAAGAAGGAGGTATGAAAACTCATCAGGAAATCTACCATATCACAATATAGCTAAAACAAATTAATTTGAGAAATTGAAGATTATCCAGAATATAAAATGTAGGATAAGGGAGAATTAATTGTTGGTAACTAAAGAATTAAAACCCAAACCCAAAAGGCTATGCATGGAATGTATTTACTTATAAGTGGATATTAGCCATAAAGTAGAAGATAGCCACATTACATTCCACAGACCCAAAGAAGGTAAATAACAAGGAGGGTCCAAGGGACAATGCTTGAATTCCACTCAGAGGGGGAAATAAAATAGTCATCTGTATGGATGGAAGGAGGAAATTGGATGTGAGAGGGTGTGGGAAGGGAAGCAGGGGTGGTGTGGGAAGCAAGTGTAAGGAAAAGCCGGAGAGAAAGGGCCAGAAGGGTGATTAGACAGCAGAGGTAAGCAGGTGGGTAGGGGTCAGAGATCTGGGGAGATTCCAGGGAGTCTGTGAGAGTGCCTCTAGCTGAGACTCCTAGGAGTGAAGATATGGAACCTGAAGTGGCCACCTTCTGCAGCCACAATCCACCCACAAAAGCTTTGACTCAAAATATTTCCTGCCTATTAGAAGTGCAGGGACAAAAATGGAGCACAGACTGAGGAAATGACCAAACAAAGACTGGTCCAACTTGAGACCCATGCCATGAGCAAGCACCAATCCCTGACACTATTAATGACACTCTGTTATGCTTGCAGGTAGAAGCCTAGCATAACTGTGTTCTAAGAGGTACCACCCAGCAGCTGACTGAAACAAATGTAAATATCCGCAGCTAGACATTAGACAGGGCTCAGGTAGTCTTGTGGAAGAGTTGGAGAAAGGATTGAGGAACCTGGAGGGGATAGGGACTCCCCAAGAAGACTAACAGAGTCAACTAACTTGAACCCTTGGGCCTCCCAGAAACTGAACCACCAGGCAAAGAGCATGGATAAACTGGACCTAACCCCTCTCCCTCACTCCCTGCACGTATGTAGCACATGTGCAGTTTGGTCTTCATGTGGCTCCCCCACTACCTGGAGCAGGCATGTCCCTGACTTTGTTGCCTGTTTCTGGATCATGTACCCCTAACTGGGTTGCCTTGTCTTGCTTCAGTGAGAGAGAAGTGCTTAGTCCTGCAGTGACTTGAAGTGCCAGAGTGGGTTAGCATCCAGGGTCCCCATAATCAGAAAAGAAGGGGAGGAGGCTAGATGAGGGGTAGCTGGAAGAAGGTAGGATACAATTGGAATGTAAAGTAAATAGATTAATTAATTAATGGAAAAAAGAGAATTAAAGAGATGGGGGCCTAGTGATTGTTGGGGAAAAGGGTAGTGAGTTGCTAAACCAATACTAAGGATGCATGTAAAAACCTTCTGGAAATTCATTAGTTAGTAAGCTAATTTCAGAATATGATAAAAATGGAGTTGGAATGGATGTAATATGCATGGACAAGACACAATGTTACTCCAGAAGACGTGGGTTAAGAAAAAAAAAATCACAGTACGAAGTACACGTTTCCTTCCTATGAATTGCAAGTTTTTTCAAGTGAAAAGAAATATCACAAACACAAATCAATGTGGGTATGTAACACATTCTTATTGTCACAAACCCTGGTTTACAACAAAGGATATGATACCATGAAAAGTATGCTCAACTCTTTATTAACTTATATAACATTATAGTGACAAGATGTTTTTTAGTTTTTGAAATACTCTAGTTCACTCCTGCACATCAAAAGCTCAGCCATCACTAAATGAGATCTGGACTTTCCTTAAGAGTTCTCAAAATTACACAAACCATTTTATTTAAACAAATATACATTTAAAAATATAGACACTAAAAAATGACCAATTTCTGCTTCCTGTTAAAGCTGACTTCATTAGTGAGACTACTGAAGAACAGGTTAAACTTTGAAAGATAAAAGGGGCAAAAACCAACTGAATTTGTAGACCATTTAACAGGTAGAATAAAGCAGTAATAAAGTGTTACAGACTGTGCCCTTTAGAAGCTTGATACTTTAGTATTCAGCTTACTAACATAAAACCTTAAACATGCTCTAAAGTGCTTCTTCAACTAGACAGAGAACATTAGATTCTAAGTGCTATGGTACTCAAGGTTTAGCCATGTATGAATGTTAGTGTTGGAATAGTTTGTATGAAAACCACTCAAGGTTTAGGTAAAACCACAGTATTTTTGAAAGATAATATTCTGTCAACAATTATGTATCTGTCAAAGAATATTGATACGACTAGAGGTTATAGTTGAGAAACGGTTGACTGTGAATTTTAAACCTTAATTTCAAATAAATCATTTGCTCTTGGTTTTCTGCATGCTTTAAAAGAAAAAGTTTGCTAGAGTTTGATTCTTGGGAGTTCTTGTCCAAGGTTTTAGATGGCAGTCAATATGCTGACTTTGATTGTATATAAGGTGGCAATTACACAAAAAGTACCAATATTCTGCTGAGATTTTAACTTTCTTTAGGCATTAAAAATCATGTAATACTGATATAAAATGAAAAGCTATAGAATAAATATATCCATAAAATCTAGAAGTAACATCTTTTTCATTAACTCTAAACCTTGCATTTAAATCCTATAACAATTGTTTATTTACTATAAACAAATTCTAGCTACAGAAAATTTCTAACTACTTAGAAAAATGCAATAACATTAATATCTGTTCTAGTAACAAATAAGGTATTAGAATATTATTAGTTTAAAAATAAAAAATTAACTTCTTATTATATTAAAATTTGGATATATTACTTATGTTATTTTGTGGTCTGAATTTCATCCTAGTTGCCAAAACTTGCCTAGATACTGGGAGGATGTAATTTGAACACAGTCTTTAAGTTACAGACATTTACAAATGAAGATGTATACACTAGCAAGCAGCCATGGAATATCTGTTTCCCCAGAGGAAATGCGATTCACTGAGACTTAAAATAAATTGTAACAGAAGATTGGTTTTGATATGCTTTTCAAAAAATATTACTAACAGGGTTAAGAAAGAGAAAAGGGAACACACTGGATTCCCCATTGGCTTCCATATAAAATGGGGGAGTATCATTTTCAGTATTATCTTCTTGTGGAGTGGAAATATTGGAGGTTACATAATCATGGTCACACAAAGCTGATATGACATTTGGGGGGTCCTCCAGATCATCCAAAAGTATGTCATAATCTTGAAGATTTTCTCCAAAGTCACATATTGGTGTCCCATCCAAAAGGAAAAGCTCCGGTTTTTCCATGCATTGTATCATATGTTTGTCTGTGGAGAGACAGTGCTTTGTTATATGTAATATAGGAGGAGAAAATTTAAAACAAAGTATAATTCACAAGTCTTACACTGTTTAATGCTTCATGGGAGACAATGCTATCATTTTAATCTTTTGAATTGCACACTCTTCAAATTGGCTATCTTACCCAAAAGAATGTACTACTATTATTAGAAGTTACTATAGGCCTTTCTATAGGCTATCAATTTTTGGTACTTCAGTATAGGAAAAGAGATCTAATTACATCCAAATACACATTTAGAATTAAGGATGCACTAACCAATTCAACATAAATTTGGTAGATTACACTATCCATAAAGTATAAGGCTAACCATCAATGTCTGGACTTAGTAAACAATAAATGACTTACTTTCTGAAAAAAAAAAAGAACTTATAATGTCATGTAAAAAATAAAAGTTTGCATTGTATCCTTTTGATGTTTCTCATAGCTTTTAAAATCAGCCACATGATAATTTATTCTCCCTTAAGTTTATATAATCATCAGGGTTCTTTCATGTATATACTCTTATTTAAAATGACATATAAAATGAAAAATGTGGTTTATACATGAATTGACTGAGGCTTTCAAATGGTAAATGGCTTGCAAAGGATCGTATGGATAGTCATTTGTTAGCCTGGGACTGAGATGTATATTTTCTGATCATTCTATAAATATTCTTTTGTACCTTTTCCCTCATTGGGATCAAGCGGACTTTTCTCTTCTTCATTTTGCATCAGATTTAGACTCTGGGTAAAAAAAGAAAAAACCACTAGAATCCTTTATCAGCATATCATTTTTTTCGTGAAGTTAAATAACTGAGATAAAATATTTCTTTGACTGAGATAAAATATTTCCTTTGAGGCTCTGAGAGTATGATGTGTTTTACAAATATAAGGCCCTACTTTCAATTCTCTGCACCCAAATCATATTTATTGAGAGATTAACAGAGTTAAGAAAAGATATTACTGTGTATCTTGTTTTCTAAAGGTTGGTTTTTCTTTCTAACTGTTGTTTAAGCAGAAGGGAAAAAAAACTTCACAATTCACAGTAGACATACAGCCAACTATACCACGTAAGATTATTTCCCACTTAACTTGAACTAATATCCACCAAAATGTGTTGGGCAAAAGAGAAGGAAACACAGAACTTGAACTAATATCCACCAAAATGTGTTGGGCAAAAGAGAAGGAAACACAGTATGTCCTGTATATGAAAATGCATGTCTTAACCTGAATGAAACTCAGAAAAAAAAAAAACAACAACAACAAAAAAACAAAAAACTACTGTGCTTGGCAAAAAGGAAACAATACGTCTTTCAAGTCATTCCTGTCTAAACAAGATAACAAGAATGAATTCCCTCAGAGTCTAGCCCCATTACTTGTTAATGATGAAAAATAATGGTCCCATTTATACAGTTTCCTTAGTTGAATAAATCATTCTGAGAGACTAGGGTTTTATTGGATATTTTTTATTTACATTTCAAATGTTATTTCCTTTCCTGTTTCCTGTCCATAGCCCCTATCCCATTTCCTCCTTCTTCTATAGGGTGTTCCCCCCACATTCCTCACACTGGGGCTCCAGCCTTGTAGGACCAAGGGGCTTCTCCTTCCATTGGTGCCCAACTAGGCCATCTTCTGCTACATATGCAGCTGGAGCCATGGGTCAGTCTTTGGGTAGTGGATTAGTCCCTGGGAGCTCTGGTTGGTTAGCATTGTTGTTCTTATGGGGTTGCAAGCCCCTTTAGTTCCTTCAATCCTTCCTCTAATTACTCCAACAGGTATCCCATTCTTAGGTCAATGGTTTGCTGCTAGCATTTGCCTGTGTATTTGACATGCTGTGGCTGTGCCTCTCCAAAGACTGCTATATCCGCCCTGTCAGATTGCACTTTTAGCTTCATCCATCTTATCTAGTTTTGGTGGCTGTATATATATATGGGTCACATGTGGGGCAGGCTCTGAATGGGTGTTCCTTCAGCCTCTGCTCTAAACTTTGCCTCCCTATCCCCTCCTATGAATATTTTGTTCCCCCTTTTAAGAAGTGAAGCATCTGCACTTTGGTCATCCTTCTTCTTGAGCTTCATGTGGTCTGTATATTTATCTTAGGTAATGCAAGCTTTTGGGCTAATAGCCACTTATCAGTGAGTGTATACTATGTGTGTTTTTCTGTGATTAGGTTACCTCACCCAGGATGATATTTTCTAGTTCAATCAATTTGCCTATAAACTTCATGAAGTCATTGTTTTTGATAGCTGAGAAGTACTCCATTGTGTAGATGTACCATATTTTCTGTATCCATTCCTCTGTTGAAGGGCATCTGGGTTCTTTCCAGCTTCTGGCTATTATAAACAAGGCTGCTATGAACAAAGCATGTTTCTTTGTTGTATGTTGGAGCATCTTTGGGGTATATGCCCTGGAGTGATATAGCTGGGTTCTCAGATAGTGGATTATCCAATTTTCTGAGGAATATCCAGACTGATTTCCAAAGTGGTTGTACCAGTCTGCAATCCCACCAACAATGGAGGAGTGTTCCTCTTTCTCCACATGCTCCCTAGCATCTGTTATCATCTTAGTTTTGACCTTAGTCATTCTGACTGGTGTGAGGTAGAATCTCAAGGTTGTTTTGATTTGCATTTCCCTGATGACTAAGAATGTTGAACATTTCTATAGGCACTTGTCAGCCATTCGATAGTCCTCAGCTGAGAAGTCTTTGTTTATCTCTGTACCCAATTTTTCAATAGGGTTATTTGGCTCTCTGGACTCTTATTTCTTGAGTTCTTTGTTTATTTTGAATATTAGCTCTCTATCAGATGTAGGATTGGTAAAGATCTTTTCCCAATCTGTTGGTTGCCATTTTGTCCTAATGACAGGGTCCTTTGCCTTACAAAAGCTTTGCAGTTTTAGGAGATCCCATTTGTCGATTCTTGATCTTAAAGCATAAGCCATTGGTGTTTTGTTCAGGAAATTTTCTCCAGGGCCCATGTGTTTGAGATGCTTCCCTACTTTTTCTTCTATTAGTTTGAGTGTGTCTGGTTTGATGTGGAGGTCCTTGATCCACTTGGACTTAAGCTTTGTACACGGTGATGAGCATGGATTGATCTGCATTCTTCTACATGCTGACCTCCAGTTGAACCAGCACCATTTGCTGAAAATGCTATCTTTTTCCCCACAGGATGGCTTTAGCTCCTTTGTCAAAGATCAAGTGACCATAGATATGTGGGTTCATTTCTGGGTCTTCAATTCTATTCCACTGATCTACCTGCCTCTCTCTGTACCAATACCATACAGGTTTTTTTTTGTTTTTTTTTTTTTTAAATCAGTATTGCTCTGTAATGCTGCCTGAGGTCAGGGATCGTGATTCACCCAGAAGTTCTTTTTATTGTTGAGGATAATTTTTGCTATCCTGGGTTTTTTTGTTATTCCAAATGAATTTTCAAATTGCTCTTTTTAGCTTTATGAAGAAATGAGTTGCAACTTTGATGGGGATTGCATTGAATCTGTAGATTGCTTTTGGCAAAATGGACATTTTTACTATGTTACTCCTGCCAATCTATGAGCATGGAATGTTTCCATCTTTTGAGATCTTCTACAATGTCTTTCCTCAGAGACTTGAAGTTCTTGTCATACAGATTTTCACTTGCTAGGTTACAGTCACACCAAGGTATTTTATGTTACTAGGGACTATTGTGAAAAGTGTCATTTCCCATATTTCTTTCTCAGCCTATTTATCCTTTGAGTAGAGGAAGGATTTGTTTGACTTAATTTTATACCCAGTCTCTTTGCTGAAGTTGTTTATCAGGCTTAGTAGTTCTCTGGTGGAACTTTTGGGGTCACTTAAAGTATACTATCATATCATCTGCAAATACTGATATTTTGAGTTCTGCCTTTCCAATTTTATCTCTTTGACATCCTTTTTTTGTCTGATTGTTTTGGCTAGGACTTAAGAGTCCTATATTGAATGAGTAAGGAGAGAGTGGGCACCCTTGTCTAGTCCCTGATTTTAGTGGGATTACTTCAAGTTTCTCTCCATTTAGTTTAATGTTAGCTACTGCTTTGCTGTATATGGCTTTTACTATGTTTAGCTCTGGGCCTGGAATTTCTGACCTTTCCAGGACTTTTATCATGTAGGGGTGTTGAATTTTGTCAAATGCTTTCTTAGCATCTAATGAAATGACCATTGGGTTTTTTCTTTGAGTTTGTTTATATAGTGCATTACATTGATGGATTTCTGTATATTGTAACACCCTTGCATTCCTGGGATGAAGCCTAATTGATTATGATGGATGATTGTTTTGATGTGTTCTTGGAGTTGTTTTGCCAGAATTTTGTTGAGTATTTTTGTGTCTATATTCATAAAGGAATTCTTTTGACGTTTTCTTTTTTTTTTGGTCTTTTGTGTGGTTTAGGTATAATGTAATTGTGGCTTCATAGAAGGAATTGGGTAGTGCTCTGTCTGTTTCTACTTTGTGGAATAGTTTGGACAGTATTGGTATGAGGTCTTCTATGAAGGTCTGATAGAATTCTGCACTAAACCCATCTGATCATGGGCTCTCCTTGGTTCAGAGACTTTTAATAATTGCTCCTTTTTCTTTAGGAGTTATGGGACTATTTAGAAGGTTTATCTGATCCTGACATAAATTTGGTACCTCCTATTTGTGTAGAAAATTGTCCATTTCCTCCAGATTTTCCAGTTTTATAGTAGGATCTGATGATTTTTGAATTTCCTCAGATTCTATGGTTATGTCTCTCTTTTCATTTCTGATTTTGTTAATGTGGATACACTCTCTGTGTCCTATGGTTAGTCTGGCTAAGGGTTTATCTATCTTGTTGATTTTCTCAAAGAACCAGCTCCTGGTTTTGTTGATTCTTCGTATAGTCCTTTCTCTTCTTACTTGGTTGATTTCAGCCCTGAGTTTGATTATTTCCTGCCTTCTACTCCTCTTGGGTGTATTTGCTTCTTTTTGTTCTAGAGCTTTCTGGTGTGCTGTCAAGCTACTGATGTATGCTCTCTCCTGTTTCTTTTTGGGGCACTCAGAGCTATGAGTTTTGTCTTTAGCACTGCTGTTATTGTGTCCCTTAAGTTTGGGGATGTTGTGATTTCATTTTCATTAAATTCTAAAAAGTCTTTTGGTTTTTTTTTCTTATTTCTTCCTTGACCAAGTTATCATTGAGAAGAGCGTTGTTCAACTTCCATGTATATGTAGGCTTTCTATCATTTTGGTTGTTATTGTCTTAGTCCGTGGTGATCTGATAGGATGTATGGGATTATTTCAATCTTCTTGTATCTGTTGGGGCTTGTTTTGTGACTGATTATATGGTCAATTTTGGAGAAGGTACCATGCAGGTGCTGAGATGAAGGTATATTCTTTTGTTTTAGGATGAAATGTTCTATATATACCTGTTAAATCCATTTCATTCATAACTTCTGTTAGTATCTCTATGTCTCTGTTTAATTTCTGTTTCCATGATATACCCATTGATGAGAGTGTGGTGTTGAAATCTCCTACTATTACTTTGTGAGGTGCAATTTGTGCTTTGAGATTTAGTAAGGTTTCTTTTATGAATGTACCTGCCCTTGCATTTGGAGCATAGATATTTAGGATTGCGAGTTTATTTTGGTGTAATTTTCCTTTAATGAATATGAAGTCTCCTTCCTTATCTTTTTTGATAACTTTTGATTGAAAGTCCATTTTATTCCATATTAGTATAGCTACTCCAGCTTTTTTCTTCAGACCATTTGCTTGGAAAGTTGTTTTCCAGCCTTTTATTCTGAGGTAGTGTCTATCTTTGTCTCTGATGTGTGTTTCCTGTATGTAGCAAAATTCTGGGTCCTCTTTATGTATCTAGTCTGTTAGTCTATGTCTTTTTATTGGGGAATTGAGTTCATTGATGTTAAGTGATATTAAGGAATCGTGACTGTTGCTTCCTGTTTTCTTTGTTGTTAGAGGTGGAATTATGTTTATATGTGTTTCTTCTTTTGGTTTTGTTTCAAGATTACTTTCTTGCTTTTTCTATGGTGTAGTTTCCCTCCTTGTGTTGGAATTTTCCATCTATTATCCTTTGTAGGGCTGGATTTGTAGAAAGAGATTGAGTAAATTTTGACATGGAATGTCTTGATTTCTCCTTCTACGTTAGTTGAGACTTTTGCTGGATATTGTAGCCTGGACTGGCATTTGTGTTCTCTTAGGGTCTGTATGACATCTGCCCAGGATCTTCTGGCTTTCATAGTCTCTGGTGAGAGGCCTGGTGTAATTCTGATAGGTCTGCCTTTACATGTTACTTGACCTTTCTTCCATTACTGCTTTTAATATTCTTTCTTTGTTTTGTGCATTTGTTGTTTTGACTACTATGTGACAGCAGGAATTTCTTTTCTGGTCTTATTTATTTGGAGTTCTGAATGCTTCTTGTATGTTTATGGGCATCTCTTTATTTAGGTTAGGGAAATTTTCTTCTATAATTTTGTTTAAGATATTTACTGGTCCTTTGAGTTGGGAGTCTTCACTTTCTTCTATACCTTTTATCCTTAGGTTTGATCTTCTCATTGTGTCCTGGATTTCCTGGATGTTTTGAGCTAGGAGCTTTTTGTGTTTTACACTTTCTTTGATTATATTGTCAATGTTTTCTATGTTATCATCTTCCCCTGAGATCCTCTCTTCTATCTCTTGTATTGTGTTGAAGATGCTTGCATGTATGACTCCTGATCTCTTCCCTAGGTTTTCTAACTCCAGGGTTGTCTCCCTTCATGCTTTCTTTATTGTTTCTAATTCCATTTTTAAGTCCTGGACAGTTTTGTTCAATTCCTTTACCTGTTCAGTTGTGTTTTCCTATAATCTTTAAGGGATTTTTGTGTTTCCTTTTAACGGCTTCTATTTGTTTTCCTGTATTTCTTTAAGGGAGTTATTTATGTCCTGTATCATCATCGTAAGATATGATTTTAAAATCACATTTTACTTTTCCAGTGTGTTTGGTTATCCAGTATTTGCTTTGGTGGGAGAACTGGGCTCTGCTGATGCAAAATAGTCTTGGTTTCTGTTGCTTAGATTCCTGCCCTTGCCTCTCCCCATCAGGTTGTCTTTGGTTTAGCTTGTCCTGTTGTCTCTGACAGTAGCTTGATCCTCCTGTTGGCCTGTGTGTCAGCACTCCTGTAGACCTGCTTTATTTCAGCTGGATCTGGGAACAGAGAGCTGCTTCTGGGTTTTCGTGATCTGAATCCTCCAGGCTGGTTGCTTGGTTCAGAAGAGTTTGTCTTACCTCTACTCTCAAGTGTGTATGCACTCTTGGCGACTGGCTTTCAGCTTTAGGTGCATGCAGAAACCTGAAGGGTCCTGCTCCTGACTGCTCCTAGGTCCTTGTGCCCAGAGGGCACAGATGGCACTAGGTGGTTTCCTCTTGGGTCAGGAATGTGGGCAGAAAGTAGTTTTCTCCTCCGATTTCTCAGGATTGTCTGCCATCCTGAGGGTCTAGTTCTCTCCTCCATGGGATCTGGGTGCAGGGAGCTGTGGGACTGTTTCAGTTCAGTTCCAGGCGCAGGCAGAAACCAGCAGATTCCTGCTACTGACTGCTCCTTTATTCCTGTATCCAGAGGCCACTATGCATTTTCTTCTTGGGGCAGGAATGTGAGAAGAATTGGGGAGAAGTGACCATCTCCTCTGAACTCTCAACATTGTTCGTAAGTTCTGGAGTTCAGCTTTGTCCTACAGGATTTTCTATTTTTCTCTTAAAACAGCAACAATAAGAAGGTTTTACTAATTTAAGACAAAGATCTGCAAGTATACTTTTAAAGACAGTTGTCTGGGTGGAATTGTGTTACCTTATTATTTGTAAGTCAGGATTTTTTTTAATTTTATTATTTTATATCTTTCATTATATTATATTATTATTATTATTATTATTGTTATTATTATTATTATTATATGTAATTAATACATAATTACATGACTTACTTCCCTCCAGCCCCTCTCAAGTTCTATCCCTTTAACTCTTTCCATGCATTTACCTTCACTCAGCAAGGAAGATTGTTTTGAGGCAGAGTTTCTCTATGTACTCCTGCCTGTACTAGAATTCACTCTATAGGCCAGGCTGACCTTGAACTCACAGAGATCCTTCTGCCTCTGCCTCCCAAGTGCTTGAATTAAAGGTATATGCCATACCAGGCTGAGGAAAATTTTAATAAAGACAGTTTTAAAAAAACTACATGCCCTTTTTTTTAATTTCTCTTTTAATTTCCAGAAAAAAACCCTCTGGCTATTGCATAGCCCAATTTATTAGCCCAAATGCTCAGAATATGCACAATACAATTCATATGCAGCTTAACCAAAAGGAAGGCCAAAGTGTGGATGCTTTAATTCCACTTAGAAAGGGGAACTAAATAATCACAGGAGGCAGAGGGAGGGAGGAATCTGGGAGAATTGGGAGAGGGGAGGGGGGAAAGAAGGAGAGGAGCAGGCCCAGGTATGGGAAGAGAAAGTCCAGAGGGCCAGGAGAATGAATAGAAATAAATAGCAGTGGGAGTGTGGAATTTGGGAAACCAGTACAAAGTCCCAGACACCAGGGATGAGAGAGGCTCCCAGTACCCAATGGGGATGACATTAGCCAAAATATTCAACAGAAGGGAGATAAAACCTGAAGAGACTACCTCCAATAGATCGACATGGCCCCCAGTGGAGTGATGGGGCCACCAACCCATCTCAAAAGTTTTAACCCAAAATTGTTTGCATCTAAAGAACTGCAGTGACAAAAAATGGAGCAGAGACTGAAAGAAAGGCCATCTAGAGATGGCCCTACCTGGGGATCCATCCCATCCTCAGACACCAAACACAGACACTATTGATGCCAAGAAGTGCTTGCAGACAGGAGCCTGGTATGGCTGTCCTCTGAGAGGTTCTGCCAGAGCCTGTCTAAGACAGATGGGGATACTCACAGCCAACTGTTGGACTGATCCCGGTGATCCCAAAGGAGGAGTTAAGGGAAGGGCTGAAGAATCTGAAGGGCATTGCAACCCCACAGGAAGAACAATACCAAACAACCAGACTCATTAGAGCTCCCAGGGACCAACCAAAGAGTATACATGTGTGGGTCCATGGCTCCTGCTACATATATATCAGAGAATTGCCTTATCTGGCATCAACGGGAAGGGAGGTGCTTGTTCCTGTGGAAGCTTGTTGCCCCAGTAAAGGTGGATGCTGGAGGTTTGAGCCATGAGTGGGTGGGTAAGCACCCTCTTAGAGGCAAAGGGGAGGGACGTTGGGGAGAGGGGTTTACAGAAGGGAGATCAGGAAGGGAGACAACACTTAAAACATAAATAAATAAAAAAATGAAAGTCAGTTTTTCTATGATAAAATTTGGGTTAATGATCCAATATTGATATATAAGGACATTTAGTATTCAGATATTTGGCTGAATCAGAGACTAAAATGCAGACTGCCCCTTGAAATATTTTCACACACAATTATAAACCTATGGCATAAGAGAAAGGGGTGGTATTCAGTTTTTTTTAAATGGGTAAAATATGGGTAATGTGGTGATAATAATGTTATGTCAGTCTTACTACTTCAGTCTTGTTCTTGCTTCCCACCCCCACTTTGGCTGATGAGTCTCTCAATGAATTACCTTGTTCATAAAGAATAATTAAATTAATAGGACAATATATGTAACTGGAAAACCAAATATCACATGATCTTTGTCATATATGGATCCTACACTCTAACTGTTAAATAGATGTATTATAATAGAAGTAAATATTGGTAAAGTTCAAGAAACTAGAAAAGGGTCCATTAGAATGCAAAAAGCAATTCAAGAGGCTTTAAGGGATTGGCACAGGGAAAGACAATAGAACGAAGTAGAAGAGGAATGCTAGGGGCACATAGTGCACAACAGAAAGAATGAGAGGGAGGGATAAAAATGAAAGGGGAACGTGGCAGGGAGAATCGATCAAAATTAGGTGTGTATGAAAGTGCCAGTGTGGAGAGATATACTAAACGGAGCCCCAACTTCTCAGAGGCAAAGGGGAGGGTGGATGAGGTAAGGACTCTGTGAGAGGGGAATAGGAGGGGGACAGCAGTTGGGAAGTAAATAAACAAATAAAATAATTAAAAAAGAAAGTGTCACATGGAACTGATAACTGGTGAAAAGAATATTAGCAAATATATTAGTTTACTTTTCAGTCTTCCCTTGTTCACTTGAGGCAAGTTCTCAAGAAAAGTGTGTTATTTCAGGATATCTTCACTGTAAAAGCCAATTAAACTTAACATATTTTCCCAGTTATGAGCATGTAGTGTAGAATATAGTAAGAAGACTTCTGTGTAACGCAAAAAAAAGGAAACAAGTTTGTTAAGGAGCTTATGTCAAAAAAAAAAAAAAAGAAAGAAAAGAAAAAAAAAACAAAACAAAAACAAAAAGAAAACCTCCCAAAAAACCTTTTTGAGATAAGGTCTAGGCTGGCCTTGAACTCCTGGACTCCAATTAGCAGGGACTGTATGAATGTATTATAAATAATTGTGACATTTTATAAAGCTTGCTGATTATTAATTACCTGTACTTACCCTGTAAATGTGTGAACAAAGGATTTGTACTTGACTGGATGGGTTTCTAATGTAAGTACCTTAAAGTATTAAAATCTTGAAAACACAATATAATGTACAAGTTTTATAATTAATCCATATTAAGGCACTTGAGAAATGTAAATAAGTCAATGAAAGAACACAGTGTACCTTAATCTTATACCATTCATTTAATTCAAAAATGTTCTGCTAATAATTTACTCTGCTAATATTCACCAATGTATGAACAGATGATGCATAAAAAAGAATAAAAAGAAGAGACATGTATCTCATATTGATTTCTGCCATTATATCCATATTGAGTAAAGTTCATATTTGTTCTTTATTAAAATAGGAAGCTCATAACAGACAGGCTGAAAAGAAATTACAAGAAAGATTCTCTAAACAGAATAACATAAATAAACATCTAAACATCTAGATATCACAATAAGAGATTTTGTACATCACTGGTACATACTGTAAAAATAAGACCTTTGGAATCATAAAATCACTATAAGCAAAATATTGTAACCTTATATCATGGAATACTTTAATATTTACTATTTTAAGTTATGAGAGAAGGGAGAGCTACCATGTAAAGACAAATTGTGTTCTTGCTATAAGGAAGAAAAACAATGTTTTCTGAAAACTAGGCAAACATGAAATATACTGAATTGGAAAGGCCAAGGTAAAAGCACAAGTTTTCTGACATTCACGGCTTGATGTTTTCTGTGCTAATCTCTATATATCATTGTACTTTTTGAGCAATCCATATAAAGGCAGGAAAATCACAAATTTGAGTTGATGAGCTTACCTCACTGAAATGATCAGAATCATAATCCACTCCCTTCCAAGATAGTATCGAATTTAGCTCTAACAAATTTCCTTCAGTCTGATTCATATTCATTTTATCCCTTCAATGAAAAACACAGAATGGGGATTGAACATAGATGCAAACCAAGGGATTACTACTTCTAAGAAACCATCATTCAGAAAAATCCAACAGACAATAAATTGAAAAGATTATGCCAGGTTCTCAACTAAGAAGCCATAAACCAATATTGCACTTTTTGCACTTTTCAGTTACAGACTATATAGTCTACTGCTATAATATTTCAGAATAGATTACAGCAGTTATAACATAGAGTAGCCCACTTCACAGTGAAATTCCAGAGGTTTCAACCTGGTGAACTCCAGAAAAGGATGGAAGAAAATGATCACATTAGTCCATTTCTAAATAGGGAGTACTTTTCAAACCAAGAAAGCTGTCAATAGCCACAGAACTGTATGTTTTGAGAATTTAATACAAATTAAAGATAATAAATTGCTATCTTGGAAAGCTAAGATTCAAGGTACCACAACATGAGTAGCTGACCCCAAATGACTAAAATATGTTTCTATTTATGAGATTGTAAAAACTCAAATTTAGCCTTAGAAATGACTTGATTCCTCTCTATGAAGAACATTTAGTCTGAATCTCATCAAAAGAAGAGAGCCAGATATTTGGGTAAGTGGGACACACACATATTAGCTGTCAGGAAGCAAAGTTGTTACACATTTTTTACTTTCCTTCTGAGGCTCTTCACTTTGGTCATTCATTAGGGAAACCAGTGTTCTGAGAAACATTTTTATTTATATCAATTATTGTAATAAATAACAATCTCAACTTGACCTTAAGAGGCTATTAAATTCCTGTATGCCAATAGCAGAGGACCCCTTTGTTTCTCTCTATACCTTTCTTAATCGTGGAGATCTTGGACTCAGCTTGAATGACCAAGTATATCAATGCTAATCCAGCCCAAAATAATCATCCTAATCAATACTGTCATCGTCATGGTTTATTATGGATCTGGTGAGATTCCGTACACTAAAAGGTAGGCTATTTTAGTGTCTAGAGGCGTTACTTTATGTGCATGTCTAAGAGTCTACAGTTTATTTTGGGGTCAAGCTGAGGAAGCTCTTTTGGGTGTGTTTGTCAAGAGAATATTTATATATCATGTCTTTTAGGAACTAGATGTGATCTTTGTCCTTCTGAGGTTAGGCAATAAATGAGAGCCAGTAATGAAATACACAAATATAAGATGATAAAGCACTCAAAGAGACAATTGTAAGCACTGCTGATGAAGGTGAAACTTAGGCAGACATCCCCAGGACAGAGATGTGCTGACAATGGAGCCTTTGTGGCTCCAACTTAGTAGGAGTTTTGCTGAAGTATACACAACCTTCAAGTTTCAGGAAATGAAGACATTTCTTCTTTTTTCTTATAGTTCTGTTCCAAGCAGGAAGTTTGACTCTAATATCAGAGATAATACTGGGTACAGGGTGGAGTATTTTACACTGGAAATGCTGGGTTCTCATTTAAAACCAGAGGGGAAATGGCTAATGTATTATGAATATATCACATTAGTCCATTTCTAAATAGGGAGTACTTTTCAATGGTAGTATCAGGAATTGAGGTGCCTAAGGGAAATGCTTCTTTAATCACATCATGCTTCTTTTGGCATAGCATTAAACATTTTTTTTCAAAACCATGTGAATGAATACCTAGATTAAAGATGGAGGACACTGAATACCTGTTAATTATATTGTTATACAGATTGTCTGAGTCATCTTTCATCAAAGGTGAATCCTGGGAAGAAAGATCTAATTCCAAAGAAATATCCTTAGGTTCTTGTTCAACGGATTCTTGAGTTATTTGTTCTGGTAAAACTGGTATGGTCAAATCCAACTGAATGGTCAGCGACTCTTCATCTGTAGGTTTATCCTGAACGGACACTTTCAGGAGTGTTCTCTGCAAAACAGTGCAGAGAAATATAAATCAACATGTTGCAAGAATTCAAATCACATGGCCTATAGTAGGTCTATTTATAGTATATAAGTAGATTTGCAATAATCAGATAAAAAAACTTTTTTTTTTTTGGTTTGCTCACCTCCTCTCTTTTTTTACTCTCCCTGTGTTACCTCTAATCCCGCCTGCCTGCCATCTCTCAGTCCAACCTTCTTTTCCCTTCCTCTTCCTTCCTGAAGGACTCCTAGCCAGCTGGAGGTGGCTAATATGGCTTTGTCAGACCTTGTCCCTTTGCCCCAGTCCCTCTGCCTTCCTAAAATCCCTTAGACTACATTCCTAAAGCTAGCCCCCAAGGTCTGTTCTCTTATTTGGACACTAGCTTCTCCTGAGGCTGAACACCAAGGTCCAGCTATCAAAGAATTGAAGTCCAGCAATCAAAAGTCTTTTGGGGCTCACCTAATTAACATGTCTAGTTAAAATTAAACACATGATCTGAACTGGGGGGGTGGTGTGGTGTCCATTTTATGTTTATAAACTGCCATGTGCCTATGGGCCACTCTTGCCTCCACTTTATCCAGAGGTGTCAGTTCTTTGTCCCCCTCTGGGGCAGATAAAAAACTCTTATTATGCTACTGTGTTCTCTTTTAACTTCATTTATAAAATATGATACAATGAGTTGAATATATCATGGACCAAATGATTATTTAGCAAAAAATAAACTATTAGTCCTTGATGAGGCATAAATGAACACTGGAGAAATGCTAAGAAAAATAAACCAAACACAAACAATCACTTATATGATTCTATTCATACAAAGTGCCCAGAATAGTTAAATTTAAATTTTAGAGTCAACATACGTTTTGTAAACGGGAATGAAAACTCATATTGGGGTAATGAAAATGCTGTCATGAGGGGGTACCCATTGGAGGAGTTAAAAGACTGAAGGAGCTGAAAGGGTTTGCAACCCCATAAGAACAACAATACCAACCAACCAGAGTCCCAGGGACTAAACCACTACCCAAAGAGTACATATGGACAGACCCAGGGCTCCAGTTGCATATGTAGCAGAGGATGGCCTTGTTGGACACCAATGGAAGGAGAAGCCCTTGGTCCTGCCAAGGCTGGATCCCCCAGGATAGGGGAAAATCAAGGCAGGGAGGCAAGAAAGGGTGGGTCTATGGGGAGGGGAACACCCGTATAGAAGAAGGGGAGGGGTGGAATAGGGGGCTTATGGATGGGAAACTGGGAAAGGGAATAACATTTAAATGTAAATAAAAGATATCCAATAAAAGAAGAAAATGTTGTCCTGAACAATTATGGTGGCAAATAAACACAGTAACTGCACTATAAAGAGCTGAACATAAAACTTAACTGTAGAAATTTTATAATATGACCTGTATTCACATATATATCTTATATCTACTGTGTTTCAATTAACCAATAATACACACACACACACACACACATATATATATAAAACTGAATACTATTTATAATTGACACAAAACTGTATCACCTTAATTTTAATTGAGAGAGAAGTATAGGCACTATTTTCTCATTTAAGAGAGGAATTATAAAGGTAAAATAATATAGTTCTTTGATATATTATGTAACAAGTTATTTAAGCTTAGATACAGGAAAAGATATACAAGCTACAATGCAACCTAAAATTTCCACTGATTAGTATATAACTATAGCAGAGATTAATTTCATCAGAGTAATAATGATATCTTTTCAGTAAAATAATCAGGAGGTAGAGAGATGGATCACTGGTCAATAGCACTAGCTGCTTGTCTAGAAGATCTGGATTCAATTCTCAGCACCAATATGTGTTGGTTCACTACTGTCTGTAACTCCAGTTCTAGGAGGTCCAACGCCCTCTTCTGGTTTCCATGGGGACCAGGCACACAATTGGTGCACAGACACACATGCAGGCAAACCACCCATGTACATAAATGTTCTTCAAAAAAATCTCATATCCAATAATCAAATTTTGTTATTGTTCTTATTTTCCATATTTTTGAATTGAAAATGAGAAATCTCTCAAATATTTGAATATCTACACATTGAACCTAAGAAGACAAATTATCAAGTTAACTTTCAGATAAATTTGTATAGTTATAGATATGAGAAATTTTTAATTTGTGGCCCTTAGAGGCCAAGAAGTTTGAGATATACTTACTTCTTTCTTTAGTAATGCTTTTCAGTATACTCTGATTTTGAAATGTGCCTTCTGTTGGGAATATTTACCCGTATCCATTTGTCAGACATGACACTTACTACCCAGATGGGTTTCACACTGTTGGCTTTAATATATCATCTCTCTCTCTCTCTCTCTCTCTCTCTCTCTCTCTCTCTCTCTCTCTCCCATCTATCCAATCTCTGCATAAAATTTTAATTCAGGAGCTATTGTTCCAAATTTGTTGTTTAACAATATGATCTTCCTAATATTTTGCTTTAAGAAAATACATTTCTTGGATACAAGTGATTTAGCAGCTTGCTAATCTCCTTTATAGTCGTAGGTATAGTATATTCATGCCCACTGCTATAATGACTTTCCTTCAAATATTTCACTCCTACCAAAATATTCTACTTCTTGGTGTTCCTTTTGATATTGCCTTAAGTTATTTTATAAATATATGCCTTCTAAATGGTGACTAGAAGGCTATTCCTTCCATAGTCCCCTTGCTAGACATTCCTTTATAAAATTGTTTTCTTCCTGTACTAGGTTTATAATACTCCATCTGGACTTCCACGTGTACAAATAGATGTTTTTAAATGTCTAAACAAGGCCAGGTATGGTGGAACATGCCTTTAATCTCTGTACTTGGAGGGAGAAGGGGGAATATTTCTATGAGTTCTAGGCCAGCCTGATAAACACAGCAAATTCCAGGACAAATATGGCTACATGGTGAGGACGTATCTTAAAATCAACCAACCAACCAGTATAAACAAATGTCTAAACATTTAATGTTTTAAATATTTAAACAAATAAACCTTAATATCTAGTTGTCTCCCATCAATAAAACATACTTAAAAATAGTATACACAAACAATTTTGTTAAATATTAGTTAGAAAGAAATCATAGAATGTATTCATGAAATAAAAAGATCTAAGTCCTGTATCCAAAGTGAATGGATATTCCTAAAGGTTAAATAATGGCACCCGCATTTTGGTGGTAACTAAAATGTGTCTGACTGGATTTAAGGCCTGCTCTACTGGAAAGAAATCATGTCTGGTATTAGAAACGTATTCAACTACCAACACTAACTAGTAAAGTCATGAATTATAATAGACCAATAAACACCAGTTTACTGAGCCAGCATAATTTCTAACTGTATATTAGATATCTAATGCCACAATACTTATAATTCTAACTCCTCATCCATGAAGCTTTTCCTTGAAACAAAAGGAAACCATTTCAAAGACCCCACAACTCTTCAAAATGCAGAGAACTGATTGTGGGGTATACATCCTCAAAGGATCCATTTGTAACACAATGCCTGAACCTAAGGTTCAGGGAACACTGTGAAAGAAGGGGTCAAAAGACATTAAGAGCCAGAAGACCAAGAACTATTTTGTGAGATTGTGTCCCCTAGAGGTGACAGGGAAGATTGACTCGTGATACTTTAACAGGAATGACTGACTAAACGAGACCTGAACAAGGCCATCACAGACTTGCTAATGAAAAGGGGCAAATCTCATGGGTTGCAGCCTAGACAAGAACAACAGAAACCTAATGGCTTTTGTAAGGGGGGAAAATCAGTCTTCCCTAGGTATGAACCCCTTAAATAGTTATCCAATACCAAGTTGTCAGATCTGAAACCATATACATACAAACAACACTAAACAGACTCAATGCATATATAAATATAAAACTATTAAAGAAAAAGAAACCAGGAATGGGAGAGTGAAAATGGGATTGTGAAAGGGCTTAGTGGGAAGAAAGGGGAGGGAGAAATTATGTAATTATAATATTTAATATATATATATACAAATTCTAATAACAATTCAGTAGGTATGTGGTCTATGCATGTATGTTTGCTTATGTATATAAATGTGGAGAACAGAAACCAATATTAAATATCTTTCTAACTTGTTCATTGGGTTAGTCTCTTTCCACTGAATGTGAAGCTTGCTATTTAAACTATACTGGCTAGTCAGTGAGTCTATAAGATATGGCCGGTTCCTTTCTTCAGGGACAGGGTTATAGAGTTTTATCGCTATGCCCCAGCTTTTATGTGGATGCTGGAGGTCCAAACTGAGGTCCTCAGGGTTCCATAGCAAGCACTTTACTCACTGATCCAGCTCTAATTCTTGAAAATCTCAACTTTTTTGGCCTTTTTTCATTCAAATATGTACTTAGTATATTTATTAAATTTGTAATGTATACTAATTTATGTTTTATAGAGTTGAGTCATTCAACATAGGGAATTCTGTGTGCTAGGTGATTACTAATGAACTTTATCTTAAGGCCTTTAACTTATTTCCATTTTTATAAGTGTCTTCTTTTCTCTGTAAGAGTTTCAAATGCTTATCAACATGCAGATTATATATGCATATATAAAATAATATATATAATAATATATAATATATATGTATATATCCTGTTGTGATATAAGAACTACTGTTCTGTAGTAAGGAAATTTAGGTCAAACTGCTTTGAAGATATTTTTTGTTGTTTATGAAAGGAAGTAATCATTTTAATGGTTCAAGTCTACTATATAATAAATATATACAAATGAATAATATATTGCTAACATATGACCAGTATTCTGTTTCATTACTAATATATTGCCCACAAAACCTGCTTACCCATCATCCCCACTTGGCTGGTCTGCAGATGAAATTAAACTTTTGGGTTCTTTTAAAATTGGTAAGACTCTATCAAGGAGACTTTTATATTTGTCTTCAATAAGTTCATATCCATCTTTTAATATCTCCATCTAAATAGAAAGGTTAAAGAAAATGATAGTTGGTTATGCTTCTATGTATATATCTAATATTTCTTGGATCGCAATTTCAGCAATTTCATTGAAAACTAACAATTATATAAAAATGATAGGAACTAGGGCAAGAAATTTCATTGACAACAAATAATTCATTCTGAACCCGTCTGCCAACACTGTTTTGCTTCAAAATCTTACAGCTTCCTTCTTCTTGTCCTCTGGAATATGGAGATACTGATGATCCAATTCAGAATCTGAGGCTTCAGATATGAATGATAATGACCTGTAATGAGACCCACAAACTTGTCATAAGCTATATTAATGTTGCAATGGTCAGCCAGCTCTGTTGTAGAGAACCTGAGTTTTATTCATCCTTTGTCATCATGATTCCCTTTAGAAATTCGTGCTTTAGGTTTCAGAATCAGAGGTTAAGTTCACTTAAAAGAGCTAGGGATCATTTGGATCCCTGCATGTTAGCCATCTGCCAAAAGGTTTAAAATTTTTAGTGAATCTTCTAATCTAAAACTAAAGCAAACAGTAAAGGTTCCTTGAATTATCCCTGATTTTAGAGCTGGGGCAGGACAGATAAATCTTGTGGCATTTTACTATATTCAAAGTAAATGTTAACAATTATGATGTCTAGATACACTTATTAATGGATCTATCTTAGTAAGTATTAAAATTCTTCAAGTATATTATGAATATATGATTTTACTCTGAAATCATTAACTGGATATAATTAGGAAAATAGAAATATTCTTTCTCATGTAGAAGTGCAAACTAAAAAGAAGAAAGATGTAATTAGAAAGCTGTCACTTTACACTATAAAAATATTAAAAAATTTAATTAGAAATCTTTAGTTAGAGACTTTTGCCCCACTATCAGCTGTCCAGTGAAGTTTGGCCTTCCATCCTTGCTGCAGGTACTCACTCAGGCCACATTCTTCTGTATTTAAATAATATTCAAGACAATATAGCCGGCCAGCCCCCCCCCACTATTCATATTCTATATTCCCCCATCCCTGCCCATTTCTTTGTACACTTGCCTTCTTTTTTTTTTTTACCTCTTCCAAGAATAACATAGCCTGATTTGGTTTACATGGTTTCAGGGGATCTACCTCCTTGGAAATGAGACTGTTCTATATTATTTGAGTGCATATTTATAGTCTTCTTCTTTCACTTTTGTCTTTAACAAACCTTGTATAGCCTTTCCTTTTCTTTCTTCTAGTATTGCTTTTCTCATCCCCCTTTCTGTATGTGCTCCACTCTTTTATTCCCTGCACAGCAACCTAATGCTAACCATTAATCTGTGTGATTTCTTACATGTTTTTCTATTCATATTCACAAGAACTAATATATTAATTTGTAGAGTGCAATGTGTTCATTTACCTCTGAAAATAATTCATTCCTAAGGAGAAAGGATGGAGTGTTTTGTGGTCAACATGTATTCTATTTTATTGTGGGTTTATTGCTGGATAATGGTGTGTTTTGTTTTTTCTTAGTAGGTACTGTTTTTCTGTGGTGAGGACACATACTTTTCCATGCACGAGACATATTTGAAACTAGAAAAATAGAACCTCAGTAAAAGAAAATGTTTTAGCCAAGAGAATAAGGAACCTTTCTCAGCAAACTCACCTTTTCCTCTTTTTTAGTACTGTATGGTTTTCACTCATCAAATTCAAGATAAAATGGAGTACCTGAAAATAGCAGAGACTATTTTTTACCTATGACACATTTCCATTATTTAGGGAAAACAACAATAAAGCAGAAAGCTTGTGAGAGGTTCCAGAAAGTGGAACTGTAACTTTGTATAATTACCATCTGGTTTTCACATGATTTCATAGTGTCAATATTTTCTACTTAAGCACAAAGCACCAGAAAATAATAACTCCCAGAAAAGAAAAACAACCAACAGACTGGGAAGTGATCTTTACCAATCCTACATCTGATAGAGGGCTAATATCCAAAATATACAAAGAACTCAAGAAGTCAGACCCCAGAGAGTCAAATAACCCTATAAAAATGGGGTATAGTGGTAAACAAAGAATTCACAGCTGAGGAATATCAAATGACTGAGAAGCGCTTAAAGAAATGTTCAACATCCTTAGTGATCAGGGAAATGCAAATCAAAACAACCCTGAGATTCCACCTCACACCAGTCAGAATGGCTAAGATCAAAACCTCAGGTGACAGCAGATGCTGGTGCGGATATGAAGAAAGAGAAATACTCCTCCATTGTTGGTGGAATTGCAAACTGGTGCAACCACTCTGGAAATCAGTCTGGAGGTTCCTCAGAAAATTGGACATTGCACTACCTGAGGACCCAGCTATACCTCTCTTGGGCATATACCCAAAAGATGCCCCAACAAATAACAAAGACACATGCTCCACTATGTTCATAGTAGCCTTATTTATAATAGCCAGAAGCTGGAAAGAACCCAGATGCCCTTCAACAGAGGAATGGATACAGAAAATGTGGTACATCTACACAATGGAGTACTACTCAGCTATCAAAAACACAGACTCCTTTAAAGACCAACTTATACCTGTGTCAACAGTTGTTGTTGCTCACAGTACTTCTTTCTTAGGTTTGTAACTTCAAGACATAGATTGGAATAGTCTCTGAAACAAATAGATTACTTGAATGAACAAAGATATATTAGTGTTCCTTAAATTTTTGAAAATAAAATACCTAAAATAATGTTGAATTGTCTGGATTAATAGTATCCATGGTGTTCTTCACAAAATTATACCCTTATAGTCCTAGGGGAATATTACTGCCTTTATTAGTGAATTAGTTCAGATAGATTTCAGAGCTATGAGGTTTTAGTGGTGCTGATAATAACCTAGTACATTGCACATGCTGGGAAATCATTCTATCACTAAGACGCATGCCCAATCCCATACACTTACAGTCTTGAAAGCTCAGATTAATATTTTTGAACTTCAGTGATCAATAGAATGACATACATCACACTTAGATTTATTGCTTATCCTACCTTAATACTTGAGAATACATGATCATAAATTTCTTATTATTCCTCCAACTGCAGATTTCATAGAAGTATGTGAGAACAAATAAATTTCCATGTTAGCAGTTTCATACAAGAGTATCATGTTTGCATTTCTATTAAATATTAAAGGAGACACAGGCTATCATATACATTTCTAATACTGAATTCATTTTTGTATGCAATTTTCATTGAGCTATGTGTTTTAAGAAAAAAAAAACAGCATATTTTTTCTAAATAAAATTGAATGTACTTCTTCACAGATATGTTCCCCTTTATCAGTGGCATTGGTTGAAATGCAAGATGTTTGAACATGTCTAATTATGAAGATAATTGTAATGATACCATTAGAAACAGGAACGTAAAATATGGAAAATGTTAGCAGCACTACAATTATGGTTTTCGAGACTCTTGGTTTGGTATAATGTGCTTTCTTAAGGTTTGAAGCTCAGTTGGATTCTATACTTTGGAGTGTAAGTACACATAACATACAAAAGGGCCCACAACAATTAGCTATAAATTCAGTTTCACAGGTAAATGGATGAAACTAGAAATTTATGCTACTGAATGAAGTAAGCCAGATGCACAAGGACAAGTACTACATATTTTCTCTTATTTGCTGTTCTAGCTATGATTATTGAGATGCAAGAATATAGCTTGGAGTGACCGCAAAAACAAGGCAATCTACAAGGGACCAAGGAAGAAAAGGAGAAACTGTGGAGAGGGGATGAGCAGCACATAGGTATTATGAAGGGAGAAACATTAGGGAACTTTAAACTGTAAAGGGGGAGTGTATTAGTCAGTATTCTCTAAGGAAATGGAACTGGTAGACTGAATATATACATTAAAAGCCATTTGCTAGACTGGATTATAGGATGTGGCTAATTAGTCCAGCTATATCTCACATATATATGATCATGTGTATGTGTTGAGATTTCTTACTCTGCTACTCATTTTGAAATATATACAAATTTATCTTACTCTATAGTGGAATAGGATACTAGAAATGATTCACTGTCTTGAACTTCTCTCTGACCTCTTACCTTTTTGTGTAAAACCTACCAGTTCACTACTGTTGCATTAAGCAAAAAAAAAAAAATCAACATTTAGACTAGTGACAGCTAATCTTGATAACAGCTATCTTGATGGTGGTCATGTTTTAAGTAGGAAGAATACCCAAATAGCATTGTGTTTATTTGGATGATATTTCTATGTTAAAGTCCGGCTGTAAATGTATATACATTTAAGGAGAGAGCACTTGTTAGTTGCTTTGCATATAGTAAATGCATATGCCTTTGAACTCTGCAAACTCGTACGTATCATTTAGATAAAGATCACACACACGGTCCTATGCATTTCTATATGCAGAGGGTGATAAAAGAAGAGAAGTTGCCTCAGAGAATAACTTTTATAAAGCAGACATTTAACAGAGTAACATGAAGATAGCAAGTAAACCCCCATTTGTTAAATCCTAGTTTCTTAAGTAATCAAGTGACTGACAAATTGCACAGACAACAAAAGCAATTATTTTGATAAAATGTAAAAATCTTATCCTCTTAACCAATTTTCTTTTTCAACTGTTACTAAGAGTAGAAGATTATTCTTAAGAAAGTCTTATTGCTTTGGAAATACAGAATTTGGTTCTGGTTCTCTATCAGTAAAATAAAGCTGGCTTCATAAAAAATCCTGAATGTAAATTTACATCTTGGTTTTCTGCACATAGAATCTCATGTTAACTGTGATTTTAATACTTAATAATCTTACTCTTAGGAGAGAATCAAACAATAGTGACATTACTCCCTTTCTTTATATATCACCAATTTATGAAAACACATGTGTATATACTAAGAGTGGTGAACCTAAAATATATTTAGAATGGAATGAACTATATTAAACTCAATTTATCATAGAATAGAATGGTTTACTATCATCTTTTTACATGATTAAAAATTAAGCCACCTTTGAAAAGCCTGTCAGCAGGCAATAACACCTAGGCTTTATGTGGCATTTTTTCCCTTCAATCACAAATTCTAGAGTCAACTCCCTTTTATTTTTGAGACTGTAATTTAAGTACAATTTTTTTCTTTTCCTTTTCTCCCTCCAAATCGTCCCATGTATCTTTCCCCCTTCTTCTTCAAATTCACAGCCTCTTCCTTTTCATTAAGTGTGTGTGTGTGTGTGTGTGTGTGTGTGTGTGTGTGTGTACCTGTTGAGTCGCATGCATATTTTCAGGGCTGCTTACTTGGCACTGGACAACGAATTGGCGTGCTCTTTCCTGGGGAGGACCACTTCTGCTTCCAGCTTTACTCAGTTGCCTATAGTTCTCTGTGTAGGAATAAGGCCTCACAGGTCTTTTTCCATGCAGATTGCTATGCTCATTGGTGTCCTCCTTGCTCAGCTCATGTTTGGGTGGTCATGTTGGTGAGACTTTATGGGTATAGCTTCTACGGTTAATAGAAGACACGATTTCATGGCAAATTTCTTGATCCTCTGGCTCTAAAAAATCTTTACACCCCTCTCTTCTACACTTTGCCATGAGTCTGTAGCATCTTTCAGCATTTGTTGTAGGTTGTTCTGTTGATCTTTGGCATTCTGACTTGGAAAAGCCAATGGATCAAGGAGCTTGCTGTGAGATTGTGAGATGGTTTCTCCTAGTAACATCAGAGGCTACACTCATAACGTCCAACCAACATGACTGTCCAAACGTGATCAGCAACATTCAGACTGAACAGGTTATATTTAAGAATGTATATGCACATGCATATGCATATATGTATGCGATAACAATTAGTGGGAAAAGAGGCCAAGGACTTGAAGAAGAGTAGAGAGGACTATATGGTAGAGTTTAGAGAAAAGAAAGGTAAGAAAGAAATATAATATAAATTATAATTGGAAGATAAAAATGAAATGGCTATCTTAATTAGAGGAACAGATGAATATATCCAGTGATTGCTTCCAAGAATTATTTTTTTCTGTACTCATCTTTTATCTAACTCAGCAGATAGATTCTGAGATTTCAGGGTATTTTTTTGGGGGGGCACCTAAATTCTGAGCATGAGTTCTAAATATGATATAAAGTAATGAAAATTTCACAGTAGGAAAAGTCGCAAACATTTGCTACTTTGTTCAGTATTTAGGAGCAGTGTTTGCACTTGTTTATACATAAAACCAGGTAGAACCCACTGGAACATTCTTACCCATTCTATATATACATATACAATGGTTAACATTCGACAGCAGGCTGACATCCAAACGAAGGACTGGTTCATGTTCAATTTCAAAGAAAATTTTGGGTTCTTTTCTATGTTGATAAAAAATACTTCTCTCTTCTCCATCCCTTCTGTCCTTTCTCTGTGGCCATATATGAAAAGCTTAATTTACTAAGTCAAATACAAATGATAGACTCATCAAATTAAAGGTTCATTTACACTTCAGTGGAAGATTGTCAGAAAATCTCAATTTTAATATGAATACTGATGAATATTTGCTAAAACTTATCCACACGTATCTTCTCTAAAGCAAATAATAGGTTACAATATTTTCTCAAAGTTATTACGGTTCATATTTTTAGCTGGTTAAAATTTGCCTTACAATATTACTGCCTTACTGTCAGAGACATTTCATGGGGTGTTAAGGACTATGATTATCAAACACTGAAGACTATTTTAAAGAATTTATTTTACAGGCCAAACTGAAGTAAGGAAGAACAGACTGAGGGAAGAATCAGAAAGTACATTAGTTATGTACATCTGAGTACTTAGGTACAGAACTTATATATTTAACACCTTTGACTAGTTTTTTTTTTTTTCTTGGATAAGACGGAAATTTCTAACTACTTTAGCATTCACATTTCTGGTGTCATCTTATATCCTGCTAATTTTACTTCTGCTTTGTACAGTGGTGTGCTAGGTCATCATAGCAATATTTGAGCTACTGGTTCATTATTAGCAACCCAAGATTTAAAGCATCTGAAACAGTGTTGTATTTTAACTTAAAAGAAGTCACACCAAAAGTACCATACAAAATAGGAGTGGAGTTTCACAACTCTGAAGTAATCAAACTTAAAACCTTGGTCACAGATGCTAGAACCTTTAGACTAATACGCACTGTTTCATTTGTGCATATCTGGTATCCATGTTCTTCTGCATGTCTTTGAACTCTTGTATTTCAGCCATAATTTTCTGAAACTCATCAGAGTAGAGGTTGGCATCTTCAGTTTTTATTGTTGGCACCTAAAGTGAGAACATTATAGTCAGGCTGGGCTAAAATTTTGGCATACCATTTGCTATCCTTTATGAATACTAATCAATAAAAAAGCACGACTAGTGGAATAAAGGACATTTAATTCTTTAAAGTACCTCGACTATAGTACTACACCATGCATGATTCCTATTATAGTTATTACACACACTAGTATGTTTTCACTAACTTGAAAGCTCCTGGAAGATTAGACATGTAGTTCTGGGGGCTTGTCAGTTAATAGTACTGGTGTCTCTTCCGCAGGACCCAGGTTATTCTGTAACTCAACTCCTAGGAGATATGATACCCTCTTCTGGCCTGTGGAAGAACTACATGTGTATGGTGTATAGACAGCTATGTAGGCAAAATGTGTCCCCCGCCCCCAATATATATCATAGTTGTACTGGAACACATTTATAACCACAGAACTCTGGAGGCTGAAGAAAGGAAATCCTAAGTTTCAGGCCCCAAATACCTCATCCACCCCAAAAAGAAAAGAAAAATAAAAACTCTAAGTACAGCAGATTTTCTATCACTAATGAAATGACAATACCTTATAGGGACAAAAAATACAATTTAGAGTATGTACTGTAATCTAACCAAATATATTATATAGCATCATGTGGGACTTTGACAAAGAGTATATTAATTTAGAAACGTTTTGTTATAAACACATCTCATTCAGTTTAGAGTTCAAGTGTGAACCTTTCCCTCCATTTTCCTGTTGGGAGTGGTTATGAGTATAATTGGGGAGTGGGTATGTCTCATGAGTAATCTACAGTGTGGTTACATCTCCAAAATAACTCATAATAAATTACAGATTCATTTTAGGCCTGCTGGGATGTAAGCATATTAAACTATATGTTTTCTTAATGACACACCATATATACTATGGTTCTACAACTTAATGCATAATAATGGAAATAATAATGTGAAAATTAATTTTGCATGTAATGATTAGAAGAGCTTTAATGATTTGGTTGTGTATTGTTTCCAAAGGTCTATACGATGCATTATCCTCATAGTTAATGCAACTTTAAAAAGTTTCATTCATTCAGAATCTCACAGCATGGGCATTAAAAAGTTTATTATTTTTAATGCAAATGAGAGAAGTAACAAAAATTATTTAAACAAACAAAGCATTATCAATTATTCTAAATCGAAGTTTCATGTCATACTACATCTGTGAATAGGAACTAGAGATTCCTGTCCCCTCAGAGGAAAACTTCACATTGTAAACACAAACTTCTACCTTGTTTGACCTGCTGTAAATGTGTTTGAAGAATAAGCTGATCTGTGAAACAATGCTGTATAATTAACAGACCATACAGAAATTGCATATTTCAACTTTACAAACACTGGCCATGTAAAGCAGTATGTAGTAAACTGTAAATGAACAGTGCAGATAATAATATATTTTGTGAGGATTCAGAAGAGAAAGCAATTGTATTAGCAATGAGCCGGGTCATAAACTACACATCTTGTGTTCAGAGAGTATGTGTATATATTCTAAAATATATTCCAAACTAATAGAATAAAAGCTACCAAACTATTGCTACATAAAATTATGTCTTTGTTTTTAGGTATAAGAAATTAAAATAAAAATATGGTATCTCTTTTACATAGTATTACTTTCACTAACTCGTGAGATACGAGAATCACTGTTCCCCATGTAGAAATTTAAATCTCAAATTAAATACTCCACAGGACATATGTCTTGAAGTTATTCTTAATTAGACCAAGAAGATTAAGTGTTCGGTAGAATCAGAGATGTCGGAAAATGACTATGTTTTCAATGTGATTGAAAAATGACTCATTGAAGCACCATTTTTCATTTTCTACTCCTAGAATTGAAACTGTCATTCCGAGGTCACTGTGACTAAAATAAAGGCTATTTCAACTTGGTATTTAAAACCAAATTTGCCAAATTTGGTCTATTTTGATGGTACATTTTTCTTATGACCATTTCATACTCATATTATTTAGGTGAACATTTTGTTTGTATGGATTATATTAATATACACCATTATTTATCATATAAAACCTTAAAATTAATCTATGTAGCTATGGAGAATCATACCTATACTATAGGCATTTTGAATGAGGTGGCCATTTTGGTGGTCACCCATGGTCTTGAAATGATCTTTAATTTTTTTCTAGGGTAGGTCTACTGATAACTAATTTATATTCTCTATCTGTCTGTCTCTGTCTCTCTGTCTCTTTGCCTCTGCCTCTCTCTACCCCTGCCCCTCTCTGCCTGTCTCTCTGAAAGCTTTATTTTCTTTTCATTTCTGGAGGATAATTTTGCTGAACACATAATTATACTCGCATAAGATCTTTTATCACAATTTAGCATGAAAAACCACCTACTATGTTTTCAGTACAGAGATACAGGTCCAGTGGAATAGGGACATGAAATTATTTACGTGAAATTTTAGTTAAGTGATCCAAAAATATAATTATAACATGTTCAAAGAAATCAAAGAAGACACAGATAAACTGAAGGAATTCTAAGAAAACTCAAACAAATAGCTTAGGGAAAAAATAAAGTAAAAATACCTTCTGAAAGAAGAATCTAAATATAGTATTGAAGAAAAACCAAATTGAAATATTGCAAAAGAAAAACAATAAATTATCAGGAATTAATATATATCTTTCAACAATAAACTGATTATGACAGATATTAATTTCCTAGTCAAAAGACAAAGACTAGAAGATTACATTAAAAACAGGATCTACTGATTTGTTCCTTCCAAAGAAATGACAGTTCTTATGGTAAAAGGATGGAAAATGTTTTTTCCTAAGCAATTGAAACAACAACAATAAAACCCCCTATCATTAAAACTATATATATATCAGAAAGAGAATAGAGAAAGCAGCAAGAGAAAAGCCACACATCACATAAAAAGGAAAACATATCAGAATAACAGTTGATTTCTCAATGGGAACTTTGAAAGCCAGAAAAGGATGAAATGATGTAATCTAAGTTGTAAATACATGCAGATACCAACCCAGACTACTGTGCCTGGAAAAGCAATGTGCTGGAGTTGAAGGAGAAAAAAACTTACTGTATAAAATGCCTAACAGAATTTATATCCATTAAACCAGCCCTACAGGGTATATTGGAAACAATACCTTGAGCTGAAGAGAGGATTGAGCATAGCTAAAAGGCCATGGGGGGAAAATGAAGATATAATTACTGACACACAATATACAACTAGGAACACAACAACAAAATGAATACAACCAGCATATACCTTTTAATAATAACTACAAATATAAATGGCCCCAACTCTTCAAACAAAAGGTATGGGCTCACTGAATGGATTACGATATGAAACTCATTTTATATTTAAAAATGGGAACTGCCTTAATATTAAAGAATTGTGGAAAGTGTTGTCAACAAATGGGGCCAGGAAGCAGACATTACTAACTTAATGTCTTAATAAAAACAGACATCACACTAAGTGATCAGAAGAGATAAAAGGACACAGCGTTCAAGTCAAAGGAACAACAAACTGGAACAAAATTCCAAATACACATGCACCAAACTCTGGTGCACCCAACTTTCATAAGTAGTGTAAGATTGATATTAATGACACAGATTAATAACAGTCCAATAACTGTAGCTGATTTAAATATCCCTCTTCTTCTAATAGACAGATCATCTGAACAAAAAAAAAACCTCAGAAATAAATGACATCATATGTCAAATAGATTTAAACAGATAACAGAATATTCCACCCAACACCAAAGAATACATATTCTACTCAGGAGTACATAGTAATACATAGACCAACCACATCTTGGGACACAAAATACATCTTTACCAATTAAAAAAAGATGGAAATAACTCCTAGTATCCTACTGAACAACAATATAGCAAAAAAGTTCTAGTAAATATACAAACTCATGGAGATTAAATAACTAAATACTGAATGATGACTGGACCAAGAGAGAAATCAAGATAGAAATAAAAACCTTCATGAAAATAAATGAAAGTGTATCTGGTTTTATGTGTAGGTCCTTGATCTGCTTGGACATGAGCTTTGTACAAGGAGATAAGAAAGGGTCAATTTGTGGGGAAAGAGCTGGATTCTCAGAAGCGTGGACAATCCTGAGAGCTCAGGGGAGACTGCCACTTCTGCTCACATTCCTGGCGCAAGAGGAACCTGCCTAGTGCCAACTGGAAACAGGAACATAGGAGCAGTCATCTGGTTTCTGCCTGAGCCTGGAACTGAACCAGTCCCACAGCTCTCTGTATCCAAATCCCTTTGGGGGGCGGAGGAGCTGGAATAACAAAAGTGTGGAACATCCTTGAGAGCCCAGAGGAGACAACTACGTCTGCCTATATTCCTGACCCAAGAGGAACCTGCCTAGTACACTCTGTGCCCTCTGAGCACAGGAACCTAGGAGCAGTCAGTGGCAGGACTGAAAGCCAGTTGCCAGGAGTGCTGACACACCTGAGAGCAGAGGTAAGCCCAACTCTTTTGCTCCAAGTGACCTGCCTGGTGGCCTCAGGACACACAAACCCAGGAGCAGCTCTCTACTCCCAGATCCAGCTGAAAGAAAACAGATATACAGGAGTGCTGACACACAGGCCTAAAGGAGATAGGAGATACAGAGATAGCAAGACAAGCTAACACCAGAGATAATCTGATGGCAAGAGGCAAGCGCAGGAAACTTAGCAACAGAAACCAAGACTACTTGACATCATCAGACCCCAGTTCTCCCACCAAAGCAAATACTGGATTTCCAAACACACCAAAAAAGCAAGATTTAGATTTAAAATCACATCTCATGATGATGATAGAGGACTTTAAGAAGGACATAAATAACTCCGTGAAAGTAGTACAGGACAACACAGGTAAACAGAGAAAAATTAGGGAAAAGACACCTTTCACAATAGCCACAAATAATATAAAATATCTTGGTGTGACTCTAACCAAGCAAGTGAAAGATCTGTATGATAATATCATCCTGAGTGAGGTAACCCAATCACAGAAAAACACACATGGTATGCACTCATTGATAAGTGGCTATTAGCCCAAATGCTTGAATTACCCTAGATGCCTAGAACACATGAAACTCAAGACGGATGATCAAAATGAGATGCTTTCACCCTTCTTTAAAAGGGGAACAAGAATACCCTTGGCAGGGAATAGAGGCAAAGATTAAAAACAGAGACAGAAGGAACACCCATTCAGAGCCTGCCCCACATGTGGCCCATACATATACAGCCACCCAATTAGATAAGATGGATGAAGCAAAGAAGCGCAGGCAGACAGGAGCCGGATGTAGATCTCTCCTGAGAGACACAGCCAGAATACAGCAAATACAGAGGCGAGTGCCAGCAGCAAACCACTGAACTGAGAACAGGACCCCCATTGAAGGAATCAGAGAAAGGACTGGAAGAGCTCAAAGGGGCTCGAGACCCCATATGTACAACAATGCCAACCAACCAGAGCTTCCAGGGACTAAGCCACTACCCAAAGACTATACATGGACTGACCCTGTGCTCCAACCTCATAGGTAGCAATGAATAGCCTAGTAAGAGCACCAGTGGAAGGGGAAGCCCTTGGTCCTGCCAAGACTGAACCCCCAGTAAACATGATTGTTGGGGGAGGGTGGCAATGGGGGGGAGGATGGGAGGGGAACACCCAAAGAAGGGGAGGGAGGATAGGGGATGTTTAACGTGGAAACCGGAAAGGAATAACACCAAATGTAAATAAGAAATACTCAAATTAATAAAAAAAAAAAAGAACTTCAGGCCTCTGAAGAAAGCAATTGAAGAAGATCTCAGAAGATGGAAAGATCTTCCATGCTCAATGATTGGCAGGATTAATATAGTAAAAATGGCCATTTTGCCAAAAGCGATCTACAGATTCAATGCAATCCCCATCAATATTCCAACTCAATTCTTCATAGAGTTAGAAAGAGCAATTTGCAAATTCAAAAAACCCAGGATATTAGAAAAGTATACTCAACAACAAAAGAACTTCCGGGGGAATTACCATCCTTGACCTCAAGCAGTATTGCAGAGCAATAGTGATAAAAGCTGTATGGTATTGGTACAGAGACAGGCAGATAGATCAGTGGAATAGAATTGAAGACCCAGAAATGAACCCACACACCTATGGTCACTTGATTTTTGACAAAGGAGCCAAAAACATCCAATGGAAAAAAGATAGCATTTTCAGCAAATGTTGCTGGTTCAACTGGAGATCAACATGTATAAGAAGGCAGATCGATCCATGTTTATCACCCTGTACAAAGCTTAATTCCAAGTGGATCAAGGACCTCCATATCAAACCAGATACACTCAAACTAATAGAAGAAAAACTAGGGAAGCATCTCAAACACATGGGCACTGGAAAAATTTTCCTGAACAAAACACCAATGGCTTATGCTCTAAGATCAAGAATTGACAAATGGGATCTCCTAAAACTGCAAAGCTTTTGTAAGGCAAAGGACCCTGTCATTAGGACAAAATGGCAACCAACATATTGGGAAAAGATCTTTGCCAATCCTCTATCTGATAGATGGTTAATATCCAAAATATACAAAGAACTCAAGAACTTAGACTACAGAAAACCAAGTAACCCAAATAAAAACTAGGTACAGAGCTAAACAGAGAATTCTCAACTGAGGAATCTCACATGGCTGAGAAGAACTCAAATGTTCAACATCTTAGTCATCAGGGAAATGCAAATCAAAACAACCCTGAGATACTACCTCACACTTGTCAGAAAGGCTAAGATAAAAAAAACTCAAGTGACAGCATATGCTGATGAGGATGTGGAGAAAGAGGAACACTCCTCCCTTGCTGGTGGGATTACAAGCTGGTACAACCACTCCGGAAAACAGTCTGGAGGTTCCTCAGAAAATCTGACCTTAGGACCCAGCTATACCTCTCCTGGACATATACCCAAAAGATGCTCTAACATATTAAGGACACATGCTCCACTATGTTCATAGCAGCCTTATTTATAATAGCCAGAAGCTGGGAAGAACCCAGATGTCCTTCAACAGAGGAATGGATACAGAAAATGTGGTGTATCTATCTACATAATGGAGTACTACTCAGCTATTAAAAACAATGACTTCATGAAATTCATAGGCAAATGGAATGAACTAGAAAATATTATCCTCAGGGAGGTAACCTAGTCACAAAAAATGACACATGGTATATACTCACTGATAAATTGATATTAGCCAAACATGTATAGAATACATAGGATACAGTCCACAGAACCCAAAAAGGTTAATAAGCTGAAGGGTCCAAGTGAAGGGCCTAATCCCTCTTGGGAGGGAGAAGAAAGCTATCACAGGAGGGGGCAGGTAGAGAAGGACCTGGGTGGGAAAGGGGACAGGAAGGGGAGGAAGGAAATAAGATCAGTTGTTGTATATGGGAACAGGACTGAAGCCCTGAGGGCCAGCAGAAAGAACGTAATCAAGCAACCTTGGAAAGTAGGAGGTAGGGCGACCCTTCAGAATGTACCAGAGACCTGGAAGGGAAGAGATTCTCAGGACTCAAAGGGAGGGACCTTAGATGAAATGCCCAACAGTGGGGGGAGAGGGAACTTGTACAGCTCACATCCAGCAGAAATCCCACCTCCAGCATCAAGTGAGAGAGGGGGTTGCCATCTCTCAGTCAAAAACTCAGATCCATATTCGTTCTTGTCTGAAAGAACTATAGGGACAAAGATGGAGAAAAGTCTGAGGAAAAGAAGGTCCAGCAACAGGCCCAAACTGGGATACAGCTCAGGAGGAGGCCCTAAGGCCTGACAGTATTGCTGAGCCTATGGGGTGCTCACAAAATGGAATCTATCATGGCTGTTCTCTGAAAGACCCAACAAGCAGCTGAAAGAGTCAGATGCAGACATGTGCACCCAACCAATAGACAGAAGCTGCTGACCCATGTGGTTAAATTGGGGAAAAGCTGGAGGAAGCTGAGGAGGAAGGTCACCCTAGAGGAAGGCAAGCAGTCTTGATTGAACTGGACCTCCGAGATCTCTCAGACACTGGATCACCAACCAGGCAGCACACACCAGCTGAGATGAGGCCTCCAACACATATACAGCAGAGGACTGTCAGGCCTGGGTTCAGTCAGAGAAGATGCACCTGACCCTCAAGAGACTGGAGGCCCCAGGTAGTGGAGGGGTCTGATGGGGTGGTGGGTGGTAGGTGGGGACACGCTCGTGGAGATGAGGTGGAGGAGGAGGTATGGGATATGGACCAATCAAGGGTGGAACAGGAGGGTGATGAAATCTGGAGTGTAAAAAAAGAATAAATAAAATTTTAAAAATTATCTATTAATATAAAAAAAAATCGAGGTTGGGGATTTAGCTCAGTGGTAGAGCTGCCTAGCAAGCTAAGGCCCTGGGTTCGGGTCCCCAGCTCCGGAAAAAAAAAATCAAATAGTCACAACATAAATATACATATGTGTATGTATATATGTATAAAGGTATATGAATATACATATTTATGTATATGAATAATGTACAATATATAATATTTATATCATATGTATATTTTATACACACACATAGTGTAAAAGTGAAATTTTCCAGGAAAACAAAGTGGAGTAATCCGGAGCAAAGGAAAGGTTAAAGGTTAAAAAGGTTAGGGGGTTTGAAGGAGGAGAATGTGCTTAATATATAATTTGTTCCTGTAAGAAAGAATATATAAGGGGTTGGGGATTTAGCTCAGTGGTAGAGCGCTTGCCTAGGAAGCACAAGGCCCTGGGTTCGGTCCCCAGCTCCGAAAAAAAGAACCAAAAAAAGAAAAAAAAAAGAAAGTATTTATAAATTTAATAAAATTTGAATTGATAAAAGTGTAATTATTTATTCAAGATTTACAAAATTGTGCACAGTACTTCACATTAAAGTGAGAATACTTGTGCAATCTAATATCATGTATTCCTAAAATTACTGAACTGTGATAAGAGAATAAAGATGGGAAAATTATTTTTTATGAAAACAGCTTTATCTCATAGTTCTCCAAAAAATATCTTAGGGCTCATAGAGATTATTCAAAAATACATATTGAGAACCACATTCTTAGTGAAAGTCTAAATGCTCTCTCTGTATTTGTTTTTGGTCCTGAACTTCCAGTATACTGATAAGTTTCACATAAATTTCCAACACACAGACATCTTACAAGTGAAAAAGCATGTTACTTCTTTAGATCCAGTTTTGACTTGTCATCAGATCTGGGTTATGCAGATAGGGCTTGTATGTTTTATCAAAATTCAATGTTCAAGTTACTATTTCAAAATGTAGCCTAGCCTCCTCTGCTTATTTTCTAAGATGTTATATCACTATCTACATAATAAAAAGGACATGATAAAATAAAATAAAACACAACAAAGATAATGTTTTTAGATGAAGTAATACTTAAAGGTCATGTTCAGAGCAGAGCAACGTGAGAAAGCACCTGGCAGTGCAGTTCCTGATTCCAGCAGTTTCCCGCTAAGACTTAAGAGAATCATAAAAGGTTTACATTATGTAAGGACTGAATGCCACTGTAAATCTGAAAGGAAACTATATGACAATGTTCTTCTTCCTACCTTTCGCTTAATGTTTGCAAGAAGGAAGGCTTCTCCCCTTTTGAAAAGTGGATGCTGAAATTCAATAGTTATTTTATTCTCCAGGCTAGTCTTTTCACTCTGCAGTGCAATCACTTTTCGGAAACCATCTAGGATAAGGAAAAAAATCAAAATTAATTATAAGAAGGAATGCCACAGAATAGATTCTAATAGGGAATTTGGAAGGGTTAGAACAAGGAAGTAATATTCAAAATGTTTGATGTCATAAAATATTAGTATACTCTAATAACTTAATTTCAAACGTGGGTACTCTTAACTCTTCTTACTGTTCTTTATGTCTATGGCATGTATGTGTATGCAGAGAAATGAGATGGCCTGGTCTTCTGTATGTGAGCATTTAGAGTCTGGGGTTGATGCCACGATGTCTTCTTCAATCCCCCTTTCACTTTATGTTGCCCTGTTTTTGAGGTAGCATCTCTCATTGAACTTAGAATTTGCTTTTCCGTCTAAACTGGCTGGCTGTGTGAGCTTCTTGGCTATGCCTATCTCTACTCCACAGTGCTCAGATAGAATACGTGCAATCTGACTTTTATGCTAGTGCAGGTAATCGGAACGCATTTCCTCCCACTTGCACAAGGACTTTACCAACTGAGTTGTCTTCCCCGCTCCAGAATTTGAGAACTTAATTTAAATTGCCTGTACATAACTTGTCAGGGACTCTAGAGAACAAGTAAACAAAGATAGTTCATATGCACGTGTATCTTAATATATTAATATTGAAACCTCATTTGAACCAACAGATTCCAATTTTTTCCAGTCAATGACTAAATGCCAAGAGACCACAACATCTCACTTATTTATTTCCAAGTGGGAGTAACACTACAGTATTTGGATTTCTCTCTTCTTTTAGTGCTATGTTCTTCATTTGGAAAATACTGAAAGAGAATAAAGTGTGAAAAAGAAAAAAGAAACGAAAAAAGGAATCGCAAAAAAAAAAAAAAATCCCAAGACTGTTTAAACAATCCTGACTAACAAAAGAACTGCTTCTCTGGGGAGGTATTCCATATGTATTCTATATTTCAAGTTGTACGATAGAGCTATAATAATAAAACAGCATGTTGATCAATGATATTGAATTGAAAACCTAGACATAAATTCATACACCCGTGGATACCCGGTTTTTTGATAAAGAAGCCAGAAATACAAGCTAGAAAAAAGACAGCATCTTCAGCAAATGGTGCTGGTGAAGCTGGACGTCTGCATGGAGGAGAATGCTAATAGATCTATACTTATCATCCTGCACAAAACTCAAGTCCAAACGGATCAAAGATCTCAGCATAAAACCAGATACACTGAACATGATAGATGCACTGATACAAGGGAAAACTTTCTGAACAAAACCACAACAGTACAGGCAGGAAGATCAACAATTAATAAACAGGACCTCATAAAACTGAAAGGCTTCTGCAAGGCAAAGGACACTGTCCATCAGACAAAACAGTGGCCTAAGCTTTTATTTTAAACCAACTCCACATTCAATAGAAGGTGAACATTCAAAATACATAAAGAACTCAAGAAACTAGGTATCAAAAATCTAAATAACCCAATTAAAAGATGGGGTACAGATATAAACAGACTGTTCTCAATAGAATAGTCTCAAATGGCTGGGAAATGCTGAAAGAAAAGTTCAATGTCCTAAGCCAGCAAGTAAATGCAAATCTAAACTACTATGTGATTCAATCTTATACTGCCAGAATGGCTAAGATCAAAAACACAAGTGACAGCTCCTGCTGGCAAGAATATGGAGCAAGGGAAACACTCCTCCATTGCTGGTAGGTGTACAAACTTTTACAGCCACTATGGAACTAAGTATGGTGGTTCCTCAGAAAGATGAAAATCAATCTACTTCAAGATCCAGTTCTATAACTCTTGGGCATAAACCTAAAAGATTCTTGATCATACCACAAGGACACTTGCTCAACCATGTTCATTGTTGCTCTATTCATAATAGCCAGAAACTGAAAACAACCTAGGTGTCACTCAATAGAACAGTGGATGAAGAAAATGTTGTTCATTTACATAATGGAGTGTTACTCAGCTGTTAAAGAATGACATCATTAAATTTTCAAGGAAATGGATGAAACATAATAAATAAATCAGAATGAGGTCACCCAGACCCAGAAAGACAAATATGGTATTTACTCACTTATGTATGGATATTAGCAATTAAATACATGCTAACCAAGCTACAATCAGTAGGCCCAGAGAGGTTAGATATCAGAAGAAGACTAGGGATATTATGTGGAGCTCTGTAGGAGGGAGGATGAAATAGATTTTATGGGGTGACTGGGAATGGGGCAACTGGAATGTGAGGATTAAGTGGAGAGAATAAGGGACAATCTGGTCATGGGGGGATTGCAGAGAAAGACAGCTAGAATTGAGGGGAATTTGAGGCATGATTTGAAAACCCAGTGCAGTGGAAACTTCCTAAAATAAGCTAAGGCTATTGTAATGAAGTCTCCAAATAATGTGGAAGACAGAGGCCTAACAAGCAATCTCTTGTCACCAAATGAAGCTTGCAGTACCAGGACTAGGTTACACACAATTGAATTATTGGCCGAAGGGGTCCCAGGAAAATCCCTAAACAACTGAGGCTGTTACCAAGATAGTAGATTGCTCTCTACAAACCAACAGCAAGACTCATTGCCAATGACAGTATCCATACAACTCATTGAACTTGGAGATATTGAGCTGATGCCTATATAGAACCTTCACTTCTATGGTCTGTTGCCTTTGATGTGGGTACTCTGCAGGCTACCAAAAGAAAAAAGAAATGTAAACACCAACCCACCAACCCAGACATAAAACTTCTGATCTGTCCTGCATCCAAAATATGCTAGGGCAGTGGTGGCAAAAAGCAATATCTGATTTGACTTAAGGCCCACTCCACGAGATGAAACCCATACCCAATACTGCTTGTATAACTAAGAACCATAGACTAGATAGCCTGGAGATCTAGGGTAGAACCAAATACTACTGGTCTAAAAAATAACAATAAAATTATGTATGATATTCTGCTATACAATTAGATCAGTGTCCTTACCTAGCCAACATCAGAGAAACTTCCTCATGCAGCAGATGAGAACAAATGCAGAGACCAACAGGCAGACATTAAGCAAAGCAGAGAGAGAGAGGAGAGGAAGAGGGAGAGGGAGAGGGAGAGGGAGAGGGGGAGAGGGAGAGGGGGAGGGGGAGGGAGAGGGAGAGGGAGAGGGAGAGGGAGACACCTTGGAACGCATAGTTCCAAGTGGGATGTCTGCATCAAATCCCTCTTTTTGAGGTTCATGAAACCCATCAGAATAGGAGGCAGAAAGTGTTTATGAACAAGAGGGATGGAGGACAGCAGGAGGTCAAGGGCCTCTATATCAATGGATAAAAGTCTATATGAACTCAGAGATTGAAGCAGCAAGCATAGAGCCTGCTTGGCTCTGTATCTGTTAGGCTTCTATGGGAGTTACACATTTTTTGGATCTGTTTTTATCATGGAAGTTGTTTTCACTCCTCATCAATTAGGACTGATGATTCTGCTGAGTTATGAATGATAATCTGCTGGAAATGGGTCCCTTATAAGGTCCTCTTGGGTAGTTACAGAGAGTTCTGAGGTTGGGTAGTGACCTGGGCATCTGTGGTCATTCCCAACAGTTGAAGAGCTGAGATGAGGAGATCTCTTTATCAGATAGCCCAGGACACAGGAAGAAATGGGTGCTAGCTTGAGGTGAGGCAGTGTGGGATCCTAAAATACTTTCTCCATTCTTAGTGTAGTATTGAAATTCTTAGCAAAAACAATAAGAGAAGAAGAAGCCAACAAAACCATACAAAACATGAAAGGAAGAGATAAACTTATCCTTATTTGCAGATGATATAATTCTGTGCATAAGACAGTAAACATGCCTCCCAAAACTTGAACTGAAACACTTTCAGCAAAATGTCAGGATACAAAAATTAACCCCTAAGTCAGCAGTTCTCCTACATGCCTATAACAAATATCCTGAAGAAAATAGGGAAGCAATCTTATTCACAACTGTTGACAAGTCCTGCACCAATCCTGAAATAGACCTGACCAAGAAAATGAAAGGCTTGTAATGTGAAAATCTGAAAATATTCAAGAGAAAAAGAAGCCATTAAAAGATGAAATTACCTTTCATACTCATGGATTAGAAGAACCCATTCTGTGAAAATGGTCATCATACCAAATGCAATTTATAGACTGCAACCCCTATCAAATTTCTAATATCATTCTTCACGGAAGTAGAAAAAGATCTTAAAAATTATTTTAATATTCATAATACTTCAGCTACACTAAACAACACTAGGAAAAAAGTAATTACCTCATTTTATAATATTACAGAGGAGCAGCAACAAAACAAGCAGAGTATTGGGACACATACACAAACAAATCAGTGGAAACTAATAGAAGATCCACATAGAAACTCACACAGCGACAGACACATGATTAGACAACATTGCTAACAAAAATATTCTCAGAAGCAAGCAAGCTTATTTTATAAATGTTGCTGGGAAGATTGGATAGCTCTATATAAGCAAATGAATTTAGCATATTATCTCTCACTTTGAACAAAAAAAAATCAACTCCAAATCGATCAAAGAGTTCAATGTAAAAACATGAAAGTCCGAAACAGCTAGAGGAAAAATTAGAGAAAGCACTATAAATAATAAACACAGATAAAGACTTTGTGAATCTGACTGCAGTGACTCACAACATGAGGGTGGTAATCAACAAACAAAACCGAGTGTACAGCAAAAGAAAAAGTTCTTTATGTGACGCCGCATCCTTCAGCATGAGAGAAAAAATTTACCAATAGTGTATTTAAGAGTATTAATACACAGAATCTACAAATGATTTAAAAATCAAAACAACAAGAAAACAATCAATAAAAAAATGAAGCTACAGAATTGAACAAAGAGTTCCAAAAGAAGTTCAAAATGCTAAATGAGATCTTTAAATGTTCAACATCCCTAGCTGCTAGGACAATGAGAATTAAAGCTGTTAAAACTCCCTTTAACCATATTCTGAATAGTTATCAAGAAAACATATTACAACAAATGCTGGTGAGGATATAATGAAAGAAAAAACCTTATTCCCTGTTAGTAGGAATGCAAACTGGCAGAGTCATTATGGAAATTTTCAGGAAAACTAAAAGTCTAACTATATATGATATGGCTAGGTGACTCCTGGGGATATATGCAAAGGACTCTATCTTATCAGAAAGATTCCTGGGTAGCCATGTTCATAACTGCTCTAGTCACAGTAGGAAGTAAGAAGAATCGGCCTAAATGTCCACCAACTGTTTAATGGACAATGGAAATGTAATATATATATATATATATATATATATATGAGTTTTATTAATCCAAAACAGAAATTATAAAATCTGTAGGCAAATGGACAGAACTGAAAAATATTATATGAAAGCCAATAACTGAAGCTGAGAAGAGAAACAATACTTTTTTGGTCATGTAGACCCTAGGTCCTACTTTTTGAATTTTTGTATATATATGGGAGAGAATATCTGTAGAGTAAAGGAAAATGGGAAGGTTCATGAGAGGAGAAATAAGATCTTAAGAGGTGAGGAGGGTCATAGAATACATCTTCAGTTAAGAGCATGGCTACCCCCAGTGCCTGTGAAGTAATGAGGTTAAACATAGCTTAATGTACTTATCTGTACTTAATTAAGAGCATAAAATTGCCCAAATATGATTTAAAAGGCAACATTTATTTCAAGAATTACTTTCTGAAGGATTATTTTTCCATCATTTTGAGTTTAACTTTTGTTTCCAATCTCTAAATCCTTCATTAAAGCAAATAACATAAAGGTAATCATATAAAGGTTCTTATTTTTCTCATAAAAACGTATTTTTACAAGATAAGTACAATTCCTTTCCTTTTACAGCATACTTACAAACAAACTAGTTAACACAGTCTCTGGCTACCTGAATCTATAACTTTAAGTATCCTTATCAATTATCCATTTTTAAAGAACTGGAATTGGCACAGGATACCTCAAGACCAAGTTTTCAGCACAAAGAAGATTTATTTGCCACAGAGGATCAAAAGTCAGGGAATAATAAAAGACATAAACAGGAGACATAGCTCAAGGGAGAATAGAAAATAAACAAAGGAGATGGGGGTGCTATTTGCCCTGCAGAGACAAAGGACTGCCTCTGGATTGCTAGAAGACAGATATAGCCCATAAGCAAAAGGTAGTTTCTGGTTAGTTGGTAAAGAGAAAAAGGGAAACTCCTTGCTAGGATGAATTAGGTTAGTTTGAATGGGCATGCTAATTAGGGTACTCAAAAGGCAGATTTTGATTGCTTCAGGATTTTCATAGCTGGGCCTTGGTGGTCAGTTCAGGAGGAAGAAATGCCAAGTAAGGGAACAGACTTTTGTGGTTATCTTTAGAAATACAATCTAACAATCTAGCAGGGCAGGAGAAATGGGGGAAGGGCAAGACCTGCCAAAGCCATGTTTGCCTTCTAGAGCCCTTCACACTTTACAAACATGAACACCATTTAATGAACACCATTTAATCAAACATAACTGCTGTGCCAAGTTCTGTGGAGGATTTATAAGTCAGTGAAATAAAATATTTTGTTTGTAAGCAAATAACAAACCAGGAAATACAAATCCATTCACAATTATAACATGTACTTGGGAACATACAAGAGGTAAACATTCATTATGTATAGATGGCAATATTTCAAGTATATTTATAATAGAACCGACAAAATATAGATGGCCAGTGTTATCTATCTTGAAAATTAATTAATAACAAGAATAAAAATACTCATGCATGAATGAAGGCAGATAAAATTCAAATATGAACCTACACGAGTGACTGCATGTTTCAGAATCTATATGTGAATATGCATAAAGAGAATCTGAATGTTTTTCCAGAAAAGAGACCACATAGAGAAAGATTCTGCATGTACAGCCATGTAAGTAAGAACTTACAGAAAACTTCTGACCTGAGGCAAGACTAGTGGTCACAAATAGACGGATGTTAGACTTGTAGTCAAGTGGGTGACTACATAGAAATATATGTTGTACCACACGTTTTCTTTCTCTCTCTTCCCTCCCTCCCTCTCTCCCTTTCTTCCCTTCTTATGTGTGTACATGCACTCCACAGCATACATGTGGAGATCAGAAGACAGGTAAGAGGAGTTCTCTCATTTCACCATATTGGTTCCAGGAATTGAACTCCGGTCATCAGGCTTGGAGACAAGTACCTTTATGCACTGAGCCATCTCACTGGGCCTTCACTTCACTTTTATACTTATTTAAAGAGGATGGATGAGAATTGGATGGGAGAGGTGATGAGGAGAGGAATGGGCTGGTTTAGGATCAGGTGTGGGAGGGACAGGAGAGAGGGCCAGAGTTCCAGGAGAATAAATGAAAATCTGCAGTTGCTGGATGTGGAGGTGTGGGGGGAATGCTCACCATATATTTGAATACTTGGTCCCTAGTTGGTGAAACAGTTTGGGAAGGATTATGAAATGTGGCCTCTTTGGAGGATGTATGTCACTGGGGGTAGGATTTGAGGTTTCAAAAGCCTACTCTTCCCAGTTATCTTTCTTTGCCTTGTGATGGTGTTTCAAGCTGTGTGCTCTCAGCTACTGTCCTATTCCATGTTTGCCTGCCTATTGCCATGATCCCCATTATGATGATACTGTAAGACTCAAATGATTTTTTTTAATAAATAAGTTGTTTTATAGCATCAATAGAAAATAATTAAGATAAAACTTCGGTCAATGGAAAAAGCAAAGCACGGTTTAAATATAAATAATATACTATAGTAAAAGCTTTCACTCAACTTGCATTTATATTTGTTCATTGAAAATAAAATGGATGCTTTATGACAAATAAAAATACTTGTAAAAAAATAAATCATACTTACATGTTGAGCTGTCGAAACAAAGCTTGGCTATTTTGTTATGTTTATATTTTGGTATACTTCTTTTGGCAAAGGTTTCTTCATTCACAATCTGAAAGCTGTGACCATCCTTTTAACAAAGAAAAACCAAAAAAGTAGTTTATTTACCAGGAAAAAGTAAGGTTTCACCAAAGCAACAAATCAAAATAATACCTCATGAACCCCAAATGTGAAAAATTAAAGCCCAAAGTATAAAATTCTCCACACTGGAAATATTAACTCACTAGTTGAGTGTGTTTATAGCATGCATGAGGCTCTGGTTTCAATTCTTTATTATGGGGGAAATATACCATAAAGACACAAAATATGAGCAAAATAAATAACATGAAAGAAAATGTAATGGATTAATTATGAAAGTATATGTCCAAAAATTCCTTACAAATTAAATGTAAACAAGCAAAAACAGATATGTTAGAATTATATCTTTAATCCCAGCACTTGGAAGGCAAAAGCAGGAAGACTGAGAATTTTAAGTCAGCCAAGACCAAGGAAACTTTTTTTCCTGAAACTTGGGCAAAACCAGACATGAATATGAACAACAATGCCAACCAACCAGAGCTTCCAGGGACTAAGCCACTACCTAAAGACTATACATGGACTGACCCTGGACTCTGACCTCATAGGTAGCAATGAATAACCTAGTAAGAGCACCAGTGGAAGGGGAAGCCCTTGGTCCTGCCAAGACTGAACCCCCAGTGAACGTGATTGTTGTGGGGAGGGCGGCAATGGGGGGAGGATGGGGAGGGGAACACCCATATAGAAGGGGAGTGGGGAGTGGTTAGGGGGATGTTGGCCTGGAAACCGGGAAGGGGAATAACAATTGAAATATAAATAAGAAATACTCAAGTTAATAAGGATAAAAAAATAAAATAATTTAAAAAAAGAAAAAATAATAAATGAAATAAAATTCTAAAACCTAAAAAAAATTAGTCAACTGAAATATTTAGTGTTAGTTGTCAACCTGACAAAATCTAGAATCACCTTGGAGATGGACCTCTGAACATATCTATAGAGGGGATTGTCCTGTGTTAAATAATATGAGAAGATAACCTCTTATTTGTAGGTAGGACCATTCCCTGAGCCAAAGATCCTGGGCTGTACCAGGGGAGGGCAGGAGCAGAGAAGCATGCATGCATTCACATGTTACTCTGCTTCTTTATTATGGATGCAATGTGACTAGCTTCCTCAAGCTCCTGCCACTGTGACTTTCTCCATAACGATGGACAGTGACCTTAAACTCTACAATGACATAAACATCCTTTACCTTAAGTCGCCTGTTTTCAAGATATTTTATCACAGGAACAGAAAACCAAGACACCAATTATGTTTTCAAGAAAAGTGTTTAAATTGTAAATCACTACAAAGAGACATAATGTTTCATCTATCAAATTGACAAAGACTAAATAAGATATCAATCTCCACTGTGTGTAAATTAGCAAGAGTTCAGATAAACAGAAATTCATAATGTCAGGATTGAAATTTTCTTAATATTACTAACAGTAAATATTCAAAGTCCCCAAATACTCATTCTTTAGCTTAGAAATTCTAATTCCAGATTGTATAAAGAATAATTACTGATATTTGCTAATACTTACCAATAACAGTTATATAAGTATTTGTATATAGAATTCAAAAATTAGAAACTGCTGTAATACTAATTTAATAACTAAATCTATATAAATGAATATTATTCAGTGATAAAATTAACTATATAACAAGATTTAGTGAAAGAAAATGCTTATGATATATTTTAAATGAGAAAGACATATTTTCAAAAGGTATAAAATGAAACATTTAATAAATTTACTATGAGATAATAATATAGATCTAGGACTCGATTTTTTGCATCCTAGATTTGATTCTTAGCATCCCTGATCCCCACAAAAGATATTCACATATACAAAACAGTATTATGTAAACTGTTAACAATAGGTATCAATGGATGACACTGTAACTACTTTGCTTACATTCTAAAAATTAGACTGTAACAAAACTTATTTTAAAATAAGCAAAAAGCACAATATTATATGCTGTTCATTCTCTTAAATTATAAATTTAAATTTTAGTTAGGTCATAAAAGAATTAATTTAAATGTCTAGTTTTTAAAACTTGATTCCTTAGTTCAGCTAAGATTTAGGAAAAAAGCTCCTCTTGTCCATTATTTACCCATAGGAATCTTCATCGATTAGTTCTTTAGAGGTGACATGGCTCATAATAATCCCCCAAACCATCAAGTCTGTCTGTCTCTGTCTCTCTGTCTCTGTCTCTCTGTCTGTCTGTCTGTCTCTGTCTCTCTGTCTCTGTCTGTCTCTGTCTCTCTCTCTCTCTCTCTCTGTCTCTCTCTCTGTCTCTGTCTCTCTCTCTCTCTCTGTGTCTGTGTGTGTGTGTGTGTGTGTGTGTGTGTGTGTGTGTGTGTGTGTGGTGTGGGGCTATGCATGTGCTTCTGGAACTCAGAACAGGGCTTTAAGTGTCTTGCTTTATTTCTCTACCTTATTCTCTTGAGAAAAGGTCTCTTATATAAAAATATTAGGCAGGTAGTTTGTCTGACTGACTACCTAACTACACACACACACACACACACACACACACACACACACACACACACACACATTTTTTTACCTGGATACTATCTGAGATTAGCACTTTTTCTTGTAGTCATTGGTGGGAGCCCTAAGTCATTCTAATAGAGTGTATGTGAATTTTAGGAAGATGGGGTTATCTTAAGTTGGCTTTGCTACTCATGACTATTTATAAACTCACTTAATATACGACCAGAATCTATACCATCTTAGTTTTCCCACAACTGACTATACTTCAGAGACTACGAAAGATGCCAGAAAATATCTGTAAAATATGAGATTATTCTATTTCTTGATCAACTTTTGTGGGGATACAAAACAAACAAACAAACAAACACCTCAACTGAAAAAGATCAGAAAGTTTGAAAATGTCAGAGTGCATTATCTATAAACTGGATGAATAGTTTCTGAATAGTTAAAGGCTTGATAATAATACATAATGAAATGAAAGAAAATTTAATGATGTATGTTTCAAGTTAACCACATATTTTCTTTTACTCTGTCTTTAGCCTTTTGAGAATTAAAGTGAGTAGTGAGAACAACCTATGTATGAGAAAGACCACTGGTACGTGAAAGCAGAATTGGAGAAGGGACTCGCAAGAGGAGGCTTAGAGAACAAGGTAAAGCAGTAAGAAGGAGATAAATAAGAACAAACTATAATGGCATACTACATAATGTCATAATTTTCGTATTATGAAGTTACTATGTATAACAACTTAAAATTATTTCAAATATAAAACACAGATAATTAGCTGGAACTGTTATCAGATATGTCATCTAGCACTTGGGAGACAGAAGCAAGAGGATCACAAGTTTAAGAGAAATATCTGTATACAATAAGATAGTACTGAAAAAAAATAGTGATGTCTGGAGATGAGCTCAGTGGTGGTGGTCTGTCCAGCAGCACAAGGTCCTACATTTGATTCCCAGCATTGGAAAACTTAGAAAATATGTACATTGTGAGATCAGAACTGTATATGATAGCAAGCGCAAAAGAGCAAAGCATCTATAATAATTTCTTGTCTTTTCTTGCCTAAAGAAGTGGAGAAAATCAGGAGATTGCTAACAAAGAATGCCATATTAAATATACTCTACAGAATCAATGGGTACTCTGGTTTTTTAAAAATGACCTAAGTGAAGCTTGGCAAACAAACATCTACTGATCTTTAAGTCTGATACTACTAAAGGACTTTGGGCTCAATTAAAATGCGTCATCATGCCTAGTAATTTAATAACTAGCTGAGACTCATAACTTATAAATGATGGATAGAATTGATTTTATGTTTTCAGATAAGAAAAATATACTTGGAGGACAAGTAGTGAACTCACATTAAAGACAAAGGGCCTTTGATTCTTGTTGGCTAAAGACACTGCTTTGCCTAATTGGAGAATATTTTCATGATGTACATGAGCTGTAACAATGCTCGAACTAAAGGTTTTTTTGTGTGTGTATGTGTGTGTGAGTGTGTGTGTGTGTGTGTGTGTGTGTGTGTGTGTGTGACAGAGAGAGAGAGAGAGTGTGTGTGTGTGTGTGTGTGTGTGAGTGTGTGTGTTGTGTTCCTTTCCTGTAGCTGTGACATAACACCATGACCAAGGCAAATTACAAAAGGGTGAATTTTTTGGGCTCACAGCTCCATAGAGTTAAGAGACCATCAGGACAGGGAGGCATAAAAGATAAAGCAGAAAGCAACCACAAACATGATGGGTGATGTAGAGAGTATTAGAGTAAGTGGGTAAGACTTTGAAACCTCAAACCTTGTTCCTAATGGCATACTTCCTCCAGGACTCTGAGCCTCCTAAACCGCTGTCAACAGTGACAACACACAGGAACCAAGTGTTCAAATGCTCAAGTCCATGGAGGGCATTTTTCATTCAAACAACCACATATAGAGAGTTTACAGGAAAGGTTAAGATTTCCACCAAAGGCAGTAATTGCTTATCAGTCTCACACAGCACAGTTAATAAGAATTGCTCCACCACTAAAATAGCTTTCTTGTTGGAAAAGATACCTTTTGAATATTCCCGTAGGACAGTGTTCAAGCAATTTAGATTTGGAGCTGAAACAGAGTGTTATTGAAACAAGGGTGGCCTTCATTTAACTATGACTCCACACTGGGGAATTACTGTGAATGGACAGAGATTTATTTCAGGAATGATAAAAAGTTCTAAAATTGTGGAGATGATCGTAACACTTTGTGAACATGTTAACACAACTTGAAGTTACAGTCTTTGAGTGAGCAGAACAATATTGGAATGTCTTAGTAAAAACTAACTGAAAAATGGATCTCATTTCAATGTTGCTAAGATATAGAAGCATTCTTCGTTTTGTAATTCTATATTCATTATAAAAAACAATATCTGGAGCTAGAATTGGCTTGGCAGTTAAGAACACTTATTGTTCTTGCAGAGGAACCAAGTTTGTTTCTCAGTGCACACCCATATACAGCAGTTCATGATCACATGTAACTCCTATTCAGGGGTTTGAAATCTTCGGGACTACATGGGCAACCATACTCACATGATACATAAACAGAAACACACATATGCATATAGGCTACATACATATAATTAAAAATAAATGGTAATAGATTAAAAAAATGCTAGAGTATCCACTATCCTAACTGAAGAAGTACAGTATAAATCATTTTCAAAAATCCATGTTTTCTTGCACCATTGTTAAATAGCATACTAAAATCACCATGACAAACAAATTTTATCCATCTTCAATATTCAAAACAGAGCTTTCATTCTATACACCAATAAGCAAATATTCTGTTTATGTACCATTGTATATAAGAATACATTTTGCGAGCAAGCAAGATGGCCGAAGGCCCAGAAGCTGTGCTGCAGTTCCCCGCGGCTCTGGCTGCTGCGGGGGCGAGAGTCTTTAGGAGCTCTCCCCGGAAACAGCCACCCCAGAGCCCCCGTCTTCAGCTGCAGTTTCGCCCGGTAAGGGGGATCCTCCCGGAGACACCAAGAAAAAAATTGACATCTCCCATAATGAAAACAAAGAAATGGGTTGTGGAGGGGCCCCGGACCGTCCAAGCTCTCATCGACTTTATCCGAAAGTTCCTCAGACTGCTGGCCTCGGAGCAGTTGTTTATTTATGTTGCCCCTTCCCCAGATCAAGAAGTTGGGACTCTATATGAGTGTTCTGGCAGTGATGGTAAACTGGTCCTACATTACTGCAAATCACAGGCATGGGGATGTGCCACAAACGAACAACTTGTTATTTTCACAGAAGAAAAAAGTCAGAGAAGTTTTGATGACGTGGGAAGAGACTTAAATGACTATCAAATATTCAGCACAAATCTGTTATGACTTGTGTTTATGTGTAAGAAAACATGATAGGGTGAATAGACTAATGAATGAGGGAAAAAAAAAGGAATATATTTTGCTTGGTGGTTTAGTCCCTGGGAGCTCTGGATGATCCAGTTAGTAGATATTGTTCTTCCTATGGGGTTGAAATCCCCTCAGCTCCTTTAGTCCTTCTCCTAGCTCTTCCATTGGGGTCCCTGGGCTGAGTCTGAGGGTTGGCTGTGAGTATCTGCATCATGGAGGGATCTATGACTCCAGATAAATATGTAGCAGAGGATGGTCTTATCTGACGTCAATGGAAGGGGAGGCCCTGGGTCCTGTGGAGGTGTGATGCCCCAGCATAGGGGCATGTTAGAGTGGTGAGGCAGGAGTGGGTGAGTGGGTGCAGGAGCACGCTCAGAGAGGCAAAGGGGACGGGGAAAGGGGGAATGGAATGGAGGGATTGTGGAGGGGTAACCAGGATGGGGGATATTATTTGAAATGTAAACAAATACAATGCTTAATAAAAATAAGAGTACATTTTGCTTATTTAAAGAGCACAACACATAAAGTACATACATATACTATTGTAGCAGTTTTCTTTTTTTATAGCATTATTTTGGCTGTACTAACCTCTTATAATTATAACATTTTAACTTCTTTGCTTTCCTATTTATATTGTTAGTGATTTTGTTTTCTGTTTTCCAATTGTGCTGCTCTTGTTTATTCCTTACAAAGCATTGGTGAAGACCATTCCATTCACCCAGGCAGAATGATGAAGATCAAGAAAACAATTGACAACAAATGCTGATTAGAATATGGAGAAGGGGATGCCTCATTCACTATTGATGGAATTGCAAACTGGTGCAACCAGTCTGGAAATCGATGCAGAGAATATTCAAAAGTCTTTTTGAGACATCTACCTTTATGACTCAGAAGAAGATGGAAGGAGGTGAGAAAAAAAACCAACACTAATATATTTGAATGGCTATGGGGAACCAAATTATTATTATTTTATTTTATAATTCTATAAAAAACGCATATAAAATATGATAGTGTTCTCCCAAAGCCAGAGACTAACAAAAACTCCAGTGACAAGCATAGGAAGCTCGCTTTCAAGTTATTGATAAGGAAATTCAAGTGACTCCCAAAAGAATCTATCTGCTGCTGTGGCTCGAGGTTGCCTCTCAGAGGTTGAAGATAATATCCTTAATGCTGACACGTCCAAGCATTTAGGATATAGGACTCAGAATATTTGAACTGGATCTAACCTGAAAACCTCCTTCTTGTGGTCTAGCTTCCATAGCACTTCCTAGAAATGCTATGCAATTTGCCAAGGGAAGGAAGCAATCAGTGGCCATGCTCATTTATAATAGCAAGGTATTCTGAAGAGGAAAACTGGCATTTGAATTCTGGGAGTAACCAACAGATATCTAAATGAATATAAGGCCCACTCAGAAGGAAGGAGTTCCTATCTGGCACAATAAACTTTACCAATTGACTATGGTTGGAAGTCATGGACCCTAGAGGAGAATCTACTACTGCAATTTTACTAAACTACTACCATTTCAAACTGAATTTTAGATAGTTATCCCTATAGCTGTACATAAATGTAGCTGGCCTCAACCCCCCTCCTTTTTCTAGTAAACAGACAGCATTACAGAAAGTCCCAACTTTTCAAAATGTGTAGAAAACCTGACTGTTTAGTGTTCAGACCCAATTAATACATCAGCAATACAACCTCTACGCACAAAGCTTAGGGAACACCGCAGAACAGAAGTTAGGAAGAGTCTAAGAGTCAGAGGATTAAAATTTCTGCTTTGAGGGGGTTGGGGATTTAGCTCAGTGGTAGAGCACAAGGCCCTGGATTCGGTCCCCAGCTCCTAAAAAAAAATAAAAATAAAAAATAAAAAAAATTAAAAAAAAATTCTGCTTTGAGATAGTGTCTTCTACAAATGATATGGAAATAGCACCCTTATACTTCACATAAATTTCTAACTATGAAAATCCGAGGGTAAGGCTTAGAGGAATAGAAAGATTAATCTCTAAACTCTCTGAGCTAACTTAATTAATAAATAGCTTATTATCACTACTTTTGTAGTTTTGGTGATGAGCCCAGAGGCTTTCACACGGTAGATAAATGCTTTACCCCTGACCTGCATCCCAGCTCTTATTTATTTCAATGTTAAATATTTACTTCAACATTTTAAAAGCTACATTCATAAAGAAGTTATAAATTGAAAATGATAGTCATTATTTTCTTCAAATGAATTACAAGTAAAAGCTATTTGTGGAACAAGATTGGATATTGAATTGATCATTATTTGAAGTTAGCTGTGGTACTTGGGAATTCATTGTACCACTTTTTATTTTAGTTTGACATTTTATTAACAAAAAAATTTAACCTTGGCAGAGTGTGGTAGCATATTCTTGTATTACCAACACTGGGCAGGCTGAGGCAAAGTGATCATGAATTCAAGACCAACCTGAGCTACAGAGCGAGACCCTGTCTGTCTCAAAAACAAATGGACGCAATGCCAAAGTGACTATTATTTTAGAGAACTGGCCCTGGTCTGCTCTTAACAGATTCAACAAGACTTTTTCACCAGTCAGAATGATTAGAAGCTAAATATAAATCATAATCCCTTTGGTGGGGAGTACACTTGTAATTCACTCAGCTCACTCAATGAATAGTTAATGATGTCCCAGTGATAAAATGAGGTGTATCACAAATTCTCTCAGAAACTGACAGTTTAGGTACATTTGGCTGGAAAGCTTTCTCTGTTTACTAACCTGATCTACACAGTGACTTTCAGGTCAACCAGGGCTAAATAGTCAAACCCCGTCTTTCAAAGAAACAAATAGTAAGAGCTAGTGGTTTAGTTCGGTGGTAGAGCACTTATGTAGCATACTGTAAGATCTCATGACCATACCAAGTACTATAGAATAAAAACTAACAAACGCCTACAAATTTGAATTTTGGCGGGAAAACGGGAGTATCCGGCCACTCGTATTTTTATGGTGAAGCTCTCCTACCCCGAGTGACTTTTTACTCGTACTATATATGTTTATGAATAAGGAAGGAAGGAAGGAAGGAAGGAAGGAAGAAAGAAAGAAAGAAAGAAAGAAAGAAAGAAAGAAAGAAAGAAAGAAAGAAAGAAAGAAAGAAAGAAAGGAAGAAAGAAAGAAAGAGCAAAACGAAACTACTTTTTGCCAGGAGTCACAGAATGAGGTGAAGTGAGGCTTCGTCATCTTAAGGAACAGAGTATCCAACAAAGGGCTGTAGGGGTCGCAGAAACTTCCTGTTCCTGTGTCCTTTAACCTGTCTGAAGATTTCTCACACCCTAATAATGCACCATTTCTGAAGTCACATCCTTTTCTTTTTTACCACGCCTCTTCCCAGCAGTCTTTTTACCTTGCTCCAGCGAATCACATGGTCCAAGAGAGTGGAGTCTACCTACTAACACCCAGAGTTTAGTGAGAAAGTGAGGAACCACTGTCTTGCGGAAGTGCTCCATGTTTTAGGGTATCAATGCCTCAAGAAAATGTCAGTCCTGGACAATTGTAGGCATCAAGGAAAACCTGAGCTAGTCCATTACCACTTGGAGAGCAAAAGCACGTCTAGTCAAGCAGCAGCTTTCTGTGACACAAAGCCGATAACCGGCCCTCCCTCAGAACTTGGCTTGGGGGCGGGTCTTAATTGCCAAGGGGACAATTCTCATTGGCTGGCTATAGTACCGTGATTGCAGCGCCTCTGGCACGTGACTATTGGGGAACTTCCGGTAGAGGAACACCTTTATAGTGTGAGGTAAAACGAGCCGTGAGGTAAAACGAGCCGTGAGGTAAAACGAGCCATGAGGAGAAACGAGCCATGAGCAAAGCAGTAGGGGGCACCACTTTTGATGTTTTCTCTGTTGCTTTTCTGGCTATAAGTGCTTTAGTAATAGTTTTACACAGTCACGGCCAGGCAACCAAGTGGTGTGACACTGCACTAGGTTATCACTGAATTAACTTGATGTTGATTATAGCTTGGTAACTATTACAAGGCAAAGCTTTACAGCAGTGCGTGGTTTTGACCTGGTCTCTGGAAAGATGATAAGTGTTTGATTTTTGTTTTGATTTGTTTGTTTGTTTAGCTCTTTGTTTTTGTTTTCCTCCAGAATCTCACCAGACAGCCTCAGCTGGCCAGAACTCATTATTTATGTATCAGACAGTTCCTAAACTCAGAAATCTACCTGCCTCTGCTTCCCTAGTCTTGGGATTAAAGATGTGTGCCACCACACATGGCTGGTAAAAATGCTTGGCATGCATCTTGGTGAAGTGAAACACTCCAAGAGAAAATTCACATAAAATTAATTTACCATTTAATTTTAAAATACTAGACATAAAAGATACCTAAACATCCATGTTTTGTTTTAATGCTCAAGTTATAAAGAAGTTGGATTAACTGTCTAAGGTCTCACAGCAAGTGGTTTGAGGGTAGTTTCATACATACTAGCTACATTTCTAAAGGAGATACATATAATGGTAACAATATAGGAAATGTTATTTCAAGATAATCCACAGGCTTAATTTTTAACTAAAACATTATATATGTGTGTACATATTAGCAGATGCACTGGCCTATATAGGAATATTTGAGGAACATGTGGTGATGTCAGGATAATTTTTTTTCTCCTTTGTTTCTATACCTTATGCTTTGAAGACCAGGTATTTCACTAAACCTGAAGATAGTAATTTTGGCTAGATTAGTGGATGAGATAGCTTCCAAGATCCTCTTGCCTCTGCTCCCCCAACACTAGGGCTATAGGCATACATTGATATGTCAGGTTTTATGCAAATTCTACAGATCCAAGCGCAGGTCCTTATGCTTGAAAAGCAAGCACTTTTACCCGCTGAGTCATTTCCTCAGGCCCTACAATTCTTACATTGAGATCATAGATTATCATTCTTCTTGTACACCAAATAGTTATAATTATAACTTTTCTCATATGAAAAGTAAAAGATATTTTTAGCTCAGTCTGTATAAATGTTTGAATATATATTAAGAATTGCAACTACCATGAGCCTTGCTGTTAACATAATAGTGATGGTTTTAATCACATTTTCCCAAATCTTGTTTCTACTCCATTCCTCTTTGCCCATTCAGACTTTATGATTCTGGATAAGAAATAATTAAATTTATATCCCTGGCACATATGCATGCAAAATTACTAATAAAATTTATTTATGAAAAAGTTAGCAAAGCACTGAGGTTTTGCAATCAATTTATGACAGAATATCCACTGGAAATTATGAAAGGTTTGATTCTCCAAAGGTATTGGAATGAAGTGTTAATAATTTTCAGATTAAAAAGTTTCAACCAAAATATGTTTGTAATCTTTTCATAATTAAACACAGGAACAAATATGACATAAAAAATTAATTTTTATTCTTCTAAGATCCAAAAGGATGAAAACATTCAATTCATAATTATTATAGTATATTGGGTAACATTTGACAACTCCAAAACCATGGGCACTTCATTTAGGTGTTACCATTCAGTCTGTGTATGGCCATACTTATTCAAAGGGGAAAGGGGAAATTTTTTGGTTCTTAGCAGCTACATTTTCTTAGGATATCATCATTTCTCCCCATTTGCCTTTCATCATGATTAGCTTTAGTAGGGTGCATGCCATGCTGACAGTATAACATCTGAGCATCACAGATTATTTCCAGGGTTCTAGGACACTAGTAGTCTGATTTAGTTCTATATTTCAGTAGATAGGTAATACCTTTATATCTGCTCTATCTAGAACAGCTTCCTTATTTCCTTTTATTCAATATTTTTGGGCAATTTCTTGCTTTGCCTTCTATATACATTTCCTAATTGAGGCCTGGTCCCTATTTGTGTTGACTAAATGGTATTTTTTTAATTTACTTTTCTATGCTAGGGATGGAATACAAGTCCTCAGACATGCAGGCAAGTACATTGTCACTGTGTTGTACACAAACTCCAGATGGTGAATATCTTAAGAGCTAGTAAAATGCCAGGGTTAAAAAAGTAAATGGTGATTCTTGAATGGAATTCAAATTGATAATAGTATTAAATAAAATTATAAAATGAGGTTTACATTGAAATGTTTTACTTTACTAGCCTTTTAACTATTTTTATAATTCCATAAGTGTATGCAATATACTTTTATCAAGTCATTTCTATTCCTCCAATCACTTTATGAGTTCATGAGTACACTCAGCACTGGCACTGTGTAGAGCTTTCTACTGGAGTGTGGTTGGTCTATCAGGCTCTGAATCCCTAAAAAAGTTGACTTTGCCTCTCCCAGCAGCCATCACTTGACCATAGCTCCTCAGCTGGAGGTCCACTCATAGTTTCCTCAGAAGTATCCTCTATGGGGCTGGGGAATTAGCTCAGTGGTAGAGCGCTCGCCTAGAAAGTGCAAGGCCCTGGGTTCGTTCCTCAGCTCCAAAAAAAAAAAAGTATCCTCTATTATTTAATCTTTATTCTCCTGTCTTCCTTAAGTAGTACTTGTTTGTGTGAAGTTTCCAGTTTGAAATGTAGCTCCGTGATAGGCTTCCCTGCCTATCAAGCAAAGAGCTCTAGATTTGATCCCATGTACCAAAAGAAGACAAAACAAGAAGTTGAGTTTCCTTACTCATTTCTCTGAGACTTTTCATATGAATTCAAAATTATAAATATTCATATCTATTCTGTTTGCTAGGATTCTCTTTGTGGTACTAAGGATTTAACCTAGGGCCCAATAGATGTTAAACAAGCACTCAGCTGCTGAGCTATGTCTCCAGTCTAATCCCTGCTCCTTCACCTAAATGAAATGGTGATTTCTGATAAGAAAAATAAATGGTAGTAAGGTAAGACTGAAAACTAGTTATAATTTTTTGCTCAGCACCTTCACAACTCTTCTCCCTATTCCCTTCTTGTAGATTGTTGTCTATAGGCAGGTGAGGGCTGCCATAAGTTAAGACAAGGCCTCTTATTACACAGTGAAAAAGTAAGGTGAGCTCAGAGTTTTGAGGGGAGGAGAAAAAGAGAAGAAACAAGATGGAGGCAGAGAAGGACTACCCAGGTCTGTGTGGCCTTAAATGGCTACAGGTAGTTATGAATATTTCTTAAGGGATGGATTTTTTTTTGGAGCATCCAACCTTTTTTCCCCATCTTTATTAAATTGGGTATTTCTTATTTACATTTCTTTTTTTAACTAGAAATAAAAGATTTACTTATTTTATGTTGCTAAGTACACTGTCTCTGTCTTCAGACACATTAGAAGATGGCATTGGATCCCATTGCAGAAGATTGTGAACTATCAGGTAGTTGCTGGGGATTGAACTAAGGACCACTGGAATAACCACTGAGCCATCTCTCTATGCCTGGATAAATCAGACTTTTAAGGGCTCATTCCCATCTAATAACTTATACTTATGATACTGACCTGAAGAGAATATGCTCATAGTACTACACTTCTCCTGATTTAAGCTATAAATCAAGTTCCTATAGCCTCTTCCTTGCCATCCACTCTAAACTCAGAAAATATTTTAATTGTTATGCATTTATTAAAAAGAACACCGAAGGCATGCTATTGAAGATTCAAATAAACACAAAGACAGATGAGCATTTAAAGGGTGTTGATCATAAATATTTCTTTCCTGGAAAGTTAGATGGGCCACACCCACCAAACAGGTAATGGATGCATTTTCTAACACTCTCATCTGGGTATTTGAAGCAAGCTCCCATTACATAGTAATAATAGATGCAATCATTGGTCATAAGTTTTTTCTTTTTAAATATAAAATATATATATATATATATATATATATATATACTTGAGTATTTCTTATTTACATTTCAATTGTTATTCCCCTTCCCGGTTTCCAGGCCCACATCCCCCTAACCCCTACCCCTGCCCTTCTATATGGGTGTTCCCCTCCCCATCCTCCCCCCATTACCGCCCTCCCCCCAACAATCATATTCACTGGGGGTTCAGTCTTAGCAGGACCCAGGGCTTCCCCTTCCACTGGTGTTCTTACAAGGCTATTCATTGCTACCTGTGAGGTTGGAGCCCAGGGTCAGTCCATATATAGTCTTTGGGTAGTGGCTTAGTCCCTGGAAGCTCTGGTTGCTTGGCATTGTTGTTCATATGGGGTCTCAAGCCCCTTCAGCTCTTTCAGTCCTTTCTCTGATTCCTTCAAAGGGGCCCCATTCTCAGTTCAGTGGTTAGCTGCTGGCATTCGCCTAAAGGGATGGATTTTTATAGGCCAATTTATCTTATCTATGTGGGCAGTTTATGTCATCAATTGGTTGTGGGTTTATTGTGTGGGCATTTTGTCGAATGGGAATTTAAGGTAAAAATCTAATTGCTAAATTACAAGCTTTTGAGTCTTGATTTTACTGGGTTACTGGGAATTGATAATATAACCATTAGGGGGCAGATGCTGGGAATGTGAGCAGAGTTCCGGCAGCAGAGAGCCAAGAGGGTGGCCAATGCTGGGACCAGAGAATAGCTAGAGGTAGCATGGCTGGTGACCTAGAACCTGCTGCCTCTGAGATGAATATGCTTATGCCATATGGCTTGACAGTGCTGGCTAATGAAGGTTTCTGGTTATTTTTAGTATTTACCGCAACACCTTCTTCTCTGCTTCATTTCTTCCCTATATTCCCACCATTCAAGAATAAGCCAAGGAAGCCTTTGGAGCTTTTTCATTATTCTGTTGAGTTCTTTAAAAGAACTCTGGCAGGCAGTTTTCAATTTCATCATGTAATTTTAAAATTATTTTTCTTTGTCAAAATTTAGACTTTTTATATCGATAGGTAAGTTTTATCATTATATTATAAGTGCTACATTTGCTTACCACCTCCAAGGTTTTATGTTTATATTTTAATTTAATTATAAAATTGTCAGTGAATACTTTTATAAGCTATACATTTTATATATATATTTGTATATACATATAGACATAAAAAGTTTGTGTGTTGGCTAATTAACCAATATTCCCCCAAGCCTTTCTTTCCTTTCCAGTTATATCAATCATATACCCCTGTATTCAATGACATTGTGATTATCTCCCTGCTGGTCTTTCTGCCTGTATGTCTTCTTTTCAAAATCATCTTGTATGCTATTATCAGATATAATTATTCTGCCAAGAAAATTGTGGTGACTTCTTTCACTAACATATATAAGTTCATTTCTGTTAGTATAATAAGATATATGATGCTGGATACTTCATAAAAAAGACTTGAACAAAAAAATGAAGCCCAAATAAAATGAAATCAAAGGCTCATGTGAAATTGCATTTGTTTGGTATTTTCTAACTATTCGCCCTGCAATACAGTTGATACATACAGTGACATTCCACTGGAAAAAACTGACTTTCCCCTTCCCAGAAGGTATCTTTTTGTTTGTTTTGTTTGTTTGTTTGTCTGTTTGGGAGGACATAAAGTTGAGTGGATAAAGAAGTAGAGATGCTCTCCAAGTTGAGGAAGTGGAAGATGTGATCAAAATGTATTCTATAATGATTTAAATTAAAAAAGAGACATTATACAGTGATACACTGTATGCTTAGCATGTCCAGAGGAGCATGTTTCAATGTTCAGTACCATATACAGGCAAAGAAAGCTCCGTTTAACTCACAGTTCTGGAGGTTCAAGGGGACAAATCTGGCATCATTTGGCCTATGATTAGGGTCCCTTTGGCTATGTTTTATGGCACATACTGATAGAGCACAAGGATATGTGTCAGAGAAGATCATGTGGTAAGACACAAAAGCACTGATTATTCTGTTAAAAGATCTTATGATAATTATTACAAGGCTCCAAGAGGTTTTTCTCTTTTTTCAAGAGGTTTTTCTTATTCCCTTAGAAGAACTGCTCTCTCAGCAAACTATTCAACTCTAGTAAACCCACTAATCCTCCTTTTTCTTTCTAATATTTTTATTTTTATTTTTATTTTTATTTTGGTGGTGCTAGAATCTAACCCAGAGCCTATTAGGCAGGATCAATTTTATGGATTCCTGATTCAACACTGCCTTTCTACATAGACATGTCAGATACAAGTTTTCTCCCCATGAAACCTTGAGTTTACTGAAATCATATCCCAAAATATACAACATATAAAGTTAATATTTATTGCCTTCTTTGACATGATTTAAATTTCCCTTTCCTGTCTTAATACCCACTATGCTAATTCAAATGATGTATGATTTAACATAAAGAAACTACACACACACACACACACATCTCAAAGGTTTGTTCCTTATTCTTAGTTTTATTGTTCATGTTCTCTGCACCTACCAATATTTTATCATTGTTATAGAGAGGCAAGGTAACAGAGTGGCAGGATGTGGAATCTAGGATCAGATCATATGTTGTTGAATTCTTTTCTAGTATTGGCCGTGAAGTGTTATATAAATTACCTCTCCACTTACATGTCTTTACATAAAAAGGGCTACTATCACTAGTCTTTTTATTTATTTATTATAATTATTTCCATTTATATGCTTGCATTTTCTTGTCTATTTATGTACAACAAGCATGCCTGGTACCGGTGAATATTAGAAGAGGGTATTGGATCTCTTGAAACTTGAGTTGCAGGCAGTTATGAGTTTGAATCTCAGGAAAGAACAGGAAAGAAAGCAAGCCAGACAGACTGTTCTTTGTTCCTTTGTTCCATGTACAATCTACTTTGATGTAAGGACAGAGATAAGAAATGAGTCATTTTTTCCTATCTTTTTGTCAAAATGACTTACCTGTTATCTAGTTGTCCCAGTATTAATGTTCTTTTTGTACAGTGTTGGGAGTCAAGTCCAAGTCTTCACACAGTCTGTATTTAATAACCTATGTTTCTCCTGTGTATGGAGTCTAGTTCTGAGGTCTGTTCTACCAATTACTTTTTGCAATTACATCATTTGCTGGTACCAAAATTTTTAATTGCTGCAAAGTTACATTATAGTAAATTAGATATTGCTTTACCACTTTCAATTCATTATTATTTTCAATGTTTCGGACCCTTCTTCCATGTTTATTTTTCCAAAAGACTTTGTGTATGATTTTCTCTAAACTAAAATTTATCTCATATTCATATTGATTAAAATATAATTTTAAGGCTTCTGTGTCAAAAATTGTTTTTCAAATTTTTAAAGCTTTATGTTTCAGTTGGTTCAGTTTTATAGTGATAATAATATAAAGTTTTTTGTCTTATATAACGGGCTAAAAGGTTACAGTATGAAATATTCTTATCTGATATAGACAGATCTATAGTAAATGACACAATTATTATCTTTGCGTTACTGAAATAAATGACTGGTGTCTAATGAGAAAATTTTTGTAGATTAAGTACACATAGAGAATAGTCTTTGATTTGAAGATATGCTGGCTAGTTTTGTCAAGTTGACACAAGCTGATGTTATCTTGGAAGAGAGGATATTTTTGAGCAAATACTCCATCCGAGTAATGAATTGATGTGGGAGAGTCCTGCCCACTCTTGGTAGCACCATTCCTGGATTGGTGGTCCTGGCTGGCATAAGAAAGCAGACTGAACAAGTCATTGAGAGCAAGCAAGCCTGTAAGTAACATCCCTTCATGGTTGCTGCTTCAGTTCCTACATATAGGTTTCTGCCTTGGCTTCCCTAGGTGATGAACTGTGGTGGGGATCCCTTTCCTTGCCAAGTTACTTTTGGTAATGGTGGGCATTTTTTGTTTTTGTTTTTAAATCACAATAATAGAAAGCATATAAGAGCAGCAGCTATAACTATTTGAAAAGACTGGTGTTATTTATTAGTTTATTAGTTTAATATTCTTCTCTCAATCCATTTTGGATGAAGCCACTCCATTACTAGCATGATACACAAATAAAGCCCTTACTCTTCTTTCTTTGGAGCAACTCATTTACATTATCCAGGAATACATTTTGAGGTATTCCTAGCCATTTTACTCCCTCTTTTGAGAAATCTCTGTTCCTATCTACAGCTCATTTTAAACTGAGTTATTTTCTAGACTCTTTGCATTTTTTAGTCCTTAATATATTCTGAATATTCAACCTCTATCAGTTGTTTAGCTAGCAAAGCTTCTCTCCTAGTCTTGTGAGCTTTTTCTTCGTTGTGCTGATTGTTGCCTCTGTTGGACATAAACTTTGGTGTCATGAGGTATCATTTGTCAGGCTCCATATCCCTCACTGTTAGGAGTCTCAGCTACAGTCAGTCTCATATACTCCCTGGTCTTCCCCCATCCCAGGTCTCTGGCACATCCTAGTGATGCTCCCTGACTGCTGCTGATTTCCATGAACTCTCCTGGCCCTCTTTCCTTAGCTCTCTCAACATATGATTCCCTGCCCCTCCTATTGCCCTCCATATCTCTTATTCCATCCAGTTCCCTCCCTCTACTCACCTCCGATGTCTACTTTATTTTTTCCCTTCTGGTGAACATCCTCCCTCTGGCCCTCCTTGTTATTTAACTTCTTGGGGTCTGTGGAGTGTAGCATAGTTATCCTGTACCTTATGGTTAATATTCACTTCTAAGTGAGTACATATCATACACATACTATTGAGTCTGGGTTATCTGACTCAGGATGATATTTTCTAGTTCCATCCAGTTTCTGGCTATTATGAATAAACCTGTTATGAACATAGTTGTGCAAGTGTCCCTCTGGTATGGTGGAGCATCTTTTGAGTATATGCCCAGGATCAGTAAAGCTAGGTCTTAAGGAAACCTGGAAACATCCCAGATGTTTCTCAACTGAAGAATGAATAGAAAAAAATGTGGTTCGTTTTCACAATGAAATACTACTTAGCTATTAAAAAAGAAAAAATCATGAAATTTGCAGGCACCACTCCCAGACTCTCATCAGTTATTTTTTTATACAAACTTAGGATTTATATATTGGTATTACAGCTTCACTGTGTCCCTTCTTCACCAGGCCATCCTATCTAGCCATTTCTAATCCTTCCCTCATGTTAAAAGAACTGCCTCATTCTTTAAACTTATGCAATCTCAAGACCTTACTGCATCTGGTCCTGTGGCGGTTTGAATAAGAATAGCCCATAAACTCATATATTTGGATGCTTAGTCACAAGGGAGTGACTCTTTGAGAAGGATTAGGAGATGTGGCCTTGTTGGAGGAGACATGCTACTGGGACGTAGCTCTCAGCTATTTCTCCAGCACCATGCCGTCATGCCTGTTTCCACACTTCCCACCATGATGATAATGAACTAAGTTTCTGAAACTGTAAGCAAGCCCCCATTAAATGTTTTCCTTTATAAGTATTGTGGCCATGTCGTCTCTTCACAGCTTTAGAACAGTGACGAAAATAGGGGCCACGATTTCTAGCATTGTCATTGGCAGGTGAGTCTGGAATGGGGATTTGTTTTAATTCCTTATTGGCAGGAGTAGATAGTTCATCCATTTTCCTAACTCAATCTCTAGCATTCTTTGTCATTTCTAGAGGGATACTTCCAACATGCTTATTGTCCTTTTCAGCATATAAAGGCCCTATCAACTCTTAGTGGTAACTTGGGACTTCAACTCTATTTCATTTCAGATCTGTGGGTCTTATGTTCTTCCCAACAGTTTCCCCAGGGATATCTGAGATACAATCAAAAACTTTGTTCTGGGAAAATTTCAATCCTAGGAGCAGGAAGCTAGCATCAACCTGTTTTTAGACATAAAAGCATGGGTACTTATTTCTCTATTCTAGTAGTTCTCAACCCGTATGTTGCTACCCTTTGGGACTTGAGTTGCTCTTTCACAGAGATCCCATATTAGATATCCTACACATCAGATATTTACATTACAATTCATAACAGTAGCAAAATTACAGTTATAAAATAGCAATGAAATAATTTTATGGTTGGGAGTCACTACAACATGAGGAACTGCATTAAAAGGGTTGCAGAATTAGGAAGATTGAGAATCACTAATCTATACCCAAAACTTCTTTTGGCTTTCCTTCTGAAAATTTTCAAATAACTGGGCCTCAAATTGGATACTAATCTTATCTTCCACTTATATATATCCTCAAAATCTCCTTGACAACCACAATTGTTGTTCTGAATTTGGCACATTTGATTCCCCTGCTTTTTTGGATTTCAACTGTTTCCTTTAATGAAGTGGCAAATAGAGTAAAAAATTATCTAACTTAAGGCCATCTTTTATCTCTGCTTCTATCTTTCCCTTTGTTTGCCAGATTCTGGTTATCAGGCCCTGCTAACTTAAACTTCTTAACCTAATTCTCCTGTCCCTCTCTTAGATATTGTTCTGTCAAATGAGACTCCCACCCATACCAAATCTCACTCAAGTCTTCTCCTTCTTCAATGTTAACTGACTCTGTGATATTTGACCTTTCTTTTTGCCCCGACTAAATGTTTGCCTTCCACCCCAAAATATTTCAGCAACTTATTAATACTTCATCCCTTATCCCTTACCCCCACTTTCCAAATCCCAACTCCTCAATCTCTTCGATCTATCAACCACTATCCTTCTTGTCTACCTCACCTGATCCCTCAATTTCTTCCTCAGACCACCTCACCATACCTCATCCCTAATTCTTAACTCAATTCCAGCCACTAGTTCTCTGCACACAGCTCCTCTTCTCCATGTTCCCATCCATCCAGTATATCCATGACTATTATCTTTCTCCCTCACTCCTTCTCCTCACCTCTGATTACCACAGAACCCATCCCATCCCCACTCAACAACTTTCCTTGAATTTCCTTCCCACAGAGTTAGAAGGATTGATAGTTACATCTGGTTTCACATTCCCTTTTCAATGGCTGATACATCTCAAATAGAGAAATTATTGAGCAGGCTTTTTTCTGAAAATCCCTTCCAAATTTAGAGTTTTTATGACTAACACAAGATTATCACTTAATCTGATCAAATGTTTATTATGTTCTGACATCTACCATCAAAACAGATGAAAAAGGCCATATTTGGAAGTTATTCAATATGGTAATAACTTGCATCAATAAAATAATTGAATAATCCCATTGGAAAGGCTAATATCTCCTCCAAGGATCCCAGTTTGAGTTACCAAATATACCAACTTAATGATATACATAAGAGAGATCATATATTTTCTTGCCTTCTAATAAGAATGTTAAGAAATGCTCACAGTCAGGTTAATTATGATAAGATTAGGGAAACCATTTAGGAGGCTAATTAATGCCCCCCTTCATGACTTTCCTACAGAGGCAATTACTATATATACTGGTTTGGACCCTACTTCTTCCAAGGACCAAGTCTTTCTTAATATTCAAGTTATCCTCCAGCCAGTCCCTGATATTTTTAAAAACTTGAAAATCTCAAACTAGGACCCTAGACTTCCCAATAAGATTTTCTCAACCTGGTCTTCAAGAGTTTTAACAACAACAAGAAGAACACAAAATGGAAAAGCTGAGAAACATCTTCAACTTAAATTCCACTTTCTGGCACCTGCCATCAATCCTCAACAGAAGGCTATATAAACCAGGTTGTCAGTCTTCCCAAATGCTTCCTGAAGACTGCTTTAGTTGTATAGTGGCCAATTGGGCAAGAGCATGCCCCAATCCCAGGCCTACCTCCAAGCCCTTTCCCAACTGCTAACTATAGGAACACTGGAAAATGCCCTGTCCCCAGAAAAGATAGCATTCCATTGAGTTGCTTGCATTTCATTAGCTCATACCACTCTTAGAAAATGCCATGAACTTTGGTCAATCAAGATTGTGTCTGGCTAATCTATATCCTTCCTTTCTTGACATTATAGTTTTTATATCCTTGATTCATGGATTTTTAGGAGACTTCCTCACAGGTTCTGCATGCATCATGGTCGTAGAGCATACTGCACAAACACCAAAAATGACTCAGTCACTTTACTTCACTTTTGGAAAACTAAGACACATTCATTCCTTCATAATCCTCCCCTCTAGGCCAACTCCGTTCTCACTGAACCCAACACAGGAGTCAAACAAACCTGGAAAATAATGAGTCTCCAAATAATACTAACTAAACAGGAAAAAGATGTAAATAGGGGTTGTGATGCCCTAGTCACACCGACTTTCATGATGATGATGATGATGATGATGATGATGATGATGATGATGATGATGATGATAATAATAATAATAATAATAATAATGTTTCTATGATAGCCAATTCAGTTCCAAGAGGTTAATTATAACTCAAATAGTTATCCTAGCTGCTCTCTATCTGGGAGGGAGCTACTTGCTTTGGTGAACTTATTTTCTCTGACTATTTATTTATAGCTTTGTCTACAGGTGGTGCACCCACCTGTCAGATTCCTTTCTCCTCCTTAACCTCAACATATAAACAGATTCATGCTTTTCCAAACTACCTAAGGCAAACTCTCTGTCTAGCACTACAACTTTCAAAGAAACATAATTTCTCTTTATCCCCCCTCTTATTGGGGCTGCCTCTACTTCTCTCAGACAGTGAACAAGGCATTTTCCATACATATTTTTGCTTGACTTACATCCCCTGTGGCCTTTTACTTCACTTGTACTGACACAATCAAAATAAAAATACAAATCAGAAGTTGATGAGGGTATCCTATTGATTGATGAGGGTATTGATTTTGAGATATATTACAAGAAGAGCTGTGGATTGCTCTAGATGGCTCAAAAAGCAAACCAAGAATAATCACTTCTTTACAACTCTCCCATCCCCTAATGCCTATTCAAGGAACTTACTAGAGTCATTAGCCTTAGCATATAAGGTAACTTTATGGGCCTATAGGTTCTCCTTCCTTGTATCTATCTAGTGAGTCCCACCAGGCCAATGAAGCTTTGCTTTCATTGTATTTTCCCCAAAGAAATACTTAGATTCCCACATCAAACATGGTGATTTAGAAAGTGTTCATCTTTCTGATCCACCTACCTTTAATCTGTCCAAATCGACCCCAGGTTCCTTTGTCAAGGCCAGGGGAAAGATTTCCTAGTGCTAGCAAAGACCTTTCCAAAACCTGTGGTGTCCCAGTTAACATGTGATTCTATCTCCACACCTTCTAAAGACTTCCATATCTTATTTCCATATTTTGATGCTTAATGCTTTCTGTTTAATTCAGGAGAAACCCAAGATTGATCATTCTTCCCTAATCAACTTACAAACTGTTCACCACAATATTCCTAGAGGACGCCTTTCTCTTATTGCACAGAAGAAAAGATGAGCTATACTTAGTAACCTGCTTAAACTTATTCCATGTGATTCCTACCAGACAAGGCTCTTCTGGTTCTGTGGGCCCAGCAGCTACATCTGTGTATCTAGTAATTGGACAGGAATTTGTACCCAGGCCCTGCTATTGCCTAGCATTTCTATCATTTCTCCAGATACCCCACTCATCAAGCTGATCTCTACTCCAGTAAAAGCAGAAAGCAAACTATCTGCCCTATTCCTTTACTAGCAACTTTGGGCATTGTCTCTGGGCTTGGGATGAGGGGTGGCAGGGCTAGGACTATCCTTACATCAGCCAACTTCTCCGTCTCATCATCTGAACAGTTTCACCACCCTCATGATCAATTGGTCTCTTTGGCTACTCTGGTGCTTGCCCCAAATCCGTAGTGGTTAGATCTTCTTTCACCAGTGGACGAATTTGAGCTCCTCTATTGAAACAATGTTGCTCTGACATCAATAATTCAAAACTGGTTCAGGGCATGGCCCAACAGCTCAGACAGGGGGCATTTAATTTCCAACAATCTCATACTCCAGACACACCCTTCCATCTTGGCTTCTTTCCCTACTTTTCCTCTTCCTCCTTATCGTTCATACTTACACTTGCCTGCTAAAATGGTTCCAGAAATGTCTTGTGAATAGCTTCCTGCTATCACTCAGCTCATCACACAAGACAATGTAAAAACAATATTTAGTGTTGTTCCAGACCCTCCATGGTATACATTCCACCAGCAACAATTAGCCTGACAGAAAAAATGGCTTCTATTCTTTATATATAAAGGCTCTTTAATAAGGGACACCCCCTCAAAACAAAATAAAAGGAAAAAAAAGCCAAAAAATTAAACAAAGGAAACAACAAAAACAAAGAGCAGCTGCAGCAACAGCAAAAACCAAGGCCCTATTCCAAGCTCAAAGTTCCAGGAAGCCAGCTATTTGAGGGTTGCATAAGAAAAGCAGCTGACCCTGCTCCTGATCCCAGAGATTGCAAAAGAAAAAGAAACTGACCCCTACCCTAGACACTCAGTGGCTACATAAAGACAGAAGATAGCCTGCAGGTTTTTAAAAAATCTTATCTAAGGAAAACAGCTAACTACCATATTATGTCCCTAAGGAAACCTTCTTTCCCCTTTCCTATCTTTATCTATAAAACCTCCAGCTTGAAGCATGGAATTTGTGTTCTCCAGAACTCAGGTCATTGTGTTCTGACCACGGTGCAGCCAGATCTGTAGATGTCACTTCTCTGGCATTCAATAAAGCCTGCTTTAGCCATTGAGGTGTTTTAAATTCACACTCTTTCTTTCTTTCTACAAGTTTAATTCCTACATATCCTTATACTTTGGACCTTTGGATACTTAAAACTGGTTTGTAGGAAGAATGTGGAACACTCAGCTAGAAAAAAATCCTTTGAATGTTGTAACCATAATCTTGACAGGACATTGACCCGGCCAAACTCCTGGAAGAAATGCAGATGGTGCAGGCCCAGTTCGTGAGCTATCAGAGGGAAACAGGTACTCTATCAGAAATCTGCTATAGGACCAGTGGAAGGGGAAGCCCTGGGTCCTGCTAGACTGACCCCCAGTGAACTAGACTGTCGGGGGAGGCGGCAATGGGGGAGGGTGGAGGCGGGAACACCCATAAGGAAGGGGGAGGGAAGGGGATGTTTGCCTGGAAAAGGAAAGGGACTTTTTTTTTTTTTTTTTTTTTTTATTTTTTATTTTATTTTTTATTTTTTTTATTAACTTGAATATTTCTTATTTACATTGCGAGTGTGATTCCCTTTCCCGGTTTCCGGGCAAACATCCCCCTCCCCCCTCCCCTTCCTTATGGGTGTTCCGCCCCACCCCCCCATTGCCGCCTCCCCGACAGTCTAGTTCACTGGGGGTTCAGTCTTAGCAGGACCCAGGGCTTCCCCTTCCACTGGTGCTCTTACTAGGATATTCATTGCTACCTACAAGGTCAGAGTCCAGGGTCAGTCCATGTATAGTCTTTAGGTAGTGGCTTAGTCCCTGGAAGCTCTGGTTGCTTGGCATTGTTGTACATATGGGGTCTCAAGCCCCTTCAAGCTCTTCCAGTTCATTCTCTGATTCCTTCAACGGGGGTCCCGTTCTCAGTTCAGTGGTTTGCTGCTGGCATTCGCCTCTGTATTTGCTGTATTCTGGCTGTGTCTCTCAGGATCGATCTACATCCGGCTCCTGTCGGTCTGCACTTCTTTGCTTCATCCATCTTGTCTAATTGGGTGGCTGTATATATATGGGCCACATGTGGGGCAGGCTCTGAATGGGTGTTCCTTCAGTCTCTGTTTTAATCTTTGCCTCTCTCTTCCCTGCCAAGGGTATTCTTGTTCCCCTTTTAAAGAAGGAGTGAAGCCTTCACATTTTGATCATCCGTCTTGAGTTTCATTTGTTCTAGGCAACTAGGGTAATTCAAGCATTTGGGCTAATAGCCACTTATCAGTGAGTGCATACCATGTATGTCTTTCTGTGATTGGGTTAGCTCACTCAGGATGATATTTTCCAGTTCAACCATTTGCCTCTTAATTTCATAAAGTCGTTGTTTTTGATAGCTGAGTAATATTCCATTGTGTAGATGTACCACATTTTCTGTATCCATTCCTCTGTTGAAGGGCATCTGGGTTCTTTCCAGCTTCTGCCTATTATAAATAAGGCTGCGATGAACATAGTGGAGCACGTGTCTTTTTTATATGTTGGGGCATCTTTTGGGTATATGCCCAAGAGAGGTATAGCTGGATCCTCAGGCAGTTCAATGTCCAATTTTCTGAGAATCCTCCAGACTGATTTCCAGAATGGTTGTACCAGTCTGCAACCCCACCAACAATGGAGGAGTGTTCCTCTTTCTCCGCATCCTCGCCAGCATTTGCTGTCACCTGAGTTTTTGATCTTAGCCATTCTCACTGGTGTGAGGTGAAATCTCAGGGTTGTTTTGATTTGCATTTCCCTGATGACTAAAGATGTTGAACATTTCTTTAGGTGTTTCTCAGCCATTCGGCATTCCTCAGCTGTGAATTCTTTGTTTAGCTCTGAACCCCATTTTTTTAATAGGGTTATTTGTCTCCCTCTTGGTCTAACTTTTTGAGTTCTTTGTATATTTTGGATATAAGGCCTCTATCTGTTGTAGGATTGGTAAAGATCTTTTCCCAATCTGTTGGTTTGTTTTGTCCTGACCACAGTGTCCTTTGCCTTACAGAAGCTTTGCAGTTTTATGAGATCCCATTTGTCGATTCTTGATCTTAGAGCATAAGCCATTGGTGTTTTGTTCAGGAAATTTTTTCCAGTGCCCATGTGTTCCAGATGCTTCCCTAGTTTTTCTTCTATTAGTTTGAGTGTGTCTGGTTTGATGTGGAGGTCCTTGATCCACTTGGACTTAAGCTTTGTACAGGGTGATAAGCATGGATCGATCTGCATTCTTCTACATGTTGACCTCCAGTTGAACCAGCACCATTTGCTGAAAATGCTATCTTTTTTCCATTGGATGGTTTGGGCTCCTTTGTCAAAAATCAAGTGACCATAGGTGTGTGGGTTCATTTCTGGGTCTTCAATTCTATTCCATTGGTCTATCTGTCTGTCTCTGTACCAATACCATGCAGTTTTTATCACTATTGCTCTGTAATACTGCTTGAGTTCAGGGATAGCGATTCCCCCTGAAGTCCTTTTATTGTTGAGGATAGTTTTAGGTATCCTGGGTTTTTTGTTATTCCAGATGAATTTGCAAATTGTTCTGTCTAACTCTTTGAAGAATTGGATTGGTATTTTGATGGGGATTGCATTGAATCTGTAGATCGCTTTTGGTAAAATGGCCATTTTTACTATATTAATCCTGCCAATCCATGAGCATGGGAGATCTTTCCATCTTCTGAGGTCTTCTTCAATTTCTTTCTTCAGAGTCTTGAAGTTCTTGTTGTACAAATCTTTTTTACTTGCTTGGTTAAAGTCACACGAGGTACTTTATATTATTTGGGTCTATTATGAAGGGTGTCGTTTCCCTAATTTCTTTCTCGGCTTGTTTTCTCTTTTTGTGTAGAGGAAGGCTACTGATTTATTTGAGTTAATTTTATACCCAGCCACTTTGCTGAAGTTGTTTATCAGCTTTTAGTAGTTCTCTGGTGGAACTTTTGGGATCACTTAAATATACTATCATATCATCTGCAAATAGTGATATTTTGACTTCTTCTTTTCGATCTGTATCCCTTGACCTCCTTTTTGTTGTCTGATTGCTCTGGCTAGAACTTCAAGAACTATATTGAATAAGTAGGGAGAGAGTGGGCAGCCTTGTCTAGTCCCTGATTTTAGTGGGATTGCTTCAAGTTTCTCTCCATTTAGTTTAATGTTAGCCACTGGTTTGCTGTATATGGCTTTTACTATGTTTAGGTATGGGCCTTGGATTCCTATTCTTTCCAGGACTTTTATCATGAAGGGGTGTTGAATTTTGTCAAATGCTTTCTCAGCATCTAATGAAATGATCATGTGGTTTTGTTCTTTCAGTTTGTTTATATAATGGATCACGTTGATGGTTTTCCGTATATTAAACCATCCCTGCATGCCTGGGATGAAGCCTACTTGATCATAGTGGATGATTGTTTTGATGTGCTGTTGGATTCGGTTCGCCAGAATTTTGTTGAGTATTTTTGTGTCGATGTTCATAAGGGAAATTGGTCTGAAGTTCTCTTTCTTTGTTGGGTCTTTGTGTGGTTTAGGTATAAGAGTAATTGTGGCTTCATAGAAGGAACTCGGTAGTGCTCCATCTGTTTCAATTTTGTGGAATAGTTTGAATAATATTGGTACGAGGTCTTCTATGAAGGTCTGATAGAATTCTGCACTAAACCCGTCTGGACCTGGGCTCTTTTTGGTTGGGAGACCTTTAATGACTGCTTCTATTACCTTAGGAGTTATGGGGTTGTTTAACTGGTTTATCTGTTCCTGATTTAACTTCGGTACCTGGTATCTGTCTAGGAAATTGTCCATTTCCTGCAGATTTTCAAGTTTTGTTGAGTATAGGCTTTTATAGTAAGATCTGATGATTTTTTGAATTTCCTCTGAATCTGTAGTTATGTCTCCCTTTTCATTTCTGATTTTGTTAATTTGGACACGCTCTCTGTGTCCTCTCGTTAGTCTGGCTAAGGGTTTATCTATCTTGTTGATTTTCTCAAAGAACCAACTTTTGGTTCTGTTGATTCTTTCTATGGTCCTTTTTGTTTCTACTTGGTTGATTTCGGCTCTGAGTTTGATTATTTCCTGCCTTCTACTCCTCCTGGGTGTATTTGCTTCTTTTTGTTCTAGAGCTTTTAGGTGTGCTGTCAAGCTGCTGACATATGCTCTTTCCTGTTTCTTTCTGCAGGCACTCAGCTATGAGTTTCCTCTTAGCACAGCTTTCATCGTGTCCCATAAGTTTGGGTATGTTGTACCTTCATTTTCATTAAATTCTAAAAAGTTTTTAATTTCTTTCTTTATTTCTTCCTTGACCAGGTTATCATTGAGTAGAGCATTGTTCAATTTCCCACGTATATGTGGGCATTCTTCCTTATTGTTATTGAAGACCAGCTTTAGGCGTGGTGGTCCGATAGCACGATGGGATTATTTCTATCTTTCTGTACCTGTTGAGGCCCTTTTTTTGACCAATTATATGGTCAATTTTGGAGAAAGTACCATGAGGAGCTGAGAAGAAGGTATATCCTATTGCATTAGGGTAGAACGTTCTATAAATATCCGTTAAGTCCATTTGGCTCATGACTTCTCTTAGTCTGTCTACGTCTCTGTTTAATTTCTGTTTCCATGATCTGTCCATTGATGAGAGTGGGGTGTTGAAGTCTCCTACTATTATTGTGTGAGGTGCAATATGTGTTTTGAGCTTTAGTAAGGTTTCTTTTACGTATGTAGGTGCCCTTGTATTTGGGGCATAGATATTTAGGATTGAGAGTTCATCTTGGTGGATTTTTCCTTTGATAAATATAAAGTGTCCTTCCTTATCTTTTTTGATGACTTTTAGTTGAAAATTGACTTTATTTGATATTAGAATGGCTACTCCAGCTTGCTTCTTCCGACCATTTGCCTGGAAAGTTGTTTTCCAGCCTTTCACTCTGAGGTAGTGTCTGTCTTTGTCTCTGAGGTGTGTTTCCTGTAGACAGCAGAATGCAGGGTCCTCGTTGCGTATCCAGTTTGTTAATCTATGTCTTTTTATTGGGGAGTTGAGGCCATTGATGTTGAGAGATATTAAGGAATAGTGATTATTGCTTCCTGTTATATTCATACTTGGATGTGTTATGTTTGTGTGCTTTTCTTCTCTTTGTTTTGTTGCCAAGACGATTAGTTTCTTGCCTCTTCTTGGGTATAGCTTGCCTCCTTATGTTGGGCTTTACCATTTATTATCCTTTGTAGCGCTGGATTTGTAGAAAGATATTGTGTAAATTTGGTTTTGTCATGGAATATCTTGGTTTCTCCATCTATGTTAATTGAGAGTTTTGCAGGATACAGTAGCCTGGGCTGGCATTTGTGTTCTCTTAGGGTCTGAATGACATCAGTCCAGGATCCTCTGGCCTTCATAGTTTCTGGCGAAAAGTCTGGTGTGATTCTGATAGGTCTGCCTTTATATGTTACTTGACCTTTTTTCCTTACTGCTTTTAATATTCTTTCTTTATTTTGTGCGTTTGGTGTTTTGACTATTATGTGACGGGAGGTGTTTCTTTTCTGGTCCAATCTATTTGGAGTTCTGTAGGCTTTTTGTATGCCTATGGGTATCTCTTTTTTAGGTTAGGGAAGTTTTCTTCTATGATTTTGTTGAAGATATGTACTGGTCCTTTGAGCTGGGAGTCTTCACTCTCTTCTATACCTATTATCCTTAGGTTTGATCTTCTCATTGAGTCCTGGATTTCCTGTATGTTTTGGACCAGTAGCTTTTTCCGCTTTACATTATCTTTGACAGTTGAGTCAATGATTTCTATGGAATCTTCTGCTCCTGAGATTCTCTCTTCCATCTCTTGTATTCTGTTGGTAAAGCTTGTATCTACAGCTCCTTGTCTCTTCTTTTGGTTTTCTATATCCAGGGTTGTTTCCCTGTGTTCTTTCTTGATTGCTTCTATTTCCATTTTTAATTCCTTCCACTGTTTGATTGTGTTTTCCTGGAATTCTTTCAGGGATTTTTGTGTCTCCTCTCTATGGGCTTCTACTTGTTTATTTATGTTTTCCTGGAATTCTTTCCTCTCTGTAGGCTTCTACTTGTTCTCTAAGGGAGTTCTTCATGTCTTTCTTGAAGTTCTCCAGCATCATGGTCAAATATGATTTTGAATCTAGATCTTGCTTTTCTGGTGTGTTTGGATATTCCATGTTTGTTTTGATGGGAGAATTGGGCTCCGATGGTGCCATGTAGTCTTGGTTTCTGTTGCTTGGGTTCCTGCGCTTGCCTCTTGCCATCAAATTATCTCTAGTGTTACTTTGTTCTGCTATTTCTGACAGTGGCTAAACTGTCCTATAGGCCTCTGTGTCAGGAGTGCTGTAGACCTGTTTTCTCTCTTTCAGTCAGTTATGGGGACAGAGTGTTCTGCTTTCGGGCCTGTAGTTTTTCCTTTCTACAGGTTTTCAGCTGTTCTTGTGGACCTGTGCCTTGAGTTCACCAGGCAGGTCACTTGCAGCAGATAAGTTAGTCTTACCTGTGGTCCCGAGGCTCAAGTTCGCTCGGGGTTCTGCCCACAGGCTCTCGCGTGGCAGCAACCTGGAAGATCTCGCCGCCTCTTCCGGGGGCCTCCGTGCACCAGGGTTCCAGATGGCCTCCGTGTTTTCCTCTGGAATCAGTAATGTGTGCAGAGAGCAGTCTCTTCTGGTTTCGCAGGGCGTGTCTGCCTCTCTGAAGGTTTAGCTCTCCCTCCCACGGGATTTGGGTGCAGAGAACTGTTTATCCGGTCTGTTTCCTTCAGGTTCCGGTGTCTCAGGCAGGGCTCCTGCTGCTCCTGGGCCCTCCCCCACAGGAACCCAGAGGCCTTGTACAGTTTCCTCTTGGGTCAGGGATGTGGGCAGGGGTGGGCAGTGTTGGTGGTCTCTTCCGCTCTGCAGCCTCAGGAGTGCCCACCTGACCAGGCGGTAAGGTATCTCTCCCACGGGTTCTGGGAGCAGAGAGCTGCTGCGGGCCGGGATCCGCGGGTGTGGGACTTCCGGTAAACACAGGACGTGCCTGGTCCTAGAGGGATTCTGCCTCTGTTGTCCCGATTCCACCAGGCAGGTCACTTGCAGCAGATAAGTTAGTCTTACCTGTGGTCCCGAGGCTCAAGTTCGTTCGCGGGGTTCTGCCCACGGGCTCTCCGCGGTGGCAGCAACCGGGAAGATCTGCGCTGCCTCTTCCGGGAGCCTCCGTGCACCAGGGTTCCAGATGGCCTCCGGTGTTTTCCTCTGGAATCAGTAATGTGTGCAGAGAGCAGTCTCTTCTGGTTTCGCAGGCGTGTCTGCCTCTCTGAAGGTTTAGCTCTCCCTCCCACGGGATTTGGGTCGCTATAGGCCTTTCAAGTAATGTTCTGGTCAAGAATCTGACCAAATTCATTCTGCCTATTAAAAATAATTTAGGAATAATTTTATGGGTCTTAATGTTTTCTTGCATGTATATCTTTGTACCACTCATGTGCAGGACCCAGAGAGGCCAGAAGAGAGCCAGATTTGCCTCAAACTGGGGTTGCAGACAGTTGTGAGCTGCCAAGTAGGTGCTAAGAATGGAATCCAGGCCCTTTCAGAAAGCAGCCAGTGCTGAGCTGTCTCTCTAGCTCCCAATATTTATTCCTGTGAATGGAGGACAACTAGTCGGAGTTGGTTCTTTCCACCCTCAGATTGGAAGCAGTTATCCCTACCTGCTGAGGGAGCCACCTTGCCTGACACTCTGAGAGTTTGAGTAAGGTTGAGTTTAAGCAAATAGGTTAGTGTGTTCAGCAGTAAACATTTCAAGGCAGGCTAGGATTCTCTATACTGAAAAAGAGCAAGAGGGGCAGAGAGAAATAGTGAAGACATTAGTTTGTCAAGGAAAAGGACTTCAGCCAGTTTTAAATGGCAACCAAGGGTATTTGTTGGAACAGAGGCTGAATTGTTACAACTCCAGCTTTGCACTGGAACAATGAGAAAGGAGGTGCCCTGAACAAAAGACCAAATATGTAAAAGCTTCCAATTGGTGAAAAATGCTTTTGAAACGAGTGTCTAAACTGGGAACGATGATGGAGGGATTCTCTCTTCCTCAAAAGCAACAGCCTAGAGAATGTTTCCCAGGCCTAACACACAAAGACTACTGTAAATGTAAATGCAGTACAGGAAGTTCAGCCTGGATTTCCATTTGACAGCAGTAGCATTGTCCACATGTTCCTGGGTCTCCAGGCATAAAGGATACAAATGGAAAAGTGTAATAGAATCTTGCATCATAGTTTCAGAGAGCCACTGATGTCCAGACAATGTGTTTCAGTATCTCAGCCCCTGCAAAGAGGTCCTAAGAGGTCAATGTATGAAGCTGTGCAGATAAAACCTAACTTGCAGTGGAGATCTCAAGATGTTGGAGATGACAGAACCGTACTACACTGATCTGTAGGCATTGGAAGAGAACCGAACCTACAAAAAGGCAGTGCATGCTGGAGGCAATGGGCTCCCGAAGTACTTTCAAGTCCACATGATTCTCTCACAAGTTGCAGATGCCTGACATAAACTGCAGGATTTGGCATTTGTCCTCCTGGGTTTTGATCTTGTTTTTGTTATACCATTCTTTATTATACTTCTCTTTAGGAATACAAATCTTTATTCCCTCGCCATTTTATTTTGGGAGCACTGAGTATATATATATATATATATATTTTTTACAAGTGCTCACATTTAAAAGATTGCCTCAAGTCTTAAATGATACTTGAACTTTAGATGTATAAAATGTATTGGAACTGTTGAAGGCTCTTTTGATGTTAAACTGAGTACATTTTGAATTATATGATTGATTGTTCTGAGCCCCTGAGAATAAAAGAGACGGCTGTTGCTTAAAACTGACGCAACTGGGCATCAAGTTGATAAAGAGTAGAATTGCAGTGCTGAGAATTTTGATGGTCAACCTGACAGGATCTAGAATTACCTAGAAGATAAGCCTCTGGGTCTATCTAGGAGGGTTTTTTTTTTAAATACAATAGTCTTTATGCATATATGTGAGAAATTATTAACATTGAGTTAGATGTTTGGCCTGTCTGTGAAGGACTGTCTAGATTTGGCTAATTATGGAGGGAGAAATACACACTGTATATATGTATACCATTCTGTGTGTTAAGATTCCAAACTGCATAAAAAGGAGTAACTAAGCTGAGCATTAGCATTTTATTTTGGTTTATTTCCTAACTGTACACGCAGTGCACAGTGTAGCTCAACATTGGTTGCTTTTGGGTTCTACTTCTTTTCTACCCTCCCCCCACCTTTCTTTTAAATGTGAATGCATTTTGGATTATATGATAGTTCCAAGCTCAGGAGGACAAAGAGTAGAGGGGTATGGCTTCAAACTGATGTATTTTTAACTGTTAGTGCCCCTAACACTAGGTAGGAGAGAAAAAGGATACAGAGGAAAAGGGACATGATTATCTTTAGACTACTTCCTGCTGATCAGGGGCATCAAGTTCCTTCAAGCAACTTTGATCGTCACAGGATATCTAATTTCTTCTTGTTGTTTCTTCTTTGAGCACAGCTACTTAACAAACCACAACTAGCAACCAGCAACTAAACAATATCTAGCCAACAATCCAGCCTTCTCTCAGGGCCCTAGCATTTGTATACCCTCTGAAAGGCCCCCGGAATTCCAAAATGTCATCCACTTGTAGAAACTATCTGCAGTTGGTAAAATCATGCCCCTGCTAGACCAGGAGGGTAAATTATAGTCAGCCTCTGGGGACAATCTGTACCATCTCCATTTCCCATACCTGGGATTAAAATGAAACCATATTTCCATAATAATTCTGTGTTTTTTCAAAGAACCCAAAATGCTTGATGTAGACCAACCACTGCACATTTCTGCCGCCATGGGTCAGTCATCCTGATGGATAAGACTCTCAAACTGTGAGCCAAAATAAGTCCGTCCTTCCCTAAATTGCTTTTGTCAGGTACTTTGTCACAGCAATATAAAAAGTAACTAACATATTAGGTGGTTTACACAAGTATTTCTGTGTCAGTACATGTTGTTTGGTAATACCTTGATCTGTAATCTCAGGTAATAGTCATTCATATTTGACTCAAAATAAATTTACTCTTACTCCTATTCAGGTAAGAAAACGTGTTTCATACTAAGGAAACACCTAGCAATTCTGGAATATCAAGGAATTGAATTAGGTAGAATGAAACTTGTTAATACTGTAAAAAATAGGCTTCTGTGGTTCATTTGGGATGCACTTCTTAAAAAATGGTACTGTTGTCAAGATTCTAGAGTGACCTGTAGCATTTAGCTAACCATAGAATATTTGAATACCATTGTAGATCTTGTTATCATCTGGGGATCTTGATTGGATTTTTTGTTGTTTCTGACAGTTAAAGAAGTAAAAGGCCAACAGTATCAACCAACTAGACCCCCCAGATCTCCCTGGGACTAAGCCACCAACCAAAGAGTACACATGGAGGGACCCATGGCTCCAGCTGCATATGTAGCAAAGGATGGATGGTCTTATATGGCATCACTGGGAGGAGAAGCCCTTGGTCCTGTGAAGGCTCAATGCCCCAGTGTAGGGAAATGCTAGGGAGGTAAGGTAGGAGTGGGTGGGTTGGGTAGCACCTTCATAGAAGCAGGGGGAGGGAGGATGGTACAGGGGGTTTTCAGAGAGGAAACAGGGAAAGGGGATAACATTTGAAATGTAAATAAACAAAATATCCAATAAAAAAGAGAGAGAAAAGAAGTAAAAGGCCTACCTGTCTCTGCAGCCATGGAGAGCAACAGCCATGACCTTGTGCTACCCCATGGCTGAGGGCCCTAACAAAGGCCACAAAGTTAAAAAGAATAGCAGCAAGCCAAAGCACAGCTAGCACTGCAGTCGTCTCAATAAGCACACCAATTTTGTGTGGGAAATGATTCCACTAAAGTCGTGAGGCTTCATGCCCTATACCATGGAGCTGCTCAAGGTGTCAAGGACAAGTGCATGCTCAAGTTTACCAAGAAGAGGGTGGGCGCATATATCCACCCCAAGGGGAAGTGCCAGGAGCTGAGCAATGTTCTAGTAGCTACAGGGAAGACAATGGCCAAGAAGGACTGATGCTCCCTCCCCCAATGAACATTTGTACAGAGAAGGAGGAGGAGGAAGAGGAGGAGGAAGAGGAGGAAGAGGAGGAGGTAGAGGAGGTGGAGGAGGAGGAGGAAGAAGAAGAAGAAGAAGAAGAAGAAGAAGAAGAAGAAGAAGAAGAAGAAGAAGAAGAAGAAGAAGAAGCAGCAGCACCACCTCTACCACCACCACGACAATAAGAAAAAGAACAATAACAATAATAATAACAACAACAGCAAAAACAAGAAGAAGAACAAGAAGTAAAAGGAAGGAAAAAATCTTGAGTACAACAGATATCAACAAGGGCCATATCAGACAGAGTAAACAGAATTAGCCAGGGTGTAGGAGCTACTGGTAAGAGAAAAGCTGTTCAGGCTTTTGTTTTAAGTTGCTAGCTTTTGTATCAAGAAGATTGTCATTTTGGAAATGTACTGCCTTTATTATATTTATTAGTTTATTATCTTTATTACTTAGATTTAGCCCCTTTTGTGATCTGTGTTCCTGTCAGGGATCTGTCTAACTTCAAATCCTTCAATTTGCTTTTAGTTTGAAATTTAAGAATATAGGAAGTTTTACTTTATTTGAAAAGTGGCAGTATTATAAAGGGATAGCATATCAGCTCCCACAAGAATGACAGATATGTATTTAGTTCCTAATAGGTCCAACTCTTTAGTATAACACAACACATTTATACTATTATATAAAAGGGCCGTGTTGGCTTGAATGAGAAAGGTCCCATAGGTTCATGTATTTGAATGCATGATGCCTAGTTAGTAGAACTGTTTGGGAAGGATTCGAAATTGTAGCCTAGTTTGAGCAGGTGTGTTACTGAGGGTAGGCTTTGAGATTGAAAAGCCCACATCATTTCCATAGCTCTCTCTACTTCATGTTAATGTCTCAAATGTAAGCTCTCAGCTTTGGTCCAGTGCCATACACCTGCTTGTTGCCACACTTCGCATGATGGTCATATACCCTAACCCTCTGAAACTGTAAACCCAAAATTCCTTTTTTTCTGTAAGTTGCTTTAGTCATGATATCTTATCGTAGCATTAGAAAAGTAAGACAATGATCTTATCTAGGAATAACACATTTTTAATTTTTTCTCAGAATAAGAGATCGCAAACAAGTATTCCTGGAAAAGGAGACATTTATTTAATGGTGTAAATGAATTATAGTACCTTTTGTCCTAAGAAAATATTTTGTTGTTGTTTGTTTTCCTAGTCACTTCCCTAATGTTGTGAAGAGAGACCATAACCAAGGCAACTCTTATAACAGAAAGCACTTAATTTGGGCTTGCTTATAATTTCAGAGGCTTAGCCCATTCTCAGCTTGGCAGAGACCATGGCAATGGGATGCATGGTAGCAAGGAGCAATGCTTGTGGCAGGCAGATATGGTGCTGGAGAAGCAGTTGAAAGCTACATCCTGATCCACAGGCTGTGAGAGAGAATGGGCCTAGCATAGCCTGTTGAAACCTCGAAGCTTACCCAGAGTGACATACATACTTCCTCCACAAGGCCATACCTCTTAGTCTAGTCTTCTTAATCCTAACAAAGGGTTCTACTGCCTGGTGACTAAGCATTCAAACATGGGAGACTGTGGGTGCCATTCTTATTCAAACCAGCATTTCTGTCTTTGCTTTGGAGTTATAAGAATTATAACATTGATAGGGGACAAGGGACAGAGAAAGGAACATGTTTATTTTACACTTTAGAGGATGTTTTCTACTACTTTATAGTGTAAAAGCAATTTGTATGTCCATACTGATAAGACTTTGGCTGTTCTTGGTTGATCTTTGGCCTAGATTTTGCTTGAGAAGAATAATAGAAACCTTGGGAATCTTCTGTGGACCTCCATCACACAGACAGATGACAATACAGGAAATATTCAGGAGCTGTTAAGAAGAGAAAAAGAAACCAATACCATGAATCTTGGAGACAAGACTAACACCTGATCAGAGGAACAAGAACGAATCTCTACCTTTGTTCTGATTCTCTATAATATATGGTAACTAATGATGGCCTAAAGGTGTCAATTTTGATGTAGTTACTTCTCTGGCCTTCCAAAATGCTTGCTTTCTGAGTAAAGTACATTTTAATTAATGAGTTGCTACCTGTGCCCATTGCTGTTTGTAATGATAAACATCACAAACTGTAATATTCTGGTTAGACCACAACACATGAGATGATTTGACAGGAGGTAACGAATGGAGAGAAAGGCCTAGCAATTTTACAAAGGGAATGAAAGGATAGAGGAAAGGATACAAAACAGAAAGAGTGCTGGTAATGGCAAGGATGAGGAACAAGCACACATATGGTGTTTTAGTTAAGGCTTCCATTGCTGTGATAGAACACCATGACTAAAAGAAAATTGGGAAGAGCATCGTCCATCAACAAAGAAATTTAGGACAGAAACTCACGCAATGAATCTGGAGAAAGGAACTGAAGTAAGAAACCATGAAGGAGTGTTGCTTATGGCTTGCTCAACCTGTTTTCTTATACTGTGAAAGCTTACCCACCCAGGGATTTTTAGAGCCCTGTTAAAAAGGTCCACCTACACCAATCATTAAAGAAAGAAATACCCCATGGGCCAATCTGATGGGTCATTTTCTCAGTTTAGGTTCCCTCTTGCCAACTGATTGTATCTTGTGTTAAGTTGACATAAAATCTATCCAGCACACATGCTACAGTTTTAATATGGTATATCCCCACTAAAACGAATTTTGAGACATAATACTTCACTTCAGCAGTGCTGTGATAGTGGAGACTTCCGGAAGCATGTGAATGCAAATGATTCTCACATAGTGTATTGTTTTTATTGTGGGAATTGGTTAGCTATTATATGATTTGGGTCCCCCTCTCTTCTCTTCCACACATGCCAAAATGCTATATTTATTTGAAGTTATACAAAGTTGTCTCCAGATATCATGCAGATATTTGTTCCAAGAAAGCATATTTTTTCCTAAGGTGTAGCTCAGTAATAAAACACATTCCTGGATGTGGAAGGCACTAGATTCTATCCTATACACAAACCTGCAGACAATCATTTTCTTCGTGAATGTACTAGGATTAACCTGTTGAAGAAGAGTACTGCCTATTTCCCTTCATGTAGGAATGAAAGATCTGTTCTGGCCCTACAAACAGTAGTGGGAGAGTTTTAGCTGCTCTCTCACTGATTGTGGGAGCCACAGTGAGAGGCAGCAAATGAGCTTTCTCTTTAGGGCATGGGAGGCTTAGCTTCCTGACCTGTCCTGTCCTGGCCTGATAAAATCACCTTTTGAAGTAACAGAGATAGGTAAGGTGCACTTTTAGATGAGCTGAGAATGTGTCTGTGTTATTTCCATGGATGTTAGGTTAAAGGAAGATGAAGATTACCGAAAGCTGTTCGACTTGTTAAGCCTCAGTACCTATGTCTTTTATATGGGCAACATAAGGAAGTCTTGAAACTTTTTTGGTCTGTCTATTGATAGTTCTATGTAAGAGCCTTTCAGTGTATGCTAGGAGGACAAATACAGGAGCAATCAGCAAGCACAGAGTTCACCATTTTGTCATCCTTCAAGTCCCAATGTCCTCAGGAGCCTTGCCCTCTTTTTACCTTTTATAACTAAACAAAATGAGTTCAGATTTTTATGAGTGCAAATTCAAAACAAGGACAGCCAAAATGGAAAAGATCAGAAAGATTTATTACCTGTATCATGAAGGGAGAGAATGAGAATGGCTTCTATGCAATACCCTCTCCAACAAGAAAATCATGAGGCTTTTTATTAAGAGATTAACCCATTCCCAAGCATAGTCCGTTAAGGAGAAAATTCTTAACTATTCCCAGTTTCAAACAATGGGCAAAAATGCTTCTGGACACTCTCATCCTGTACCATAAAGTTTTATTTAGCTCCAGCAAAGGAAAGGACACTTTTTTTCTTTTCTTTGTTTTTGTTCTTCATTTCCCCCTTCCCCCTCCCCCCTGTCTCCAAGAGGATGTCCCCACCCACCCTCATCCTGCCAGGCATCCCCACTCCCTGTGGCCTCTGACCTCTCAAGGATTAGGTGCTTCTTCTCTCACTGAGGCCAAACCAGTCAGTTGTCTGCTGTATATGTGTTGGGGCCATCAGATCACAGTATACTGTCTGGTTGGTGGCTCAGTGTCTGAGAGATTTGGGCAGTTCAGGTTTATTGAGACTGCCGGTCTTCCTATGGGGTTGCCCTCTTCAACTTCTTCCAGCCTAGGAAAGGACACTTTCAGTGTGCATTAAAACAGGAGTTTGTCTTGAGGGTTCTTGCCTTCTTGCGTGGCTAGCACTCTCAGTTTCTAATGTTTATTTCTTGTTATATTCATTGTTTTAAGTTGTAAGTACATATAGAAACTGGAAATAGCCTAGATGTTTCTCAACTGATGAATGAATAATGAAAATGTGGTACAAAATGGACTGTTATTCATCTGCTAAAAATGAAATTCTGAAATTTGTAGGTAAATGGATGGACCTACAAAAAAATAAACAAACAAAAAAAAACAAAAACAAAAACAAAAAAACCATACTGAGTGAAGTAACACAGACCCAAAAAGACAAAAAGACACATATGTTTTCTCATACATGTGGATGTTAGCTTTTAAGCCTCCTATATATGTGCTATAATTGATATAATTACAGAGTTTTGGTACCTAGTTAGGAACTAGAAGGGGTGGAAAGGTTCTATCAAGGAAGGGGAAATAAAATATGTTGCTACAGAGAGGTCATGTCAAGACTGGAATTAGAGGATTAAATGTAGAGTGGGATGGAAGAGGGGAATAAAGGACGGAATATGAGGAGAGAAGAAAACTAATGCTAGGGGTCATATAGAAACCTGTTAATGTTTATATAGATATAACATTTTTCTATATATTATATATACACAGTATATATATATACATATATATTTATTTATTTTTAGGAAGTTTCTATACACACACGCATATATACATATATATAAACTTTAGGATATATATATATATATATATATATATATATATCCAAATAATTGTTCAGACAATGCCTTGACTTGATATCTTATGCCACCGAGTGATACCTCCAGTGGCAAGAATTGGCTAATAGTTGTGGCAGTCTCTGAACGGCCTTTCTTTGAGACTCTGCTCCAGACTTTGTCTCTGTATTTCTTCCTGTGAGTATTTTGTTCCCCATTCTAAGAAAGGCTGAAGCATCCACACTTTTGTGGACACTCCAGAGCTCCCAGGGACTAAACCACCAACTAAATAGTACACATGGAGTGACCCATGGCTCCAACAGCATATGTAGCAGAGTATGGGCCTTGTTGGATATCAATGGGAAGAGAGGCCCTTGGTCCTCTGAAGGCTTGATGCCCCAATGTAGGGGAATGCCAGGACTGGGAGGTGGAGGGAGTGGGTGGATGGATAGGTGGGGGAGCACCCTCATAGAGGCAGGAGGTGGGAGAATGGGATAGGGGTTTTCAGAGGGAAAACCGAGAAAGGGGATAACATTTGAAATGTAAATAAAGATTTGATAAAAGGAAAGAAAAAAGAAAAAATAACAGACACAATAAAGAAAATAGTTTATTAACTATTCTACAAGAAGTCAGCTGGCTGGAGAGTAATTATAGTGTTGCCTACAATGCAGGGCAGCTGTCACTAAGAGCCTGAATTTTAAAGAATACTTTTATAGTCAGAAAGAGGTTCTTTGTGTTTTCCTGGCATATGATTCTTCTTGTTTAAAGGATTACAGTCCAGATTGGCATCAGTATAGAATTCTAGAAGGTTAATATGAGCAATTTGTAAATATTTTCCAGATGTGCATATATTATTTACTTTTATTGTTATGATAAAATACTTAACAAAAGTAACTTAAAGAGGGAAAGGTTTATTTTGGCTCATGATTTAAGAGCACAACCCATCAGTCAGGGGAAGTCATGGTAACAGGAACTCGAAGTAGTGGGTCACATTGAATCCTGAAACAGGAATTAAAGAGAGCTGAGTTCTGGAGCTTAAAGTATCTGGTCACAATACATTTACAAAAAGAGAGCGAGATCAGTCACATCACATCAATAAAAAAGAGAGAGTATGACAAATGCTTGTTGATGTTCAGTTTCCTTTGTCCACTTATAAAGTTCAATATTCGGGCAGGGAGTGGTGCTTCCTACTGTGGTCAAGTCTGCCCATTTCAATTAATATAACTAAAATACTCTCCCACAGGCACACCCAGAGGCTTGTCTCACAAATGATTCTAGATTCTGTCAAATTGACACTTAACATTAACCTTCATAATCCCATCCCTTGTTAACTTGGCACTCAAATATATCATATTGAAACCTTAATAAGTCCCCTTTCACCATGGCCATGCTATAGTGTAAAAATACATTCAGTCCAACTTTAATAATTCCCATAGTTCACAACAATTCAAATACTTGAATGTGGGCAAAGTTTCTTTTTGCCCATTAAATTTAAAATAAACATTATATCCTACCAACATACAGTGCCACAGAATGAGCACTGACATTCCAAAATGGAATTTTAGAGCATAGCAAGACCCCCAAGTCAGCAAGATAAAAATACTAACTCCTATAGCTCTATATCTAGCATTTGAGGCTGAATTTTAAAGGGCTTGGGAAACTCTCCCTCAACCCCCAGCTCTTTAAATCCTAGCACACATAGCCTCTTTCTTAAACCTGCTCCAGCCTTCCTCGGTAAATACGTCATAATCCTGGCATCTCTAACATCCTGGAATCTACCATGTAGCCTATGCTTCACCTTCACAGCTTACAGAGTGACCTCTCAGGGCCGTTTTGCATGTATTTAAGAAATGATGTATATTGTAGTTAATATCATTCCTCCTATGTGGTTTGTGATGTAAAACTTAAAAATCAAGTTTCCCTACAACTCTGTCTCTCTCTACCATCCTTCCGTTCGACTATAAGAACCTCTAGAGAAGTGGTTCTCAATCTTTTTAATTCCACGACCTTTTAATGCAGTTAGTTCTTTCATGGGGTGGCAAAACCCAACTATAATAGTATTTTTGTTGCTACTTCATAACTACAATTTTGCTATTGTTATGAATGATAATGTAAGTATTTGTACCTTCCACCTGTCTTAGGAGACTCCTGTGAAAAGGTCTTCTGGCTTCCAAAGGAGTGGAGACCCACAGGTTGAGAACTGCTGCTCTAGCCCTACCACTTACATGTATTTGAAACAATTCACATTCACTTCATTAACAAAACTAAATCCACATCTTTTCCTATCAGTAAAACTGTAAAACAGTTTAAAACCGTAATATTTAAGCATGGTCATTTGTATTTTCAAATTTTTCTATGAGTAATTCTAAAGAAAGACTGTATAGGATTTTTTCCCTAAAGAAAATATATTGTCTTTAGCCATGATTTCCTATTAGTGCAATATTTATTCAAAATAATGAATTATATTTAAACTACTTTGCACATTTAAATTAGGTAGGTGCCAATTCTAATTTATAAACTTCCTGACTGTATGACTTGTACAGAAGTTTTAATTCGAGGTATTTCCTAAAGCTATTTCAAAATGAAATTAACTACTTCTGTAATTGGTAGTATAAAGGTCAAATGAAAAGTTCTGAGAGTTTGAAGAGACTTACTAGGAAGTTTAAAGTTTCCTTTGCATTTCATTTTACAATTTAATACATGTATGTAATAAAATTTTGTCATTTCCCCATTATGCATTATGCTTTTTTATTTGAACTTCTGAATGTGTTCTCTCCAACATGTCCTGCTCCTAATTTCCTATCTTTAGCATGTGCGTGCGCACGTCTAAGATCGTGTGCGTGTGTGTGTGTGTGTGTGTGTGTGTGTGTGTGTGTGTGTGTGTGTGTGTGTTTGACTGAGTTTAATTAAGGTTTCTTACGTGAGAATTGGTAAGGTTTCTTACGTGGGGACTGATTACTTAGAAACTCAGTGCATTTTATTATATCAATTATCTTTTAGATTTAAGAAGTCTAAGTTTCAGATTGTCTCAGAAAGATAATTATGAATAACTTTGAACTAGACACTTCGCTCAAAGCAAAATCAATCTGGATCATTCGGAATAAGCTCAAACTGAAATGTTTGCCTTTAGTCAAAGTCCACTGCATCAGATGTAGAGCATAGACATAAACATTTCTATTTAGAGAGTGCTGTAACTATGGCTTCTGGTAGAACAGGCAGCAATGGACTATCCATCAACTAGGTTGGGCCAGTGCTAAGTCCTTGTTTGTTGTTGATGTTTTGTTTTTTGTCTTGTTTTTGTTTTGCCTATGAATATTCAACATAGAACTTAAGGATTTACTAATGACTGTGGTAGTTGACACCCTGAGTGATTCAGTCAGAGTAATTGATTTTAATTTTAAAGCATCAATGTTATGGTGTCTCAAGGAAACCCTGATTCCTAGCAAGAGTCCCGAGCCATCAGACAAAATCAGTAGAATAAGCATTGCCTCCAATGTCCCACTAAAGTCAAAATAAATTAAATGTCATCATCTGCCAAACTTTAAACTATACATCTTGTAACAGTATTTTTATCTACTATAAAAGATTTTCTAGTTGACTGACTTCAGCCTCTACAAGAAATATGAATTATCAAACTTGAGGAGATGAATTTCTCTCCAATATATACATCCTCATGACAGTCCTGCCAATATATAGTCAAAATCTCATCTGGTGGATGCTTGTTGGCATTCGTTTTTGGGTTTCTCTTCCAAAATGACCTTTTCTTCCCATTGCTCATTGTCATCACCGCACCGACTCTCATGCACACTGATAGCAGTGCCTGAAATTAAATTTCTGCGTCTTAGCCAGAAAAAAAAAGCAATACTTCACAAAACTTGTCCTCCAAATACACTCAAACATACAAACTCATGCACGCATTGTGCATGCTCTCACACACAGGATAAGTTAACCATACGAAGAAATTGTAATTTTGGCATGCCACTATTTAAAACTATGAATCGGGACTTTGCTATGAGACTGCACATCCTAGCAGTGTCAGAACTAGACCCACAAAGTCTTACTGAAGTGGATGGGAGAAAGACCAGATGCTAGACATTTTTATATTTAACTCATTTAGTAATCCTAGGGGCAGTTTTGTTTCATGTTGTACTTACATATAAAACAGTACATAAAGCAATTGTGAAAGTGATTATTAAGGACATATAACACAATAACTTTGAATTAGAATGCATTATTGGTAGTAAAATTAAGCAGAAAACCCTTATATCCATCTTACTGAGGTTTAAGAAAAGTTAGAGCTTGTTATTCAGAGTTAAGATAACACTCTTTTCCGTTTTAAGGCTAAACAGCTAAGTGTGATATCTTTGTAATTGGATATTTCTTGTTCATTTTAGGTCAAAGTTGTTATAGTGTTTATTTTACTATTTTATAACACAGTTAAACTATAGCCACAGTGCTTGCTTGTTGTGTCTAAAAGTAAAAAAAAACAAACTGGATAGTATTGATTTGGAGTACTCAGCAAATTTCCGAGTACTTGTGTGTCACATTTCCTGGATTAGACATTAAATATAGCTATTAATCTGGCACTGGCCCCTGGAGCATCCCTCAACAAAGATGTCCCCACCCCACACACCCCACCAGACCTCTAAACTCCCTGGGGCCTCCAGTCTCCTGAGTGTTAGGTGCATCTTCTCTGACTGGACCCAGACCAGGCAGTCCTGTGTTGTATATGTGTAGGGGGGCTCATCTCAGCTGGTGTAGGCTGCCTGGTTGGTGATCCAGTGTCTGAGAGATCTCAGGGGTCCAGGTTAATGGAGACTGCTGATCCTTCTACAGGGTTGCTCTCCTCCTCAACTTCCTCCAGCTTTTCCCTAATTCAACCAGAGGGGTCAGCAGTTTCTGTTCATTGGTTGGGTGCACAGATCTGCATCGGACTCAGCTGCTTGTTGGGTCTCTCAGAGGACCGCCATGATAAGTCTCTTTTTGTGAGTGCCCCATAGCCTCAGTAAAGGTGTCAGATCTTGGGGCCTCCTCTTGAGCTGGATCCCACTTTGGGCCTGTCACTGGACCTTCTTTTCCTCAGGCTCTTCTCCATTTCCATCTGTGCATTTCTTTCAGACAGGAACAATTATGAATCAGAGCTAGGGCTGTGGGATAGCAACTTCATCCCACACTTGATGCCCTATCTTTCTGCCAGAGGTAGGGTCTACAAGTTCCCTCTCCCCACTGTAGGGCATTTCATCTAAGGTCCTTCCCTTTGAGTCCTGAGAGTCTCTCACCTCCCAGGTCTCTGGTACATTCTGGAGGGTCCTCCCAACCTCCTAACTCCCAAGCTTGTCTGTTTCCATTTTTTTCTGCTTGCCCTCAGGGCTTCAGTCCTTTTCTCCCACCCAATGCAAAATCATGCCCCCACCCCGTTGTTCCTTTTCTTCCCAGGTCCTTTCCTCCCTCCCCATTGTGGTTGCATTCTTCTCCTTCCCAAAGGGGACTGAGGCATCCTCACTTGGGCCCTTCTGTTTGTTGACCTTTTTTCAGTTCTGTGGACTCTATCTAGGGTATTCTGTACTTTTTTGGCTAATGTCCAGTTATTGATAAATATGTACCATGCATGTCCATTAGGGTGTGAGTTACCTCACTCAGAATGACATTTTCTAGTTCTATTTGCCTGCAAAACTCAGGATGTCTTTGTTTTTAATAGCTGAGTAATATTCCATTGTGTAAACAAACCACATTTTTTGTACCTATTCTTCTGTTGTGGGACATCTGGGCTGTTTCCAGCTTCTGGCTATCACAAGTAAGGCCACTATGAGAATAGTGGAACATGTACTCCTGTGGCATGGTGGGGCATCTTTTGGGTATATTCCCAAGAGTGGTATTGCTGGGTCTTTAGGTAAAACCATTTCCAATTTTCTGAGAAACCTCCAATTGATTTCTAGAGTGGTTGTACCAGTTTGTCATACCACCAGCAATAGAGCAGTGTTCCGCTTTCTCCACATCCTGGCCAACTGGTATTGCCACCTGAGGTATATTGTATATTTTTTGCTACTTTGTTAAAGATCAAGTGTGTATAAGTGTGTGGTTCTATTTCTGGATTTTCAATTCTATTCCACTGATCAACCTGTCCATTTTGTACCAATACCATGCAGTTTTTATCATTATTGCTCTGTAGTAGAACTTGAGGTCAGGGGTGGTGATTTTCCTAGCTGTTCTTTTATTGTTAAGATTTTTCGATATTCTGGCTTTTTTTTTTTTTTGCCTTTCCAGCTGAATTTGTGAATTGCTCTGTTCATGTCTTCAAAGATTTGGGATTTTGATGGGGATTGCATTGAATCTGTAGATTGCCTTTGGTAGGATGGCCATTTTTACTATGTTAATTCTGACAATCCATGAGCATGGGAGATCTCTCTATTTTCTGAGATCTTGGATTTCTTTCTTGAGAGACTTGAAGTTATTGACATAGGGATCTTTCGCTTGTTTGGTTAGAGTTACCCCAAGATAGTTTATATTATTTGTGGCTATTGTGATGAGAGTTCTTTCCCTAATTTCTTTCTCAGCCTGTTTTTCATTTGTATAAAGGAAGACTACTGATTTGAGTTAATTTTATATCCGTCAACTTTGCTGAATCTATCAGCTGGAGAATTTCTCTAGTAGAATTTTTGGGGTCACTTGTGTATACTATTATATATATATATCACCTGCAAATAGTGATACCTTTATTTCTTCTTTACCAAGTTGAATCCTCTTGATTGCTTTTTGCTGTCTTCTTTGAAGGTCTGGTAGAATTCTGAACTAAATTCATCTAAGCCTGGGCTTCTTTGTTTGGGAGGTTTTTAATGACATCTTCTATTTCCTTATGGGATATGGGCATGTTTGTATAGTTTACCTGCTCTTAATACATGGTATTGTATGTGGTATCTGTCTAGAAAACCACTCATTTTATCTAGGTATCTCCTGCTGTGGTATCTGATGTCCTTAGTGCAGCAGATCTTCTGGTATGCCTCAGGATATGGTTTCTTCCAGGGAACAGACTAGCTACCATTCTGTCTTAGCAGGAAGGACTGGGCAGAAGGGCTGAAAAAATAATTTTCAATGAAAAGAGAAGATAAATTTAAAAAAGCTACAAATTCTGATAACTTTTCAAGGACACAGAACCCTTATACACTGTGCAATGAGAACAACGGATGTAACCATTATCATGTTAGTATTACCTGAACAAGTAATACATAATATATTTGATCCACAGCACTGCAACAAGTATTATACAAAACAACTATTAAGTTATGCACATTTTACACATATCGCTCAGTTGTATTTACTAGGAAGTCTCTAGGGATTAGAATGTATTCCACATAGCTATCAAGTACTTGCCGTAAGCATCATGAAAACATTCTGAAATAGTTACTAGCATTATTTCCATTTTATAGAGGAGGAAACTAAACTAAAATAATTTTAAAGTACAGGTCTCAAGTTCACACCTAGGAAGTGGAAAATTATGGAGAAGAATTAAAACATTCAATTCTAAATTGTTTATTTCCAGAGATTTAATACTTAATCGTGTTATAGGTTTGAGCATGAGTAAGAAGGAGGAGGGTAGGCAGGACTGTCTGTCTTCTGAGGGTTAGAGGAAATACCTCCATCTGTAAAGCTCGCAGTATTGTATTGATTTCTTAGAATTCCTCACTTTGATAATTTCTTTTACTTTCTCTTCTATGTTAATGGTTCAGTCAGATAACTCTTGGCCCACCCAGATAATTCAGAATCATCTCTCTGTTTTAAGGCCAAGTGATTAGCAGCCAGGTGACTAGGTGATTAATTTCTCCTTTGATCTTAATTGAACTTTGTCGTGTAATATAATTGTTTATAAATTTCAGGAAATGAGATTTAAGACCTTGTGGGTGAGGCACTGTTCTGCCTCGATCTATATTCCTTTCCAGGCCAAGAGTAACCTTTTGCCAGAAGAGTAATAGTGACAAAAGTGACCGATTTACGAAGTGTGGCTGAAAAGAACCCAGTTTCTACTGTATAAACTATAAGCTGAGGTTTTATTATATTCAGTTTCTTGGAGTTATAATATTTGTGCACATGAACGTGATCGTATTTGTGTGTGTTTGTGTGTGAATGTGGGTATTTGTGTGGTGGTCAGAGAAGAATTTCTAGTGTTGGGTGCCCACCTTCTACTTTGTTTGAGATGGGTTACCTGTGTCACTGCCACATATGCCAGGCAAACTGCTGCGAGCTCCTAAAGATTCCCTTATCTCGGGTTATGACCTCATCTCCTTGTAGCAGAACCAGGATTACAGATGTGTGCTACCAATTCAGTCTTTATATTGTTCTAGGTACCCAAGCTAATGCTCTCATACCTTTGCAACAAGTACTTTATCCATTAAGCCATCTTCCTAGCTCTAAAAAGTTTCTTTCTTACACATAGAAATAAAGAGAATGAAACAAAAGTTTCACATTCATTTTCCAGGTGGTTTTGGAGAAGGTAAAAATGAAATTAATTTATGAGGGCTGAAAAATCTAAATAATTGAAAGTGTAAAGTGAAAGTCATTCTTCCTGATACCATAATACACATATACCCATGAATCATAAGAATATTTTGATTAGAATATTTATAGAATAACATTTTCTTAAACTCACATATGGTTCATGCGTATAAAATATACATCTATGGATATCTGCATTTAAGCGTTCACCATGTTAGTTTACTTTTATCTCTTACTACATGGCAAACATTGTGCTAGTCTTTTTTTTTATTATTAACTTGGTATTTCTTATATACATTTGAATGTTATTCCCTTTCCGGTTTTCTGGCAAACATCCCCTCCCCTCCCCTTCCTTATGGGTGTTCCCCTCCAACCCTCCCCCATTGCTGCCCTCTCCCCAACAGTCTAGTTCACTGGGGGTTCAGTCTTAGCAGGACCAGGGCCCCCTTCCACTGGTGCTCTTACTAGGATATTCATTTTGCAACCCTCTGAGGTCAAGTCCAGGGTCAGTCCATGTATAGTCTTTGGGTAGTGGCTTAGTCCCTGGAAGCTCTGGTTGGTTGGCATTGCTGTACATATGGGTCTCGGCTCCTTCAAGCTCTTCCAGTTCTTTCTCTGATTCCTTCAACAGGGTCCTGTTCTCAGTTCAGTGGTTTCCTGCTGGCATCGCCTCTGTATTTGCTGTATTCTGGCTGTGTCTCTCAGGAGCCGATCTGCATTCACATTTGATCATCCGTCTTGAGTTTCATTTGTTCTAGGCATCTAGGGTAATTCAAGCATTTGGGCTAATAACCACTTATCAATGAGTACATACCATGTATGTCTTTCTGTGATTGGGTTAGCTCACTCAGGATGATAGTTTCAGTTCAACCATTTGCCTCAAATGAATTTCACAAAGTCATTGTTTTTGATAGCTGAGTAATATTCCATTGTGTAGATGTACCACATTTTCTGTATCCATTCCTCTGTTGAAGGGCATCTGGGTTCTTTCCAGCTTCTGGCTATTATAAATAAGGCTGCGATGAACATAGTGGAGCACGCGTCTTTTTTATATGTTGGGGGCATCTTTTGGGTATATGCCCAGGAGAGGTATAGCTGGATCCTCAGGCAGTTCAATGTCCAATTTTCTGAGGAACCTCCAGACTGATTTCCAGAATGGTTGTAGCAGTCTGCAACCCCACCAACAATGGAGGAGTGTTCCCCTTTCTCCACATCCTCGCCAGCATTTGCTGTCACCTGAGTTTTTGATCTTAGCCATTCTCACTGGTGTGAGGTGAAATCTCAGGGTTGTTTTGATTTGCATTTCCCTTATGACTAACGATGTTGAACATTTCTTTAGGTGTTTCTCAGCCATTCGGCATTCCTCAGCTGTGAATTCTCTGTTTAGCTCTGAACCCCATTTTTTAATAGGGTTATTTGCCTCCCTGCTGTCTAACTTCTTCAGTTCTTTGTATATTTTGGATATAAGCCCTCTATCTGTTGTAGGATTGGTAAAGATCTTTTCCCAATCTGTTGGTTGCCGTTTTGTCCTAACCACAGTGTCCTTTGCCTTACAGAAGCTTTGCAGTTTTATGAGATCCCATTTGTCGATTCTTGATCTTAGAGCATAAGCCATGGGTGTTTTGTTCAGGAAATTTTTTCCAGTGCCCATGTGTTCCAAATGCTTCCCTAGTTTTTCTTCTATTAGTTTGAGTGTATCTGGTTTGATGTGGAGGTCCTTGATCCACTTGGACTTAAGCTTTGTACAGGGTGATAAGCATGGATCGATCTGCATTCTTCTACATGTTGACCTCCAGTTGAACCATGTGCTAGTCTTTTAATAAACTTTTTTTTCCATTTTATTTTTATAGCCTGTTGTTCCAAGTGGCAGAAGAGACACTTGGAAAATTCAGGAACTTCACTAAAATCATACTTTTCAGAGAGAAGCAGAAAGCATTATCAGAAAGAAAAGCTGGACAGCAGAGGAAGGTCAGATGGTTGAGTTGGTCAGTTAGGGTCATTTAGAGAGCACAGGAGTCAGATGGGTATGTGGAAAGACATTGTAACAAGGGAGTGGGCAATGGGATGACTCTCAGAGACAGTCCATATAAATGAAATAGCTGGAGGAAATACATTTAAGCCTGTACAGTCACAGACAATAGGAGTAAATGTGGACTTAAGCATTTTGCTCTACTTAGAGGTGAGATGGCAGGGTGTGGACTTCCAAGTAACAGTCCATCATTAAGTAAGCAACATTAGCATCACTTGAGAGGCTGTTGGAAATGTGATATTTTCATGTCCCATCTAACACATCCAGATCCAAAAGTTTGCGTCTTCAAAATTCCTTAAGGAATTCTGATACATATTCCAATTTGAGACCCGACTTTTGTTTTCTTTTATTAGACATAATATATTTGCATTTTGCAACATGATAGTAATCTAATACATATATGCAAGAAACAATCAACATAAGGCAATAAGCATTCCCACTTTTTCAAATGTTAGTCATTTTTGTTTTGTAAACTTTTACTCTTCGAGTCATCTTTAAACGTATAATTTTCTGTAATCAAGCTGCCAAATATTGCTACAGAAAAACATACCTGAAGTGCTTGATATGAGATAAGGACAACTGACCCCAAGCCTGATTACCTGAATTTGATGCTTAGGATCAACCTAGTAGAAGGAAAGAACTGACTCACATCTATGAAATTGAATATATGCATACAGGCACACAGCACACAAGCACACAGGCACACACACACACACACACACACACACACGTGGTATAAAGCCCAGGAGGGGAAGGGCTTCCAGTCTTTTTCAGTTAAGTGGCTTCTTTTCTGGTAATCTTGATGTAGTTTCTTTTTTTTGTTCTCCATCTTTATTAAATTGGCTGTTTCTTATTTACATTTCAATTGTTCTTCCCTTTCCCTGTTTCCAGCTCAACATCCCCCTAACCCCTCCCCTCCCCTTCTATATGGGTGTTCCCCTCCCATCCTCCCCCATTACCCCCCCCCCCCACAATCACAGTTCACTGAGGGTTCAGTTCTTGGCAGGACCAAGGGCTTCCCCTTCCCCTGGTGTTCTTACTAGGCTATTCATTGATACCTATGCAGTTGGAGCCCAGGATCAGTCCATGTGTAGTCTTTGAGTGGTGGCTTAGTCCCTGGAAGCTCTGGTTGGTTGGCATTGTTGTTCATATGGGGTCTCAAGCCCTTCAGCTCTTTCAGTCCTTTCTCTGATTCCTTCAGCGGGTCTCGTTCTCAGTTCAGTGGTTTTTGCTGGCATTCACCTATGTATTTGCTGTATTCTGGCTGTGTCTCTCAGGAGAGATCTACATCTGGTTCCTGTCGGTCTGCACTTCTTTGCTTCATCCATCTTGTCTAATTGGGTGGCTGTATATGTATGGGCCACATGTGGGGCAGGCTCTGAATGGGTGTTCCTTCTGCCTCTGTTTTAAACTTTGCCTCCCTATTCCCTGGCAAAGGTATTCTTGTTCCCCTTTTAAAGAAGGAGTGAAGCATTCGCATTTTGGTCATCCTTCTTGAGTTTCATGTGTTCTGTGCATCTAGGGTAATTCAAGCATTTGGGCTAATAGCCACTTATCAATGAGTGCATACCATGTGTTTCTTCTGTGATTGGGTTACCTCACTCAGGATGATATTTTCCAGTTCCATCCATTTGCCTATGAATTTCATAAAGTCATTGTTTTTGATAGCTGAGTAATATTCCACTCTGTAGATGTACCACATTTTCTGTATTCATGCCTCTGTTGAAGGGCATCTGGGTTCTTTCCAGCTTCTGGCTATTATAAATAAGGCTGCTATGAACATAGTGGAGCATGTGTCTTTGTTATATGTTAGGGCATCTTTTGGGTATATGCCCAAGAGAGATATAACTGGGTCCTCAGGTAGTTCAATGTCCAATTTTCTGAGGAACCTCCAGACTGATTTCAGAATGGAAATCTTTTTTTATTATTATTATTAACTTGAGTATTTCTTATATACATTTGAGTGTTATTCCTTCCCAGTTTCGGGCAAACATCCCCCTAATCCCTCTCGCTCCCCTTCTTTATGGGTGTTCCCCTCCCCATTCTCCCCCCATTGCCGCTCTCCCCCCCAACAATCTAGTTCACTGGGGGTTCAGTCTTAGCAGGACCCAGGGCTTCCCCTTCCAATGGTGCTCTTACTAGAATATTCATTGCTACCTATGAGGTCAGAGTCCAGGGTCAGTCCATGTATAGTCTTTAGGTAGTGGCTTAGTCCCTGGAACAAACGAAACTCAAGACGGATGATCAAAATGTGAATGCTTCACTCCTTCTTTAAAAGGGGAACAAGAATACCCTTGGCAGGGAATAGAGAGGCAAAGATTAAAACAGAGACAGAAGGAACACCCATTCAGAGCCTGCCCCACATGTGGCCCATACATATACAGCCACCCAATTAGACAAGATGGATGAAGCAAAGAAGTGCAGGCCGACAGGAGCGGATGTAGATCTCTCCTGAGAGACACAACCAGAATACAGCAAATACAGAGGCGAATGCCAGCAGCAAACCACTGAACTGAGAACGGGACCCCGGTTGAAGGAATCAGAGAAAGAACTCGAAGCAATATTGACGTAGTTTCTTTTCTTCAATTTTTATTTACTCTTATGACTTTAACTATACCTACTTACTCTTTTCCTTCCCAAATTACCTAGAACAACTTCAGTTTTATTTGCTATAGATAGAGGATACTTACTATGATTTTCTTTGGAGAAAGTATTCTGTTGTCAAAGTTAATTTTAAAATATGGAAACCTATATAGGACAAACTAGATTATCAATCTTATCCACAAAGGAACCCTGCCATTTAAAATAATGAACAACCTGGCAAGAAATGCCAACTGGTGCAAAAGTAGAATTAATGTCAATGGAGCAACCATCTAATTTCTGATTTGATTTAAATTCAATTCTGCAATATGAAACACAACTTTGGCATAATTTGGGGAGCCAAGTACTATGACTAGACAGGTCATGGGCCAGCTAAATGTACATCACATTACACTAACTTGTCATGACTTATCATTATACTCATAGATTATTACATCTTCTCAACCTTCATCAGAGAAGCTTCTATTTGTAATAGATGGTGATTAACATAGAAACCCACAACATGTCAGGGTACTGAAAAAAAATATTGTGGAATGCTTATCCCTGAACACAACATTTATGCAATGTCCCCTACTCCCAAGACTTAGGAATCATTGTAAAATAGAGGCAGAGAGGTTGTAAGAATCACAGGTGGGTGATGACTACAAGAAAACTGTTTTCTGGACACTGCAAGACAGTTACACAAATGAACTCACAGTACAGAGACAGCGTGTACAAGGCCTACACAATATCAAGACACAAAATTCCAGATGGAAATGGGAGGTAAGTATGAAGTTTCACCCCTTGCTAAAGAGTTATTGTCAATTGATAGCTGCTAGGAGAGAGTTGGATTTCTTTTTAAGTGCAGTCCCCAGTGCATATATGGCAGTGCATGTATGGGCAGAAAAATTGGGACTTGATGGAGTTTAAAAATAACCAAGAAGAAAGAGTGGAGTGAGTTGGGAAGAATGTGTGGATCTGGGAGGAATAAGGAAAGGGGATGTATATGATTACAATACATTGTACAAAAACCAATCAAAGAACAAATAAAATGAAAACAAATGCATACAATGATTTTTAAAAATGTGGAAACCTAGTTATCTTCTAAATGCTACTGTTAAAAATTCCCCAGAGGTAAAATGACAAGTTAAGGATCACTGTGGCCTTTTCAGAAGCATAACCCAAATATAAAGCCAGAAATGGTGCAGCATGCTTTCTTTATTTGTGTCTTAGTTACTTTTCTATTGCTGTGGACAGACACCATGACCAAGGAAACATATAAGAAAACATTTAATTGAGGGCTTGTGTATAGCTTCAGAGGATTAGTCCATGATCATCATGATAGGGAGCAAATAGGCATGGAACTGAGGCAGTAGGTGAGAGCTTTTATACCCTGATCCACAAGCAGGATCTCTTTCCTAGAGGGAGGTTGGAGGAGGAAGGAGGGAAGGAGGGAGAGAAAGTAAGAGTGATAGACACACACGCGATGTGCCACACCACACACACACACACACAGAGACAGACAGACAGACAGAAGAAAAAAGACACACATCGAACACATACACACGTGTATGCGTACGTCTTGTGTGTGTGTGTGCGTGTGTGTGTGTGTGTGTGTGTGTGTGTGTGTGTGTGTGTGTGCTGGGCCAAGCATGGACTGTTGGAAACAAAGCCAGCTCCCAGAAACATGAAACATACCTCATCCAATAAGGCCACACATCCTAATTATTCCCATACAATCCACCAACTGGTGACCAAGCATTTGAATATATAAGCCTGTGGCTGCCATTCTTATTCAAACCACCAGAATTTACCATAAATTCATACTACTTTTATTAATAAAAAGTTATTACTTAGTATCATGTATCCTAGGCTAGCATCAAGCCAAAGACGACCTTGAACTTCTGATCTTTAGTCTGTGTCCTGTGGTATTGCAGCCATATTCCACTATGCTAAGTTTTCTTTGGTGGTGAAGATTGGTAAAAGGGCTTGGTGCACAGTTTTTAAATACTTTACCCACTAAGGTACATCACCAGCTCTAATCTTATATCTATAATAAAAATTAAGACAAACATTATTTCTGTCAGTTTACTGTGTGCCAGTCACCTTGTTCACGAATGTAATTTTACTCCTGGCAATATTCCTATAAAACACTGTTTCACAAAGGTAAAACTTATATTTGGAAAGATACTTTTCCAAGTTTCCATTATCTTGAAATGGCAAAACTGTGATTTCAGTCAAGGACACCAGGTACAGATTCCATACTCCTGGCAATGTATTTCAAATATTAATGCTTGTAAAAAAAAGTTTTGTAGCTCATAGCTCAAATTGTGTCTTTTGCTTTTATTTTGTTAACTTTTACTGCTGAAAAAACATGGATCGTATGTTTTTAGAGGGTGGGCTTCAGTGTTTAATGATAGCTTTACCAGATGTTGAACCAGGGCTTGCTCTCAGCTGCCCAAGAGAATACAGGTTTTTCAGGGAACAGTTGCTCACAAGAAAATGTGGTCCTTGGATGTTCCCCTCTGTGTATGGCTTGGCACTATTGCCTTCAAGGAAGAGAAGCCTGGAAGAGGCCTGCAGTTGCAGTACCCTCCTGAGTGGGGAGCCTACTTTCGCTTTCTGTACCTGCTCACTCTTGTGGGTACCATCACAGTAAGGGGGTCACCGAGTGGCCTTGCAGGTACATAGGGCCACTGTGCATGGCTTTTGGGCCTTGAACTTGAGTGAGGAAAGGTCACTGTGCTGGGAGAAGTGGGAGCCACCACAGAAGGCCTGATTCTTACTTTGGCCACATGCACATCACCTGTAGGTTTTCCAGCCACCAGCTCCAACGTGATGGGTGCTTTCTGTGCCACCACTCGCTTGGCTGGGTCTTTGGGGAACCATTGGACCAACCAAGATATTTCCCGCCTCTGACACATCTTTGACAAAGCAGGTAGGCAGATGTGATTTGGCAACAGAAAAATAGAATTAGTGGAGAAGGAAAGATGCTGGAAGCCCAGTCAGGGAAGAGAAAGACCACAGGCCAAAGGAGCATAGGAGCTATTTAAAAAAATAAAAAAAAAAGGTTGGGCAAAGGGTCAAAGAAAAGGCCCTGCAGATCTTGGCATCCACTTGGGCATTCGCTCTGAAAAAAAGACTGCCCCATGGGAACTTGTGGCGGAGGGGGATGGAGGGGAGGCTCAAGGTGGATCTTATAAGCTGTTACTATAGTTTGCAAAGTTATACTACATACAAACTATCTATTCTAAAAGATAAAATATATACTAAGTAACTCCTTACATTAAAGTTTGCCAAACTATGATCTGTACGCAGCTGCTTAAAACTATGTTGCAAGTGACTCCCAAGAAAAAAAGCACCAGAAATATGCAGGATTTGTGTGAGAGGTGTTAACCACTGACACTCACAGAGAAATTTGTGAATAAATATTACAAGCCCGGAAATCTTGTCTCGCTTGCCTTCTGTAGTCTTTACTGTGTTGACTTAAGAGCATCTATAATGACCTGCTTCTTGTTGTGCTTCATGAGTCAGAGCCCAGGCCTTATCCCTTCCCCTCCCTCCTTCCCTGTCATAAATGCCTTAGAGCCTGGACTTGGATCTCAGGTTAATGGGTTTGGTCTCACCTTCCCCTCTAGCCCAAGGTCCACATAAGAATGATGCAGGTAATCCTAGGTTCCTGCCGGAACCAATCCAGCCGCTGCTTAAGTGCTGCGTGTTGCCAAGGGTAGCTGAGGCTGGTAGCTCCTCCCTTCTCTTTACTGGTGCTTCTGCTTCACTTGGCCTACACTGCAATTCGCAGGGCAGCTCCTCAGCGGCTGACTATCCTTAAAACCCCTAGTTGTTTATGATTCAGACTTTGCCCCACCAGCTCAGTGGGGCTTTCTGTCTTATGAAAGTCCTCTTTCTTGGCCTCTACTCCAGGTGCTTCAGGTTCGGGGCAAAGGAAGTGTGTAAGCTGGAGTGAAGAAGACAGTCTGTTCTCAGTGGAGATCGCCCCAAGGCAAAGTAAGGACACTGGATAGTAGATTGTCATCTTACCTGCACCCTTCCTGAGTTTGAGGAGTCTGGTGAGTAGAAGTAGCCCCTATCAACAGGGCGTAGCGTATTCTTCACTCTTCTTTCCTTACATTTCTTTCTCAGCTGTTCTTATTACATAAAATACGCCTTCATAGAATCATAGACTAGTGATTTTTACAGAGATGAATGGGTTTGTATCCACCTGAAGACCTTCAAATGGAAAGGAACACAGTGAGGCAAAGCCCTAGGCCAAATCCAGCTGCGAATTATTGTCAAAGCCAGAAGAGGTTTTACTTAGTTCAGTAGCCCATCAATGCTTTTCACTGCCTTTTCTTTGCAGAAGGGATAGAAATGGCATTGGCTACAAAAAAAAAAAAATCCAGAGTACAGTTTAAATTTTAAGAGATCTTTGAGGCATCACTATTATCACTGTCATTATCAGCATTTCTACCACGGAGTTATACACCTTGTCCTCCTATTTCTTAACCCAGGCGGTTGGAATCTGCCCCTGCGCTTTGGCTGGCCACACCAAAGATGCATTTTCATCCCAGCTCAGCAAAGCCAACTAGCAAGTAACATAAACAGCCCACCTCCTTGTAATTCCTCCGGAGATCCTCGCCAGGATTTGGAAAACACCCGGATATTGTTAAAGAACCACCCCGGGTTTTGTACCAAACCGGCGGGAACAGGACATTCCAGTAGTTTAGTTTGTGGAAAAGAGGGCACCCAGCACTGTCCCCTCCCTCTTTCACTCACCCCAGTAATCCCCGCCAGACAGGAGCCCTAGATTTAATTCATGGGAAGAGCTTTGTAACCGTGTTTACTAAGTAAACAGGGCTGGCAGGCTCAGGCTGGGGTCTGCAGTTCAGCATTGATGGGACGCTGACATGAATTTGGAAGGAAGGAAGAAAAAGAAAGGAAAGGTTTTCTCTAACAAGGTAAGCTTTCTCTTTTGAAACAACCTCACTTGCCTTCCTATCCAAAATGCTTACTCAGTTGAGTTTAGAAAAGTCCAGGGCCACTGGGAGAAAAAGTAGGTGGACTTCAGAGTTGGAGGAAGTTTACTTAGGTGTACAGGGAAATAACAGGAGACAATAGACTGCCTTCCTTTTGTTCCTCCTCTAGCCAAAATGGCCCGAGTCACATTGGCCCCACTGTTTTCTCTGGAGTGAAAGACAACAGTCCATTTTGCTATCTACACGATCTGTTTGTCTTCTGACTCCTAGGTTGGGGAAGTTTTGCTGAGATCATGTAGTTGTAAATTCCATGAACAGGAGATCACAAGCCCTTAAATACAACTATGTTAGTTAGGTTTCATATTTTTCACACAAGGTAGGCACAGATTCAGTAAGTGCTAATTGATTCACATTAAAATATGGATTATTTTAAGAGTGTTTAGTGTTTCATGATCCAAACCTTTATTAAACATGGATTTGAATTCTGGCCTTGTTGGCTGCATGATTTTGAAGCAACCATTTCACCACCATGGTGGTAGTTTTCTTAAGTATCTCACAACGACACACACACACACACACACATAAAAGTAGTTTCTAAATGTTTTATAGACGTGTAAGAATAGAGTGGATTCAGTTTCTCATTACTGGGTGTCTGCTATATACTGAGCAAACTATTTGTATATTGCCTCAGATATTCATGATTTATTTGAGTCTCAAAACAGTCCTGTGAAAAGATCAGAATCCACATTTTGAGGATGAAAAAGAGAGGCTCACAGAAGTGAAAATAATTTACAGATACCTCTTACAGGTGAGATGGAATTTGAATGAGGGTCGTTAACATCAATTTGTTTTCTATCAACAATGACAAAAGTTCAGAAAGCAAGGAGCCAAACTGAGGGGCTGGAGGAAGGGCTTGCTCACTTAAGATAGACCAAATTCCTATCCGGTTTAGTGATTTTCTGTCTAAGACGAGCTTTGTAAAGCCAGTCTAGTTCACTAACACAGGACTAATGGGAGAGAGAGAGAAAAAAACCATTAATTTAATTTTTTATTTTTTTTTTTTTTTGCGACTTGCAAATTCTAGGGAAAACCTTCATGCAAATTTCCCTGATTCATAAGGATTGGGTCAGAGTACCAAAGTATGCCTAGAAAGTAACTGAAAGGAAGGAGGGGTTTGACTTCCTCCTTAGGTTGAAACAAGAAATCGGTGTACAGTAATTAAATTATAGTGAATTTCAAGTAGCCCCGAACTTGTCCTTACTCTGAATGGCTCTGCCTTTTTACTTCCTAAAGGGATTTCCTTTTTGCTTTTACCCAGCACTCATGCTCACCTTACTTATCTCGTTTTTTGTTTTCCTTTTTCCATACTAGTCCAATTTTTCTCTGCAGGCCCGCCAGCAAGAAATTTGTCATAGCCCTGATGACAAATTTACACAATGATTTCATGTCTTTATTCTCATTTGATCTTCATAAAGAACCATTGAGAGGCCCAAAGTATAGATTTTCACTATTTAAAAATTAGATTAGTCTCAGGAAGCTACATAATTCGCTCAGTGTCATGTGATGAATAAACAGTGAAGGCAGAAGTGGATTCTCTCTGTCTCTCTGTCTCTGTCTCTGTCTCTGTCTCTGTCTCTGTCTCTGTCTCTGTCTCTCTCTCTCTCTCTCTCTCTCTCTCTCTGTCATGAAATGTCCATGTGGTTCTAAAGGAAGTTTATGGGTTTTTTTCCTTTCCTCTGCCCTTAAAGTATATAATAAAAACCAAAGTAAACAACATCAATGACAACTTCAGTCTCAAGGCAGAAAGATAGGAAGTCAGTAATTTAAAGGAAGAAAAACTAGTACTTACAAGATGTGTGGTAAGTTACAGATACTATATCTTATTTAAACATAGACAGTACATATATATATATATATATATATATATAGAGAGAGAGAGAGAGAGAGAGAGAGAGAGAGAGAGAGAGAGAGAGAAGGTTATATAGTCCCCCCAGATTGGCTTTTAAGTTCTTGAACCTTCACCTCCATAAGTACTACTAGGATTATAGGTATGTGTCATCATAACTGCCCAAGGTCTGGCTTACATTAAACCAAGTTTCTTCCATGAACAGAATGTCAGCCTGAAATATATACATTTTATGCCAATATAAAAGTGCTTCTACATTTAGAATGTGTTACCAGGTATCAGAACATTAGAATACATACATGTCTGTAATTACCATAAAGTGATGTTTTGGGCTAGGAGTACTTTCTTTGTTTGTACTAGGACTTGGATTTGATTGCTAGGAACAAAGAAGGAAGAGAGAGAGAGAGGAAGAAAGAGAGAGAGAGAGAGAGAGAGAGAGAGAGAGAGAGAGAGAGAGAGAGAGAGAGAGAGAGAGAGAGGAGTAAACAAAACTAAGTTTGTGATAGTGGTTGGCTTTATATTTGAATCTATTTATTCAATATTAATAATAATAGTCACTGTTACTTTTCATAACTACCTTTTGTACATATGCAATTTTATCTGTGCTTTATACAGGTATAGATTGTTTATTTAATGTTCACAATAGCTCTATGAGACAGCGAATAGTGTTAGAGATGAAGATTCCAGTGAATCCAGGCTTCGTTTAAGAGGTATGAGTCCAAAGCCTCTGCCCTGCTTTTAAAACATGGAAATCCAGTCCATATCTTACATGACTACGAAAAATAAGGTCACAGATATGAAAAGTACATTGTAAAGTAAAACTGCTAGGTTCTTTATTCCTCAGATTTTTGGAACATTAGTCACCACTTCCAACTTTGAATGCTTGTTCATTCTACGCTAACAGTCTGTACTAAGTCTCTCCAGACATTTCTAAAATTATCATCTAAGACTGCAGTACTGGGGCTCTTACCTGGAATTGTTTTCTCTCTAGGTAAATAAGCTGAGGACACAGCTGCCTTGCTGGTACTTCTTTGAGAAGGAAGTTTGAATGAAGTCCAGTGTACACGCAGAAGTCCACTGAACGAAGGTCACTCCCTCCAGGTTGAGGGTCCTAAGGAATGGCTAAATGTGTTTCCAGGCATAGTATTGTGTGTAGTTACATGTGACTATACCTGTGTTTCACCAGTAAATGTGAGTATTGGCATCATGTGCGAGAAATGACTCTGAGGACTTTTTAAATACAAAATTTTTCAGTTCCACATGTCTGTGTTATAAAATTTCCTAACTTTTACCATGTCAATACTATAGCTTGGCTCTGTATGTTTCCATTGTTCCATGGATAAGAAATGGGGCAATCATTAACGAAAAGAAACTTGCCTGAAGTCACTATTTAAACTAGTGCTAGAAGCTCCTCTGCAGCTAACAGGTGGGGACATGAATGACTATTCATTCCTTTCACTTTAACAGTGGATGTTGTGGCCTGCCTACTAGGCCCCCTGCTCCGCATCTGCTAATAGATATATGGTCACCTGTATTCCGTGACAGCCACTCTCAAGAATTTTATAGTACAATGTAGTTAGTGAAGGCAATTTCAGGAGACTGCAATTTCCTAGACTGCAAGATACATTAACAAACTGTAGCTAAGAGAAAGAAAAAAAAGGCAGACAAGCAAGCCAGCAGGAACGGTCTCCTGTGCTCCAAACATTGGTATTACTAAGGTCCTGTTAAGGAACTTTTTCTGATTTATTCCTCCAAGGCTGATACTAAACTTATGTTCCACGTGAGTTTAACATAGCTGTTAAATAATAACCAGCTTATATAACCAATCAGTGGGGAGACAGGTTTCTGCATGAACTTGCTTCCCCACCCCCAAAGACATGCCTATCTTTACACCTAGGGCTTTCTGCCAGTCATAATATGGAGGCTGGTGATTAATATTTACATGATTGCTGTTATGGAAAAGCCTGAGAGCTCAGATTTAAAAAGTCTTTAAGTTTGATTTTAATCATAGTTTAAGTGTCTGGGCCTACTTAGCATAAATACCTGTGCCCTTCTTAGCTACCTGTGAATCTGTGCATTCCTTTTAATATTTTGTGATAGTAGGGCTTGGATTAATTAATCGACTAACTAATTGATTTTAAAAAGTTTCTTTTCTTTATGTAGCCCAGGATGGGCTTGAATATATAAACCTCCTGCCTCAATTCCTTTGTCTCAACCTCTTGAGTACTGAAATTAGTGGTTCACCACCACACCCAGGAAACTGAATTTCTAGTTTGGAGTAATAGTCCATATTACTTATGCTTTGAGTTGAATATTTAATGAAACAGGTTGTTTAATGCACTGAACATGGTGTTTTGCCTTTAGTCACATCTCACTGAAACATAGTTATTATCAAGGTTATCTCCTTGTATGATTATCTCTCTGTTTCTAAAGTAAACATAGCCACATGCAATTGCATATTTTAGAATGTATGCAGTTTTTCTAGCTGTACCTATGCCTGTGAGCATATGCAGGGTTCCCCAGCATATACATGTGAGTGTGCAAATGCATTTTTGTGCCCACATACATCTCAGGTGCTGGAATATATTTCCTGGAATTAAATTTCAACTCTAATTTCTGTTAACTAAGATGGCCTTGGGCAAATTGCTTTACATCTGTTTTCAATTCCTCCACTAGACCATGGGGAATAATGGCATCTACTTCATAGGGTGGTTGCAAGGCTTAAAATTTTGATTTGTATTAGATGGTTAGAATGATCCCACCATAGACACAATGAATATCTATTTACTGTTGTTGTTATTCCAAAGGTGGCTGTGTCTCGATGTTGACAATGTGATTGCATGTGGATGTAAATATGTGGTTTTAAGTAAACTCATGTGTGCCCATATGAACGTTTATGTTTATTGTTCTGGTCACTATGTATGGTATGACTTAGTACCTTCTGCCCAGGTTCAAGAATTCTAATCTTCTTGCTTAAAACATTGAAGTAAGAGGATAGAAAGCTGAGTATGGCAGTGAATCATGATGGAACCAGGGAAGTGAGTTTATGTACAGAATTGGGAACCAGGGGAGAATCTAAGATGTTCAAACAACTTCCCTCACACACTTTCATTTCTTTTTTCTCTATTTTTTTATCATTTTAAAGCCAAAAATGAAACATTTACAAAATGTCTGTAAATTCTATATTGCGCAGCATATTTTCAGAAACTGAATTCATCCAAATAAATAGAATACAGATAAAAGAACAGAACATGGCCTCTTCCCTTCCTAGTCACTGATCTTTGCCTCAGGGTGAAAATTATCTTCATTTTTTTTATAGTGTTAAGGATGGAACCCAAGAACTAATGTACAGTGTATAGTATACAACTGAGCTGTTTTTACTTCTCTCCTTAATTTTAACAGAACAGATTGACTTTCTGTAATTTGCCCTTTACCTGAATGAAATCATCCAATGTATATGCTTTTGTATTTTTCTTTAGGGTTGCCTTTACCAATCTGACCATTGTGTTGTGCATAGTCTCAGCTTGTTCATTAGTACTGCCTTTTTGAATTCCATTGCGTAAATTAAATGCAATTTACTCAACCATTTCAATATTGATTGACATTTTGGCTGTATTCATTTTGGGTCTATGAATATTCCAGCAAATGTCCTTTGATGTTTTCCTCACATGTTTCTAAATATGATTTATTGATTATGGGAAGTAGCAGCTATGAGTCATTTTTTGCTTAAGGGAAAATAGACAAAGGAAGAATTACTAAGTTCATTAAGATACCAAGTCAGTCAGTATGGGCTAATCATCATTCTGATGACTGTTTCCTGGTTTGAGGGTCAGAGTTCGTTCTTTCTTCCATACTGCTGAAAGAACAGAATTCAGGTTTCTCTTCTGAAGGAAGCAATACATGAATAGTAGTACGGGTGAATTTTTAACTTTGTTCTCTAACAGCCTATATATATAGAGGCCACTGGATATTTGTTGGCCTGAATGGAATCTAGTGAGGTTATAATACAGAACAACAATGGCAACAGCAACAAAATCTTGGAGTTAATTGGGTTTGCTTTTCAGCCATTTCCTGTTTCTTGCTGCTATAGTTTTTCCAGACACATACAAAATTCCTTTGTTCTCTTTTTTATCTTTTGTTTCCTTCAAACCAGCAGATACCATTCCCTGTTTCTCAAAGTACTGTGGGCCATGAAGGCAGGCCATCTTCTCTGGGCTTTACTGTTGATGCACTCCTTGTGTTCTCTACCAACTGACGGGGCCATTCGAAACTACTACCTGGGCATCCAGGATATACAGTGGAACTATGCTCCCAAAGGAAGAAATGTCATCACAAATCAGACTCTGAACAATGACACGTAGGTTTCCTCTCATGTATTATTAGAGGTAGAGAAGAAAAAGAACATTCTTGCAGTTCAAGAGCTAGTCTTTTGGGGGTCCTTTCTTAGGATATCATAGCATCCAGTTTCCAGTCTCTTTGGACCACACATGCAACAAAAGGTTCATGGAAACAATGTTGACTCAGCATCCAACATTCCATTCCAAGTTTTATTTTTCAGCAATGAAGCACCTTAGCATTTTTAGATTCCTAATGATAAGTATATATTTCTTTGCATCTAAGATGGGATTCATATGCCAACCTATCAACAGCTGTTTGGTTTATTTTTAATGAAAGATATATAATATTTATAAGACATGTATAGTGAAATTGTGCTTTGGTACCCTGGTAGAACTACCCAAATTCTAGATATGTGAAAAAGTCTTACAAGCAAGGAAATGACAGTAACAGATAACTTGTAGATAAGAGCTCTAGGAGAGATGCCATACTCTATATCTACAAATATGTCATCTAATTCCTGAAATATCTATAGGAAGTATGAATATCATCAATATTGTGATATGAAGATAGAACCTAGGATCTTGTACACTTTACCACTGAGCAACATAAACATAAGCTGCCTTGATTTCATAGATGAGAAAACAGGCTCATGAAAGTCAAGTGACTATAGCTAGTAAATGGAGGAGCTGGTGGGGGGTCAAATATCTGTAAAGTGGATGTGTACTTGATTCTGTTTTTAACCATTGTACCCCTCACATTAAAGTTACCTCTCTTCTCTTCTCTTCTCTTCTCTTCTCTTCTCTTCTCTTCTCTTCTCTTCTCTTCTCTTCTCTTCTCTTCTCTTCTCTTCCACTATAGTCTCTAATCCTCTGTTCAACCTTCCATCTCTCTCTTTTTCCCTCTCATCCTATCTTTTCATTTCTTACTTTCTGAGACAAAGTCTTATTTATACTCTTGGACAGGCTATTCTGAATTTCACTATGTAACTCTTGCTATATTTGAACTCATGCTCCAGCCTGCCTAACAATAGAAAGGTTTAACATTTCTTGACCTTAGAAACTGGTTAATGCTTCACCAAAAGTTAAGAGAAAATGAGTGAGTGTATTATAGCATCTTTTGCAGTGGTGGTTCATTTATCTCTCCAAAGCCCAAAGTTTACCGTCTTAAAGTATTAACAACTTTGGTTTTCTCTTTCTGTTTTCATAGTCCTAGTATAAAACTTAAAACCTCATATATTGTAGGAAAGTGTTCTCTAACACTGAGATGTATGGTTAGCATAAGCTGTTTTTTGATACAAACTATTCATTCAGCTTTGAAGTCAAAACTCTTCTATTAATCTTTCTCTGAAAGAATAAAAAACAATTACTCACCTTAATGATTTCAAGTAATAGCATTGAACTTTGGTAATTTTCTAGGTGCTATCGTAAAGATTCCTGAAGTTTTAGTTTACTTCTTCTTTCTCATGGTTCTAAGAATCAAATCCAAGACCATATTCACATGCACTTTAGCACCAAGACCTAAAACATAAAATTCTTTTTGTCACAACAACTTTCAAGGTCAAATCCTGTGATTACCTTCATTTGGAAGACAGTGAGATTGTATACCTTGAAGTTACTTGGAAGATGGTGAAATTATGTATGTAGAAGTTAAAGCAGCTTGTCCAATGTTTCAAAAATCTATAAAGGAGTAGATGACATTTAATTCAATGTGGCCTGGCTCAAAGCCTGTGGTCATGATCACTGTGATCATTTGTTCTCCATATATAGCAGCGTGATGCTAAAAGTTACCTGAATGAGGAATTGACCATTTAAAAAGTTGTTATACTGCTGGTTATCTCTTTGTCACTATATATTTGTTTGCACTATGTAAGAGTGACTCTTTGGATGTTAAAAGTTGGTGAAATTTCAGCAATTTTGCATGCTTCAACTTTCTCCTTCACATTACATTTCCACAAGTGCAATTGTTAGCATTCTCTGGGGAAGAAACTTCCAGTTGTTTGAAGATGGTAGAGAGGTTGTAATTCTGCCTTGTATTTTCTCAGAGTGGCTTCCAGCTTCCTAAAGTCTGGCAAAAACAGGATAGGGGGTACTTACAAGAAGACTGTCTATAAGGAATACAGCGATGGCACATACACCAATGAAATAGCCAAGCCTGCCTGGTTGGGCTTCCTAGGACCACTGTTAAAGGCTGAGATGGGGGATGTCATCCTGATCCACCTGAAGAATTTTGCCAGCCGGCCGTATACCATTCACCCTCACGGTGTTTTCTATGAGAAGGACTCAGAAGGTAAAGCAATGCACCTTTTCTTCCTTCTATTTCTACACAGTATTGCTTTTCCTTTATGGCGATCTGAAAAGGAAGAGCTTGGAACAAGCGTTACCCCTCTCGACATTTTCTTAGTCTTTTGAACAGAACCTCGTTCTGTGCTTGAGGATAATTTAGAACTCATGATTCTCCTTCCTAGGTCTCCTGAGTGCTTGGATACTATCATACCCAATCCAAAATGGCTCTTTTCTTTTTCTTTCTGTCCTGTCCTGCCCTGCCCTGCGTGTCTGTCCTGTCCTGTCCTGTCCTGTCCTGTCCTGTCTGTCCTGTCCTCCTGTCCTCCCCCCTCCCTCCCCCCTCCCCTCTCCTCCTCTCCTCTCCTCTCTTCTCTCCTCTCCTTCGGTCCTTCCTCCTTCCTTCCTTCCTTCCTTCCTTCCTTCCTTCCTTCCTTCCTTCCTTCCTTCCTTTGCCAACATTGAAGCAAGCTTTATTAAATACTGTCCAAGACCATGGAGACTGGCCAGGGATTCCTAGATTATTTTTCCAAATTACATTAGTTAGGGGTTTATAAAGACAAAACCCACAAGGCTATGTACTTTCTGCATTCATCCAATCATGGGCAAACCTACATCCAGACGTGCTTCCCGCCTATGTATCTGTCTTCTATGTGTGATCAAGCATACATCCTGTGCAATTGGTGAAACCGGGTAGCTTTTTTTCTTACTTACTGATTTACCATAACAAAACTTTTCTCAGAGTAAACATAGTTATGCACTAATATCAGTGCTGTTTACATCCATTGTGTGATTTGGAGAAGTTGCACATCTCTGTGCTCCAGATGCTATCTCAGAAATATGGAAACAGTTCCTTTTTTATTATTACAAGGAACTAATAGTAATTCTTCTGAGCATTTGAATATGCTTTTGAGAGAAAAGTTCTATAAAAGCAATGGAATGCTATTCTGAATCCACAGCCTTCTAGAAAGTCTATTTTTTTTAAAAAAAAAAAAAGGGTATTCAGTGTATTCTTTACCATCTCCTAACATTTGCAGCACAATGGCCTAAAACAAATATTGTAGTTAGTGAGAGAATTAAGTTGGGAAGTCAGAAGCTCTTGAGATGAAGATGCAGAGAAAAGGAACCCTTTTATACTCTTGAAAGGAAGGTAAATTATTATAGCCATTACATATAGTTATATGTAATTCCTACAACTAGAACTATGTTACTGCCCAGAAATCCTATTTCTAGGTATAAATCCAAAGAAAATTATATCAACATGTTTAAGAGACATGTAATCTCATGATTATTATAGCACTATTCACAATAGTTATGTTATATAATTATCTTAAATGTCCATCTACAGATGAATAGACAAAAAATGGTAAGGATATGGGGAGTAGATTTGCAAGGCTCTGCTGTATCCCATCCCCAGGACTGCAATATATTGCATTAACATATACATATATACATTAATATATTATGATACATTAATTGACCTTAGGATAAAAGAGAAATTGTTTTATGACAACATGGAGTGATCTAGAAGGACACCATGTTAAGTGATCTAAAACAGCTATAGAAATATAAATGCCATATGATTCCTTTATGTATGGAATCTAAAATAGTTGTTATCAGAGACATTAAGAATAACAGTTATCAGAGGCTGGGGCAAAGAAAGGATAAGAGTGGGGAGAGATTACTCAAAATTCAATGTCACAGATAAGAAGAATAAACTTTGGTGTTCTATGGCATGCTAGGGTAGCATATATATCTAAAACACTTTGGAAATTATAACAAAGTAAATATTACTATGGTGATACGTGTGTGTGATTTTCACACTTAGGAGGAAGAGGCTGTTAGGATAATGAGTTCCCTATATCAAACCATCAAACACCTCCTTTTAGTAAGTCAAAATTGTTAGAAGCAATAATCTTAAATGTAAAGAAATAAAAGTACTTTCATTTTTATTTTCTCTACAAGGAGAAAGTAAGCCCACTGATCATTAAATTGATTTTAAGTTAAAACTCTTTGATTGTCGGCTGTATGTATTTCAAGGTGAGTGTTTGAAAAGTAGGAGTCCCTATACCCTTAGACTGGGTCTCCTTATATACCCAGGCTGGTATCTTAACTGGAGATCCTCCAACTTCTGAGTGTTAATAGAACTGTACTGTCATGATTTTTTCTGAATATAGCTCTTCCCAAGTGATTTCTATTTTCATCAGAATTCTTTTATTTATTTTAATTTTACTTAATTTTATGTTTTAAAAAATAAATTATCAAATTCATCTCTTACCACTCATCCCCTCTCCTCCAATACCTTCCCTATCCTCACATTGCTATTCCTTCTTCCCAACTTCATGCACTCTATTCTTAAAGTCAACTCAGTACTCCACTTAGTGCTGCAGTATGTGCATGGATAGAGTGCCATTAACTGGAGCATCAGTAGCCTCTTAGAGGCCACATTCTGAAGAAAATAGACTCTCCTTTCTCAGAAGCCATCATTTGCCATTAGCTCTTCAAATAAGGGTAGAACTTCATGATTATCCTTCATTCCATCCGTGCTTGCATTTTGCTTGGCTTGTTCTTTTGTGGATCTTATACATGCAATTTCTACTACTGTGAATTCATGTGTGCAACTGCCTTCGGATGCCCAGAAAACATCTTTAAAGCCAACAAAGAAGGTTCTTCAGTAGTATGTGGCCATCAATACAGAGACCTAAAACTGATCAATATGCAGAAAATTAGGAACTGAGGGGTGCTCAGATCTAATTGGGACATCTATACTGTCTCCCATCCCCCAGAGCTTATGAGTCAATGAAGAAGAGGGTACAAAATGATTGTAGGATCCAAAGGTAATATGATGTTCAGTGGTTTGTTTTCTTTTTTGCCCATTGTTGATGCTAGAACTGAGGTGAGAAACACTGTAGTATTGAACCTGTGAATGTAACGTTCCACAAGACTTAAGTATCCGACATATCTCTTAAATATTTTTATATTTTCTAACATAATTTAATTTTTTATTCTTGTTTATGTGTATATGGTGTGTGTGTGTGTGTACGTGTGTGTGTGTGTGTGTGTGTGTGTGTGTGTGTGTGTGTGTGTGTGTGTGTGTGAATGTCTAATATACATGTTGATAAATAACTTTGTGGAGATAGTTGATTTCTTCTGGCTTTACATGGATCCTAGGGATTGAATTCAGGTCACCAGGCTTGTCAGTAAGTACCTTTACCCACTCAGTGATCTTACTGACTCGTGTCTTCTTTTTTATCTATATCTGCTATCCTCCTACCTGGTATTAGACATGGACATTTTTATTTTGTAGGCTCACTATACCCAGATGGATCTTCTGGTTATCTGAAAGCTGATGATTCTGTTCCCCCTGGGGGAAGCCATGTCTACAACTGGAGTATTCCAGAAGGTCATGCACCCACTGAAGCAGACCCAGCCTGCCTCACCTGGATTTACCACTCTCATGTAGATGCTCCACGAGACATTGCAACTGGTCTCATTGGACCTCTTATCACCTGTAAAAGAGGTACTTACTCACACAACAAGCCATAAGATACAATTTGGGGCATCTCTGGGAAGCAGTGAGATATTTGAATTAAAATCGTATTGAGTAGCAACCTGAGCGATAGCTATTTATTAGCCTGCCAAACTCTCTTTCCACTGTTGTGTAGATTTCATTGTCTTTATAAAAACACTCCCCAAACCTTCCCACTACTTTTCTGTTGTTCCTTATTTTATTTTTAAAATTCAAGTTAGTGATGATGGCAGCCAGGACATATTTGAGTAAGTTAAGTGATAAGAACTTAGGAACGGACTTGGCTGATGGATGTATAATGGTATTCTCAAGGATTAGTCATGTTTGAAGATCATGGGATTGCAGGTTGAAGGTACAGACAAGGGTGATAGGAGGAAATTATTTTAGGACATGTATTTCCCTCATTTATGTAATAGGTTCACCTGGCAAACTTGAAAATGAAAGGTAGCATCAGAAACCTTTTCTGTTGTTGCCAGATATATAAGCTCCTATCCTCTCTCTTCCTATTTTTTCTTATGAGAAACACTTGTAGCCTATTATCAAAGATCATTTTTTATGCTTGTCCAGGGACTCTGGATGGTAACTCCCCACCTCAGAGGAAGGATGTGGACCATAATTTCTTCCTCCTCTTCAGTGTGATAGATGAGAACCTTAGCTGGCACCTTGATGACAACATTGCCACTTACTGCTCAGACCCTGCCTCAGTGGACAAAGAAGATGGAGCATTTCAAGACAGCAATAGGATGCATGGTGAGCTAGGAGGAAGTGACTGCATTGTGAAAATGAAGGCTCTTCTGGAGATTTTCCACTAGGCATAGTATTTGTTGTGCTCATTCACAAAGACGAAGAGTAGGTGGAAAGACCAAGGGCACGTTACCTTTCTGTTTTGTCTGGAAATATTGAGGCTCATAACATTTTGAATCGAAAAATAGCTCAACTCGAATCTCACTTCTTATCTCTCCAGTTATAGGCTCTGCACTGGCCGTTAAGGCTATCTTTCTCATAGTGTAAAATAGCCAAGATTATTGATTACGAATCATATCCAGTATATTTAGTCACTGAATGAGTTGTACACTCATAAATAATCAATATTGCCTTGGTTTTAAAAGAATGCAAGATAGCAGAATTATCTACTTTCTGGAGAAATTGACCATTTTCCTGATGTTGTACTTTTGGTTTATATTTATTTATTTTTTTAAATTGGGGAGTGCACGAATACAGTCCCATTACTACAAATTATGTAGAGTTTCACATATTTGGGGTCAGCACATCCAGAGCTCAATGGATAATTGGCTTATACTAGAAAAGAATTGATTATATTAATTAAATTAAAGATAAAAGTACAGAACCCCAAGTCTTGAGCAGAGAATTGATTTTAGGAATAGGTATATCCTGACATTGTTTTTGCTAGGTTATAGGAATGCATCCAAAGTGAAAAAAAGGAGCTGAAATTTTAGTGGCAAGATATAAAAGATAGATTGGGTAGTTTAAATTTATCTTGGGTTTTTATAAAAATGGATTACAGTAGCCATGATAGTCGGGTAACGTAACGCTCATACTGTGGTAGCTTCAGAATGAAACTAGCCAGAAAGGAAAGAATGGCTGGGAAAACATTTCACAGAGCTTCTTCAGATGGCTGGATTTGGAATATTGATTTTATTACCTGATAAATGTGTAGTTCTTAAGTATAAGTAATTCAGAAGTTCTTAGAAGAACCTTCACTTCTTTATGTCTTAGTTTTCTCAGTTTTTTAATACAACCAATGGTATTTGCCTACTAATTTTAGTCATTCATAATGTTTAAATGAAATAGAGCATATGTTCAGTATAGTGTACTTTTTAGAACTTCATTTGAACGCTATCCACTCTTACTGTCAGATGGTAAGGTTTTTTTCCCCATTTATCCGTCATTTCCTAATTTCGGATTTTGTTTTTCTGCAGCAATCAATGGCTTTGTTTTTGGGAACTTACCCGAGTTGAGCATGTGTGCGCAGAAGCATGTGGCCTGGCACTTGTTTGGCATGGGCAATGAGATAGATGTCCATACAGTTTTCTTCCATGGACAGATGCTGAGTATCCGTGGACACCGCACTGATGTTGCTCACATTTTTCCAGCCACCTTTGTGACTGCTGAGATGGTGCCCCAGAAGTCTGGAACCTGGTTAATTAGCTGTGAGGTGAACAGTCACTTGAAAAGTAAGACCTACCATTTTCACTCTTGGAAAAGATGAGGGAAGTGTCATTAATGGTCAGTAGGAAGCACGGCTTCTAGTTCAGAGCCATCTATCTAATAGGTCTTTTAGTATTCTTGGTGTAAATAACTAAACTGAAGTGAGATATTTAGGTTATTTCTTTCCTCTGCCATTAACATGCTGGGTAAATTTAGAAAAAAAAATGAGTTTAACCTTCCAGATAAAATTTCACAAAAAAATACCTAGGAATGAATAGGCAGAGTTTTAAACTTCATTTTTTTCTGAGAAGGTTAAGGGATAGGTTTCAGAAATATTTTCAGTTAGTTGAATATAGATTGAAAGGAGAATAAGGAAATCATTGTATAGTGTCATTGAGTAGTGACCCCATAGTAAGGCTACTGTAGCATTTGGTCTGGAAGACTTTGGAGAAAGAAAGTGGTTAATGTAATATCATAGCATCTTGAGGGTTATCCTCGGAAAGAAAAGATATAAAAGAAAATGGAAAGAACACTAGATAAGTGATTTTTGAATTTTGAGGTTTAATGAAATATTCACTATACACCAATGGGCAAGTGTCTTTCTAATTTTATACTTCATCTAAATAGTCTGTGGATAGCTTAGTTCATACTTTCTAAAATTACTCGATATATTATGAATTATGAGGGTATTGGGAAAGTCTCATATGACTATGTAACACTGGGTGAGAACAGGAGGGGATCTGTATATACTGGTATACTTAGGTAGCTGGATTGATATACATGCTCCAGTGACTGAAGTCTGCCTTTGGCATCATAGGTGCTTGGGAAAGGGGCAAGATGTTTACTGGGGTTAGGGATGCAACATAATAGTAGAGCAAGCAAGAACATTGGATTCAAGACAGCATGACTTCACATCCTGGCTCTGTCACTTTGGGAAATCTTAAGGATGGCAATAATGGTTTTTACCTCAAAAAGTTTTATTGAAATTTCAGAAATATTAAGCTTAAAATTTCTAAGGGAGTAATGTGTCAGAAAAAAAAATGAGCACTTGACTTCTGTAACTAAAGGTAAGTTCTTAAGTATAATGTTTTCTGCCAATTATAGCTACATAATTTTGGAAAGTTACATAACCTCTTTGATTTTTATCTTTCTCCATCTTGAAGGAGGGCAGTAAAAGTGTTTCATAGGTATGTGGAAATTTAGATGAAGACAGAATGGACACTTGGCACAATATTTGATATATGTGTTCATCAGAAATTAATACTCCTTAAAGTAAAATAAAATGAACAAAACAAATATTTCTGTGTTACCTTATACTAGGGTGGAATATACGGGTGGAAAGTCCCTTAGGAGTCTTTTTTTTTTTTTCTTTTTTTCGAGCTGGGGACCAACCAGGCCTTGGCGCTTTAGGCAAGCGCCTACCACTGAGCTAAATCCCCAACCCCTCCTTAGGAGTTTTTAAGACAAAAAAAAGTTACTGGAGCTGAGCAGCATGCATATATTATCAAGGAGATATAGATATATAAAATCTGTTATTATTATGTTTCAATGTACTATTAGCCATATTTGGAGAATATCTACAAACTAAATTTTCTGAAAATTACAGATATAAAGCATTATCTCCATTTATGGGAAGTGGCTCATTATTTTCTTTGCTTCTCAGTTTATATATAATGTAGGCTTCTTTTAAACTTGATGCACATTCCTCCTGAGGTAGACATCTCATTGTGCTCAGATTGAGGTCTTACCTAAGGTCTCACAGATATTGATACATATTTGGCTTAAACTTAGGTCTCCTGACTCAAGATTCTATGCTGGTGCTGCCATATAGATGTTTTCAAAGACATGAATGAGATCTAGTAAATGTGTCAGTGATTGCCTGGGCTCACTCTATTAGCCAGAATCTTAAGGAGTCAGGAAAAGTGGTACATTTGGAAATAGAGGTAAAAAGACTAGGAGAAAATGAAAGGAGACAAAACAAGGAAGAGTATATACTCCAAGTAGGGATCCTAACAGTACAAAGAGAATGCTATGTGGTTTTTTTCTAGGTGGCATGCAGGCCTTCTACAAGGTTGATTCTTGTTCCATGGACCCACCCGTGGAGCAGCTCACAGGCAAAGTTCGCCAGTACTTCATTCAAGCCCATGAGATTCAATGGGACTATGGTCCAATAGGGCATGATGGCAGAACTGGGAAGAGTTTGAGAGAGCCAGGAAGGTAAGAGGCAGAAGGCTCCTGTCCCTACACCTAGCCAAATACCTGTTATACCCCTTGAAATCTCTACTTAGGTGATCACAATTTTGCCTAGATACAATTGCTATTACCATCCATCTCCCTGTGGCTTTCTCGTTTGCAGTATGTAACCAGCTCTTTGCAAGGTTAGACCATATCTTCAGTGTTTCAAATAGAATTGAAGTTGTTCTCACTGGTATACATGGCCACATTTAGAAGGGGAAGAGCCTAGGTGGTACCGGTTCCTCGTCAATTGAAATGGCTTTTCTTTTTTTCAATCAATTATTTGCTTTTCTCCTTCTTTCTTCTTTCTTTTTTTTTTTTTTTGGGGTTCTTTTTTTTTTTCGGAGCTGGGGACCGAACCCAGGGCCTTGCGCTTCCTAGGTAAGCGCTCTACCACTGAGCTAAATCCCCAGCCCCTTCTTTTCTTCTTTTAATCTGAGCACGGGTATAAAAAAGCAGTTTGAGAAATTTATGGGAAAAGAGGCTGCTTGTGGCGAGTCCATGTTCATCCTTTTGTAGGAACATCTCCAGAATCCTTTTTTTTTTTAATACATGAAGCATATTTACAAAAGTTAAAACAGGAAGAAGTTATTTACTTGGTTGCTAGACCTGGTTCTAACTCATTGGGTCATTGACAATGCCAGTTCCTTCACAGAGGTGGCATTTGGTAGATGACTGGGGCAAAACATTGGAAAGATATGCGGATGGCTTAGGACAGAATCAAGGGAGTATTGGACAGATTGGTGTGGGTTGACTGGAAGGTGGCATGTAGTACCTGGATTGAGATTCATTCACTCTGACTGCATAGAAGTCATGGATAGGCGTCTTTGCTGCCTTTCCATGTTTGACAGCAGCAAGTGATGGTAACAAACAGAAGTAACAGAAGTATCACCCTCTTATATTGCAGTCCTTAAACTGGCATTAGATACTGGACCACTTATAGCACAGAGTATACAGAATTTTGGCCATTGGCAACAGTTAATTTTATGTATCTTGTTCAAGAATCCGAGGCCTTTGACTCTAAAGATTTGGGAGTTCTGTGTAACGGGATTGCTAACCAGAGACTCCATGGGTTCTTTGTCATGGCTTCGTTTAGCCCACTCTCTCAGGTTTTCTAGTTCCATTTCATGTCTTCTTTCTGAACTGACTATCTTCAAACCGTTCAGTGGCTTCTTCATCTGTCATTGTTCTCTGTAAAAACGTGTGGTATCAGTCTCTATATGCTGGAGCCAGGGTGCACCAGAGGCAGCTGCTGACCGACGGCTGCTTGTGAGTCAGTGCTATTTAGAGACTGGACTTGGGGCATGGTAGGGATTACTTAGGAATAGTGCATTTCTTCTCACTGAAAATAGAATCCTGAAGATTTGTGCTGATATGTGGGACCCCACCTGAAACTCTCAGATACTCTGCAGCTGTGATGTTGGCCCTGCTAGGTAAATTCAGGCCTTTGTGTACTGCTAATATGCAGGTGTAAGGCTTCCACAAATACTACTTATTCAGTTATCAAATGGCATTTTCCAGAGTTCTGTACTGGGAATCCTGGCCCTGGGATCTCAAATTAGGTACTGATTGTAAATATATCTTTTGGGAGCTCCATCTAGAAGGCACCAGCTTCTGGGACTGCCTTCAAGGCTGTTATCAAGCAACAATGAAAGCAGCACCACTTAGTAGTTGGAAGCTTGGTGCTTAGAAATGCATACTGGGCTGTTCAGGAGGAACCCAGTATCAGGGATCAGAAGCAACACAGGGAGGAAAGGTGGTGATAAGCAGTGTTAGGTTTATACAGTGACTGTGGGTGGCACTGGATGATACTGTATTCAAGCTATACCTGTGTAGATTATTCATCTCTCACACACTGATCTTATGATCAAGTTATTGTCAAAGGCAGGAAATTGTTCAACTACCAACCAGGCTGTGCATGAGGCCCATGGTATCAATGTTTATCTCAAGGAAGACACATTTATTAGTTTAGACTATCGTCACTGCCAATTCTTCATGCTACAACTTCAGACCACATAAGAAAAAACAGTCAAAATCACCACTTGGAAGAAATGTTTGCTTGGAGCTAATACTGCAATACAGCTGAGGAAGAACAGTATGGTGTCCTGCAGTTGACTTTCTGAGTAAGTCTAGGCTGCTGATTCCATAGTCTGAGGAGATGCATTTGGACCAATCATAGACATTTGTTTTGGCAATCATAACTCCAGTTGACAACAACCCCAGTCATTTGGGCTGTGTTTAAGATCAGTCTTAGGAATCAGAGAAAGAACTGAAGAGCTTGAAGGGGCTCGAGACCCTATATGTACAACAATGCCAAGCAACCAGAGCTTCCAGGGACTAAGCCACTACCTAAAGACTATACATGGACTGACCCTGGACTCTGACCTCATAGGTAGCAATGAATATCCTAGTAAGAGCACCAGTGGAAGATGAAGCCCTGGGTCCTGCTAAGATTGGACCCCAGTGAACTAGACTGTTGGGGGAGGGTGGGGAGGGGAACACCCATAGGAAGGGAGGGGGGGGATGTTTTGTCCGAAACCGAAAGGAATAACACTCAAATGTATATAAGAAATATTCAAGTTAATAAAAAAATAAAAAATAAAAAAAGATCAGTCTTAGTACTGTCCCCTCATGGAAAGGGACACTATTTCACTACAGTGGAAATGGTTTTTCAAGACTTCTGATTACAAAACATCTGGAACAAACTATTTCAGACAGTCTTGGCTAGAACTGTACCTCAAGGAGCCAGAACAATCAGCTATATAATCTTGTGTCTCAAAGCATGCATAGTTGGTGCTGGTACAAGTATAGTCTGGTTGGATGTTAAACTGGCACTCCTTTTTCTCATGGCAAGCAAGTCATTTAATAGTTGCTAATTAGAAAGTCAGATTGGCTCCTTCCCAATGTTTTTGCTTGTTTCTTGGAAAATGAATTAGCAGAAGGGATCACACGATAAATTTATAGTGTTTGTTGCCAGTAATAACAGTGACTTTTATTTTATATTTTACTTTTTAATATGTTCTTACAGGTATAAATACTGTATGTTAGGTGTATAATTCCCACCATGTTTTTTCCTAACCTCCTCTTAATCACTCCTTTCCTCTTCCATTAGTATTCTTTATTTCCCCAAACAGTTAATTCCACTTCTTTCTGATTCTACTTTTCTGTTCTATATATGTGCACGATCTTAGGTGGCTGTGAAATCTAGAAAATACAGAGGATAGAAAACATACAATATAGGTTGTTCTGAAACTAATTTAATTTGATGAATATGATTCTCCTAATCATATCCATTCTTTTGCCATTAGTGCAACTTCATTCTTGTGGCTGTAACAATTCCATTGTGTATACTGCATACATACCATACTTTCCTTACCCGCTCCTGAATTGTTGAGCACATAAAGTAGTTTCATAGGTAAGCTACTGTGCACAGTGATTCAGTAAACACTGATGGCAAGTGTGTCTGTGATATGTGGATTTGTGCTCCTTTGGTACAGCTGGTTATATGATAGATCTATTTCTGGGTGTTGTTTTCCTTTACTTTTGAAACTACTCCTTACTGATTTCCATAGTGGCTAGACTGGGTCGCATTACAACCTACGGTGTGTAAAATTCCCTTGTGTTCACAGCTGAATCAACATTTCTGTGTTGAGGGCTGATATTCTAATGGAGGTAAGATGGAAACTCAGTGACATTTTGAACTACATTTCTGGGATAACATGAGGAAGAGTGTTTATTATATATGTTTATTGTCCATTTGCATTTCATCATTTGAAAACTGTATAGGGGCTGAGTATATGGGTCAGTTGGGAGTAATATTTGCTTTTCAAGTATGAGGATCTGAGTTTGAATTTCTAGCAACTGTTTGTGCTTATAAACCCTAACAATGGGGAGTATGGACAGATAGATCTAAAAAGTTGTCTATCCTAGTGAAGGGGCAAGATGCTGTCTCAAGGCCATGAGGTGAGATGACAAGAGAGGAAGACACTGTCCTTCTCTGGACTCTGCATGTACACACGTGGGCATATGTACTCACATACTTACATGCATTACATGTATATACAACACACCACACACATTAAAGAGCTGTGTTTTTAAAAGAGAATTTGTCTATTCATTTCATTAGCTAGCTTATTGATTGGATTGCTTGAGTTTTTAATTTTTTGTGGTTTTTTAATTTATTCTATCTATTAACTTTGTGAAATGTCATTTGCAGGGTTTATGTACACTTAGTTATCTGTTTCTGTTGCTGTACAGAATTTTTTAAACTTCATGTTTCCGTTTCTCAGTGTCAGCCTTTATATTCTGAATGACTGTAGTTCTCAGAAAGCCATTATCTATGGCTATACGGTTTTAATATTTTCCTTTCTTTACCCTCTAGCAGTTTCAGAAATTCGTGTCTTACATTAAGCTCTTTGGTTCGTTTGTAGTTGATTTTGTGCAGGTTGAAAAACAGAAATCTAATTTCATCTTCTTCATGTGAGCATCCAATTTTGCTAGTATTATTTGTTGAGAAGTTTGTCTTTTTTCCACCATGTATTTTTGACATCTTTATATAAATTCAAGGGGCTGTAATGAGTGGGTGGGCTTGCATGTGGATTTTGATTCTGCTCTACTTATCTGCATGTCTGTATTTGTTGCAGTATTATTCTGATCCTGTTTTTATTTTAAATGATTGTAAGACATTTAATTTTTTTACCTTTTGAGATTATAATCCTTTTCCTCCCTCCAAATCCTTCCACGTTCCTTGCTCTTTAAAATCCATGAATTTCCTTTAATAATTATTACTATAAGTTTGTAAAGCAATTTGAAATAAGTTATTCGGATACTTCTAGCAGTGTTTGTTTGTGTGTGTGTGTGTGTGTGTGTGTGTGCGCGCGCGCGTGCACGTGCGTGCATGTGTGCGTTCGTTCAGAATTTCTTTGGTGATCTGGGATCTTTTATGCTTCCAAATTAATTTTAATATATTTTCCTGTTTCTGTGTAGGGTGATAAAATTTTGATGAACATTGTATTGAATCTATAGATTGCTTTTGGTAGCATGGTCATTTTCACAATATTAATTCTTCCTTTTGATGAGCATGTGAGTTGATTTCATCTTCTGGAGTACTATTCACTTTCTTTCTTGAGTATTTAAAAGTTTGCATTGTAGAGATTGTTTGCTTCCTTGGTTACATTTATTCCAAAGTAATTTTGGAGGCAATTTTGAATGGGATCGCTTTCTTGATGTCTTTCTCAGCATGTTCACTATTGATGTATAGGTAGACTACTGATTTTTATGTGTTAATTTGCATATGTTGAAGCACCACTGCATTCTTGGAATCATGGCAATAACATATTTTGTGTGTTATTGAATTCCATTTGTGAGTATTTTATTAAGAAATGTAGTGTCTATGCATAACAACAAGATTACTTTATAATATATATTTTTGTGTGTTTGTGCTTTTAACTGGTTTTAGTATTAAAGAAATACAGATTTTGTACACAGAATTTGATAGTGTTTTTTTCTTTAGCAGGGTTTTATTTAAGAAAAACAAATAAGCAAACAGATTTTAAGATTGCTTAACATCTGCCCAGTGCCTAGGGATAGTGTTCCATGGAGAATGGTTCATCATAGCTGTGCACTTGTTTTTGAATGAATGGCTTTTGTTAAGCAACTAGAAATAAAGAATAAAATAGCAACCAGAAGAGGGATGGTAGACCATCAGATCATACATTTATATCATTGAACAGAAACCAACTGGGCTACCCAGGAACCAAAATAGTTGGCTGGATGCTCTGACAAGTTAAGATGTTCACCAGGTAAAATATCTTCTCTTTGGTGAGACTTCTAATTAGTTGTTCCTTGCTTTTTATACCATATTATATTTTTATATCATAGGATAAGCAGTAGCTAAATCTTTTGCTTTGGGAAGGTACTTGGGAATGATTTGTCTCCTAGCTGTTTTCAAGGACACATTGTTTTTATCCTAACAACTTACCCTCCTTCTGTTCTCAAGAGCATGGTGTTTTTGCTCATGTCAGGTTTTGTTGTTCTTATTTAACCTTCCAATAGGGCTTGGGGACCAGCTGTCCCTGGACAAGTGGTCTTAGAAGACACTTTAAGACAAACAGGCTTGTATCTGAAAGGGGAGGGGAAAGCCCCACCTTCTGAGTAAGTTTCTCAATGAGCTTAAAGAGCATTTGACAATTTACTAATAATATGTATACTATAGAGAGACAGTCCGTTTTTATGTAGAGAAATTATGGGTGTACTTGAGATAAAGATGGCTTTGTGATGGCAGAATGTACTGGGCATAGAAAAGTTCTTGAGAAATTGTCTGATGTTGAGGAGGCTTGATCCTGCTGCTTCTTCCTTCCGCCTGCCTAGGACTTGCAGATTATGTTAGTATATGTTTGCTTGCTTGTTTTGTTGTTGTTGTTGTTGTCTTAAGATTTAGGATATAAAATACATTTTGACCATATTTCTGGCAAAACAAAGTTAGGTGTCTAAAGGCAAAAGTTCCAGTGACAATGGGGTGACATTTTCAGAGACTTTACTCATGACAAGATAAGGATAACAGGGATTCTTTGCTAGCTGTTCAGAGAGAAACAGATAACAAACTTTTAGACCCTCTAGGAACAAAATAAATATGCTAATAAATGTAGACATGAACTATGAAGGAAGTGATCATGATTACTAGAGGGACAAGTAAGTGGATATTAGTTGCTGGGGCTGGCTATTACCTTGGGGCGACACTAGAGACATCCACCTATGTGGAAGGAGAAAGCAACCAGTATTGCAGCAAAGAGTATTCATGTACTGCTGAAGCTCTGAAAAATGCACGTATTATATAAAAATTGTGATTTTAGAAGTTACTAAAGGGATAAAAGCTACCAATATCCATCCAACACCCAGTTTCTGGAGACTGCTAGAAAGAAAGTACTAGTGTGCTCTAAAAGCTTCTTCATAAGTGGGCAAGTGAATTCGGGCACAGAAAACTCTTGCTATTCCACTTAATAGAGCTATAAACCAGAGAAGGTGTCTTCCTTGTTGTGAATTAATCTAGGTGATTCATAAAGCTCTTGGAGTCTGTGTTATAAAGGGTGAGGTGGGAGTCTATTTGATTCTCAATGTATTCATATAACATTTACCCTCTCACATAGTGGCCCAGATAAGTACTTCCAGAAGAGCTCTAGTCGAATTGGAGGTACTTACTGGAAAGTTCGATATGAAGCCTTTCAAGATGAGACATTCCAGGAAAGATTACATCAGGAAGAAGAAACACATCTTGAATATCAAAGGAATTTGAATCTTAAAAATTTATGAAGTAGAAAACAAAAGAAGTGAAGAGTTTGTAACTTGAGTCTGCTGGTGATTCAAGGGAAGTCTGTATAAATGGATCTCCCAAGTTCATTCCCAAGAAATGAGTGTTTGTGAAATGTGTCCCTGGTTGGAGTGTGTTCAAAAATCAAGGTTAAGCATAGACAAATAGAATTTTGCTATAAGACATTTGAGAACTTTAGGTTTATTTTTGTTTATGATGTTCAAGCTAGCACTACCAAAATATTTTGGTAATGTCCCCTATTACCATTATTATACAGATACCATCCTGTGAGTTTCTTCTGTAGGAGTATTGTTGAGGAGCTATTAAAAGACAGTAAGATCGATCAGTCTAGAGCCAGAAGTATACCACCACCACATATAGACATGTTCACTATTATTAGGGATACAGAACTAGGCTTGTTATATGGTATTGGAAACTATTTAGAAGGTCTAAAGCACAGTTTTTAATACAACCGAAGAAGATTAGGTGGTTTAATCACTTCATGGAACCAAGAAATGAAATAGATCAGGTGGGAGAAATCTTTAGAAATAATATTCCAGGGATATTTGTGTGCAGTTGATTCTGTATAGAAAACATTATTAAAAATGTGTGAGGAGAAAAATATCATTCCTAGCAAGAAAGTGTCTATTTTTTTTACTAAAGCTATGTATACATAGTTGTTTAGTGATGGGGGCACCATGTGGACATTGAGCGAAAACCAATCTAGAAGGTTTAGCCTGGAGCATGTCATCATAAGTACAGCTAGGGTTGATGTATTGGTATTCTCAAGTGACCTCCAAGTCACATCAAAGTTTGTGAAGTTCTGTCAGATTACCATGTCTTGGCGGGCTACTTATCTATTCAAGGCCTGCATCCTCCTTAATTATAATTTGGATATGATTTTGGTGAGCTCAGATCCTAGATGGAACCAACTAGGAAATGTAACTATGGGAGAACAGAAAACAAATTTAAGACTAATTGAAATGGTTCTGACTCGGGTATAAGAAACAATTCACACACCATTTGAAGCTCAAGAAGAAGGAAGACCAAAATGTGGATGCTTCAGTACTTCTAAGAAGGTGGAACAAAATACTTAAAAGAAGAAATACGGGGACAAAGAGTGGAACAAGGACTGAAAGAAAGGTCATCCAGAGACTGTTCCATCTGGGCATCCATCCCATATGCTGCCACCAAACCCAGTTACTATTGGGGATGCCAAGGAGTGCTTGCTGACAGGAACCTGATATGGGTGTCTCCTGAGAGACTCTGCCATACCTTACAGATACAAATGAGGATGCTTGCAAGTAACCATCAGACTGAGCACAGGGACCGCAATGGAGGAGTTGAGAAAGGACTGAAGGAGCTGAAGGGGTTTGCAATTCCATAGGAAGAACAATAATATCAACCAACTAGACCCCCCCAGAGCTCCCAGAGACTAAACCACTAACCAATGAGTACACATAGAGGGAACCATTGTTCCAACAGCACATGTAGCATAGGATGGCGTTTTCTGGCCTCAATAAGAGGAGAGTCCCTTGGTCCTGTGAAGGCACGATGCCCCTGTGTGGGTAAATGCCTGGACGGAGAGGTGGGAGTGGGTGGGTGTGAAGGGAAGCATCTTCATAGAAGCAGAAGGAGCACAAGGGGGTATGAGAGTGGGCGAAAGGGGATAATGTTTGAAATGTAAATACATAAAATATCCAATAAAAAAAGAAAAAAAAAAAAGAAAGGGACAATGGATTTAATAGTGCCTTTATTTTTATAAATAGCACGATTCTTAGAATAGATTATTTTAAAGAGAAGTATTCCTTATCTTGTGTATATTCAGTTATATTTCCTCTCCTTATCCTTTTGTTTCTATTCTTCATCTGTTTTCATTCTCATAGTCTCCCTTTCCCATTTTCCAGGTCCAGTGATAAGGGCTGAAGTGGGTGACACCATCCAGGTGGTCTTCTATAACCGTGCCTCCCAGCCATTCAGCATACAACCCCATGGCGTCTTTTATGAGAAAAGCTCTGAGGGCACCGTGTACAATGATGGTGAGCTGGGAGGGTTTTCAACAATGTAGGCTACAAGTGGCTCTAGAAGAAAATAAGTGAAGAGTGGGGAAGAAGAACAAAATTGTGGTCATCTGAATGAATGAATAATGAAGTAGTAAAAAAGAACCCACCTCATAAATAAGAGAAAACACATTTAAACATATTTTTGAAATCATTGCTAAAAATATAGTCTCGTAAACAGTATTTTTAGAAGCCACAGGTATATGTGGCATGAGAAAAATCCAGAGTTCTATTCTCAGAACCAAAATTAAAATATATGTGAAAATATTCTTAATATAAAAGACACACATCATGAACTTTTGAAAAAATATGAATATATACAATTAAAAAGTAATCATTCATATGAAAATCATCATGTATATTTTCATATACCTTTTAAATATTTTCTGTAATTATACATTATTATTATTCTATAATTATATATTATTATTAATATATTTAAAGAATGAGATTATATGATTTCAACCAGTTTTTTATTCTACTATTGTCAAAATTACATTTTATTTGTCTATGATCATAATACATTTTAATGACCTATGTAACACTCCTTCACATGGACCTTCCATAGCTTATTTATTTAGTGTCTATTGCTAAGACATATGGCTTTTTAAGGGAAGTTTTAAATAGCCCTAACCTTTAAATAATGACATATGAATGTGCATATCCTAGCTTTATCTGGTCATGGGGGTTGCACTACATGACAGAAGCCTAGAAGTGAGAATACTGTGTAACTGACTTCTTATTTTCTCAGATGATATTATCATATGCTCCTTCTAAGATAAGCATATAAGAAGCACTGAATGTCAAAGTTCAAAAACAAATATAAAAATAATTTCTATAAGCCATTCAGACCATGCTTTTTATGAAGTCAATTATTACAATCAAATGCACCTGTAAACTTCTACTGCTCCTTGATATAAAAATAGCTTGAAGAAACAGTCAAAATTGAGATATGATTACACATTATTATAATACCTATATTTTAGAGGCCGAGTTAGGAGTTGTACAAGTTTGAAGTCATCTTGATGCTATAAAACAAGACTCTGTCAAAAATGCATAACATTGGGTATGGTGGCTCATGTCTATGATCACAGCAGTTGGGAAACAGAAGAAGATTACCAGGAAGAGTGAAGCCACCCTGGGATTATACTCATTTTTAGGGTAGCCTATGCCACCTAGTAAAATTCTTTCACAAAAAAATTTAAAAATGAAACCAAGCAATAACTTTGGGGATAGCTTAAGAGGTTCGGGCAAAGGTGTGTCCTTCCTTGCATGGTGTTAGGAAATTTCTTAGTTTTGATAATGATGTTCTAGTAACACAGAAAATAATTTTTAAGCTTTGTTTTTTTTTCTCATTTTCATTAGTTCTTTGAGAGTTTCATACAGTGTATCTTGATCATATGCATTTCTCTAACCCCCTACTACCAGATCCATCTCACTTCCCTAGCAATGCAATTTGGTATGTTAAAACAGCAACAACAATAACAAATCAAGTTCAGTTGTTCTGCACATACATTCTTGGATATGTGGCCTTTACTGGAAGGTTTTCAACACGTTGCAAGCAGCCAATTACTCTTTAGGTAGTTGTGGGACTTTGTATTCAACTCCCCTCTTAAAATTTTGTCTGGTTTGAGATTGCACAGGTCTTGTAAGTGCTGTCTCAGCTGCCAAGATTTCGCATGTGCAGCTACCCTGCTGTGATCAGAAAACACTGATTCCTTTTATCCATCCTCTGCCTCTGCCTTTTAGGATATTTCTGCTCCCTTCAATGATTTCTGAGCCTTGGATATAAATATTCTGTTCAAGGTTGAGTGTTATCTAGTCTCTTTTTCTCTTTACCTTGGCCATTTATGAGTTTCTGTGTTAATCATTATCTACTGAAAAAAAGAAGTGTCTTTGATGAGGGCTGAGAGATGCATTTATCTCTTCATAGAACAAAAGAGATAACCCATACCTGTCACTCATTTGTTGGCCTGTGGAACAAGTAGGGGCATGCTGTGATGCTGTAGGGTAACTCCATTTAAATTCTTTGTTGATGAGCATGAGTTTATTTTATGAAACTTTTATAGTACTAGGTTTTCCCTATGACTTTTTCAAAATACCTCTAGTGTTGTTTATATCTTTCTATTCTCTCCTCTGTGGTGTCTTATCCTTCCCTTTCCCATTTAACCCTGTACCATTACTCCACCTTAGCCCTTAATATGACTGCATTCTATTTTTTCTCCCTGGAAACATGTTCACCCCCAAGGCACCTTGCTGAACTCCTGACTTCTAGGGATATTCCAAAAGAAATCTACATGTTCAAGGAGTCAAAGCTGATACCAGCACATGATAGAAAACATGTTTGTGTTTCTGAGCCCGGGTTTCCTCACTCAGAAGGATTATTTACCATCTACCCATTTACATGAAAATTTCATTTCTTTTTTCTAAACAGCTATAATATTACATCGTGTGAATATAACACTTTTCACTATCCATCCATCACTTGATAGACATCTTGGTTGTTTCCATTTTCCCACTAGAGTGAATAGAACAGCAATGGACATGGATATACAAGTATCTCTATGGTAGAATACAGAATCCTTTGAGGATATGGCCAAGAGTGATCTAACTAGATCATGTGATAGATCTCTTTATAGCTTCTTGAAGAACCTCCACACTGATTTCCATAGTGACTGTAACAGTTTGCACTCCCACCAGCAATATATAAATGCTTCTTCTCTGCAGCGTGTTCCACCATTTGCTTTCATGATCTTGGTCATTCTTACTAGGGTAAGAGGAAATCTTAAGTAGTTATAAATTTGCATTTCCCTAATGGCTCTAAGCACGTTGAACCTTTTAAAGTGTGTTTCTCAACCACTTGGATTTCATCATTTGAGAACTGCTACTGATTTTTTGTCTGTTAATTTTCTATTCTGCTACTTTATTGAATGTGTTATTAAATATAGGAGATTTATGGTGGAGTACTTAAATATGTTAAGCCAAATGTATCTATAAATTCATCCATTTGCTAAACTTTTCCAGCTTTGTGGAATATAGATTTTTAAAGGGTGTTCCGTGATTCACTGAATTTCCTTGGTGTCTAAAATAATGTCTCTTGTTACATTTGTATTTTTCTTAATTTGGACCCTCAGTTTATTTCGATTAACTTGGCCAAAAGTTTATTAACATTTTCAAACACTCAGCTCTTTGCTTCATTGATTGGTTTATTGAATTTTTCCATTTCCATTTCACTAATTCAGCCCTTGTTTTGATTACCTCTTACCATACAATTATTTTTTAGGCAGTGGTATTTGTTCTTGTTTTTTCAAGGTCTTTAGTTGCATCATTGATGCATTTATTTGAGAACATTTAATATTTTATGTAGACATTTAGTGATGAACTTTCTTCTTAAGACTGCCTTCATTTTGTCCCATAGATTTTGAAATGTTGTCTTTTCATTTTCATTCAATTCTGAGATATTTTTAAGTTTATATTTAAAGAATAATTTACTCTTGATTTTGTGTGTAGGAGTGTTTTACCTGTAGGTATGTATGTGCACCATGTGTATGTCTGGTACACATAAAAGCCAGAACTGGAGTTATGGGAAGGAACTGAGGCTATGGGCTGTTGTGGGATGTCATGTAGTTGCTAGCAAGCAACCTAGGTTCTTTTCAAGAACAGGAAGTATACATAACCTCTGTGTTATCTCTCTGACCCTTCTAGGAATTTTGAAAATTACGTTCATGGCTTCATCCTTCACATGATTATCATTCAGTTGTGTGCTTTTTGGTTTCTATGCATTTTTTATACTTTCTGTCACTTATTTGCCTATTCATATCTAGTTCTATTTGTTTTGGTCAGGTAAAATATAGGATGTGATTTCAGTTTTCCAATATTTGTTGAGTATTACTTTGTGTACTAATATGTGGTTATTAGGGGAGACCACATAGGCTTCTGAAAAAGAATGTGTATATTTTGGTGTTTTGTATGGAATATTCTGTATGAATTTCTGTTAGGTATGTCTGTTTGATTTTTCTTCTTTTATATGCAATTTAGTTCCAGCCTATCTCTGCTTAGTTTATTTCTGGATGCTCTGTCTATTGGTGAGTCACATGTTAAGTCACCTGTGGTCACTTATGTTGCAAATCTGTGGTTTTAGTTTTTAATAGTGATTCCTTGTGAAATCAGGCATCCACGTATTTGAAAATGCATATATTTTTGTGATTGTAATCTCCTGTTGGTAGAGTTTTTCTATAAGGAGCATGAAGTATCCATTTTGCATCTCTATCTAGTTTTCTCAAATATTTGAATAGTTATATCTGCTTATTTTTCAGGTTCATTTGCTTGGAATGCATTTTTATAGGATATTTTTTTTTTACAATTCAAATGTTATTCTTTCCCAGTTTCCCATCAAAAGGTCCCCTATCTATCCCCTCCCTTCTTCCAAGAGGGTGGAGGCGTTCCCCCTCCTAACACCCACTTTTCACTAGCTTGTTCCTACGCATTGTCCAGCATTAGTAGGACCAAGGGCTTCTACTCCCATTGGTGCCCAATAAGGCCATCCTCTGCTACATATGCAGATGGAGCCTTGGGTCTGTCCATGTGTACTCTGTGGGTAGTGGTTTTAGTCCCTAGGAACTCTGGTTTGGTTGGTATTGTTCTTATGGGGTTGCTGGCCCCTTCAGCTCCTTCAAACCTTTCTCTAGCTCCTCTATTGGAGAACCTGTTCTCAGTTCATTGCTTTGGTGCTAGCATTCGCCTCTGTATTTGTCAGGCTCTGGCTGTGCCTCTCAGGAAACAGCTATATCAGCATGCACTTCTTGGCTTCATCAATATTGTCTAATTTTGGTGGACACACACACACACACACACACACACACACACACACACACACACACACATATGGGCTGGATCCCCAGGTGGGGCAGGCTCTGAATAGCCATTCCTTCAGTCTCTGCTCCAAACTTAGTCTCCATATCTCCTCCTATGAATATTTTTGTTCCCCCTTTTAAGATGGACTGAAGCATCTGCATGTTGGTCATCCTTTTTGAACTTCACGTAGTCTGTGGATTGTATCTTTGGTAATTCGAGATTTCGGGCTAATATCAACTTATCAGTGAGTGAATACCATGTGTGTTTTTCTGTGATTGGGTTACCTCACTCAGGATGATATTTCTAGTTCCATCCATTTGCTTATGAATTTCATGAAGTCATTGTTTTTGAGTAGATGAGTAGTACTCCATTGTGTAAATGTACCACATTTTCTATATCCATTCCTCTGTTGAAGGGCATCTGGGTTCTTTCTAGCTTCCGGCGATTATAAATAAGGCTGCTATGCACATAGTGGAGCATGTGTCTTTGTTGTACCTTGGAGTATCTTTTGGGTATATGCCCAAGAGAGATACAGCTGGGTCCTCAGGTAGCACTATGTCCAATTTTTCTGAGGAACCTCCAGACTGATTTCCAGAGAGGTTACATCAGTCTGCAATCCCACCAACAATGGAGGAGTGTTCCTCTTTCTCCACATCCTCGCCAGCATCTGCTGTCACCTGAAGTTTTATCTTAGCCATTCTGACTGGTATGAGGTGGAATCTCAGGGTTTTTGTGATTTGCATTTCCCTGATCACTGAAGATATTGAACATTTCTTTAGGTGCTTCTCAGCCATTCGATATTCCTCAGTTGAGAATCATTTGTTTAGCTTTGCACCCCATTTTAATAGGGTTATTTGAGTCTCTGAAGTCCAACTTCATGAGTTCTTTTTATATATTGGACATTAGCCCTCTATCAGATATAGCGTTGATAAAGACCTTTTCCCAATCTGTTGGTTGCTATTTCGTCCTAATGACGGTGTCCTTTGCCTTGAGAAGCTTTACAGTTTTGTGATGTCCCATTTGTTGATGAATCCTCTGTTCTAATAGTCTTTTTGTGTCTTTTTATTGTAAAGTGAGATTAATATTTTTCAGGTATTATAGCATGAGTGTGTTAATTCTTGTCATTTTGTTGATTTAGTGGTATTTTCTTAGATCTGTTTTGATTACCTGTCCTGACATTGCTTATTTGTTCCTTATGAGTCTTGGTTATATTTATTCTTTTCTTCAAATTGAAATATTATTCTAGCTCTGTAGAGCTGGATTTCTAGTCATAAATTCTTTTAGTATGTTTTTGCCATGGAAAATTTTGTTTCTTCTTTAACTTTACTAGTTTTTCTGGGTATAAACATCTGTGTTGACAGTTGTGCTTTCCCAGGGTTTGGAGTACACCTTTCTAGGCCTTTCTGGCTTTAAAGGTTTCTGTTAAACAATTATTGTTTTAACAGTTATGCCTTTAAATATGACTTCACTTTTCTGCCTTGCATTTTTCAGTAACCTTTTTTTTATCCTCCGTGTTTAATGTTTAAACTTTAATATGTATAGTTTTGTCTGCTAGTTGCTGTTTATGACCTTGTTTTTTATGTAGATGGGCTTCTTTGTCTTTGGGTTGGGAAGTTTTCATCTGTGATGTTACCAAATCCATTCTTAATGTAATAATGTTCTCCTTCTTTTGGGTCCATATTTGGAATCTTGGTCTTTCATTGATGTTTCAAAACTCTTCTATGTTCCATTCATATGTATTAAAAATTTTCGCTGACCTTTACTAAATAATTCAATACCTCTACTTTGTCAGCTGTCACTAAATCTCTGTTTTTGACAGGACACATTTTGTTGGTGAGGCTTTCCGTTTCCACTTCCTCTTTCTTTTATTAACCAGACACCAACATCAGTTATATTTCTAATTTGCTCTTAAAAGAGCAAACACTAAAGTGTTTCCTTTAGTGTTTCCTTTCCAGCATCTTTTTAGTTCGGGTCTTCTTTAAAAGTTTAAACTATATTTTCATGTCTTGGATTGACTTCTTTATCTCAGGTCCCTCTGTGTTTTTGTATTGTTTGAGTTGTTTGTCCTTGTGATAATTTTTTGAACTCTTTGTCTGAAAGTGTCTTCGTTTATTTTCAACAAGGGATGTTGCTGTGGGAAGTTGAGTTTTAGAGATAGCATGTCATTTTGTTTTTATTGTTTGTTTTTTTCTGTGTGTGTGTATGTGTGTGTTGTTATTTCTTCATTAGAACTTGCACATCTGTTGGTTAATTTTCTTTCTTTTGTTTTTGTTCAACTCCTTTTTCTTCTTTCAGCAGTGGCTTTTTACAATGTTTTGTGGGCAGAGCTAATTCCTAATAGGGTTGGAATCTTGATTTCATCTATTTAACTGGTATTTGGGAATATCCATCTAGGTTTGGATAGAGTCTTGAGCAAGTTTCCCCTGGCAATGTGGATTGGTCTTGGGTTTAAAGTCCCCACAGGGTAACTAGATTGCCCTAATCAGGCAGTTGCCAGGGCTTTGGAACTCTGGATTATGTAAGATAACTAGAGGATCTCTGTTGGGGATTGAGCTGGTGAGTGATAGAGGGATACAGGCTGAGAGGAGGTAGCTGTCACTGCCAAGCAGCTTTAGGACTTGGTGAACTAAATGGAAGGATGCAGGAAAGGAGAGCACTATTAGCCTACTTAGGTCCATAGTACATGAGGTGGCTACAGGTACTAAGCTCAGTTTTTTTTATTTTTAATTATGCATGTGTGTGTTTGTGTATGTGAATATGAATTCAGATGCCCTTGGAAACTAGAGGTATCCGATCCTCCTGGAGCTGGGGTGAGTTGTGAGTTACCTGAAGGATGTGCTGGGAACTGAACTCAGGTTTTCTGCAAGAGCAATATGCTCTTAAGTGTTGAGTCATCTGCCAATCCCTATCCTAGGAAATTCTTACTAATTTATTTTCAAGCATGAGGTCATGGTGGCTTAAATTTTACTTGTAAATGATTCAGCAAATGGAACCAAACAAGCAAAAAGCCTGTATGTATGCTAATAGACGTAAATATGCATGAATGGCAACTTTTATTCCCTTATGGTGGCTGAGGATAAATCCTAGGACTTCACAGATGGCCATGAATATGTTCTACCACTGAGCTATAACCCTCAGTAGATTTAAGTACATTAAAGTTTCCCAAATTTTATAAAGAGACATTGAGTCTAAATGATAGGATCATAATTGTGCCTTTAAAAATATTTTTTTAATTTTTATTGTAAAAAACTGAGTTTTGTAATATTATTTTCATATATATATTCAATGTTTTGATTGCCTTTCATGACGCCTCTTCTTCCACCATTTCTCCCTTTCTCTTACCAGCTAGCTTCCTCTTCTGTTTCACATCTATTGTGTTATTCTTTAAAGTTTTCTATTTATGAAAATTTAAGGAATTAGAAATGATAAATGAATAAGAAAAAATAAGTTCATAAAACATTGAATATTTTCCCTTTGCAACAAGCTATACTACCAATGTATATTTGAGTGCTATTATGGGATTGTTAGGATTATTTCTTCAGGATATAATTAGTTTGTCAGAGGATATGCACATTGAAATTTATATCACTTACTTCCATATTGTTTTCCACACAGATTTGTAGTCTGATTAATATTTAGTTGCATCAACAGCATGTAAAAGGGTCTATTTCTTTATAACCTCACCTGCACTAGGACAATATTTATTTATTTATTTATTTATTTATTTATTTATGTCAAAAATGATTCTTATAAGCAACACCAATATAACTAACTCACTGTTGATCTGATCTGCATTTATTTGCCTGCTTTACTTTAACTTTATTTGCAGTAATTACTATGCATCTTACTTTATTTCTGTGCATAAAGCTTTTTAGGTCTTTTGATGCATTTTGCCAGTATTATTTTCAAAAAGAATTATTTCTGTTTACATCTAAACTATAGGTGAGTGAGTTAGGTATCATTTGAACCGTTTTCACCATACTGATTAAAATTTACAAAACATTGCCAATTTGATAGAACAAAAATTATTGAGTTACTTTCATTTATACTTCTTTGATTACTAAAATGCTGAAAATTAAAATCAAAACACAGTTCTTTGCATTGTTTCAGCATGTTCTGTGTCCATTTGACAGGCTATAGCCTTAAGACAGGCTCCAGTTGAGTGGTAGAACTCTCTTCTAGCATGAATAAGGCCCTGCATTTATTCCCCAGCACTGTAAAAAAAATAAATGATATAAAGAAGTTATAGTATATGTAATCTTCATGAACATACATATACATTCATGGACATATGTACATCTTCACATACATACATATATAGTAAATGGAAAAAGTGTTCATGATCAGAACTGTTCAAAGATGAAATGGACCATAATGGCAGGTAGTAACTCTCCCATTCAGTGAAGTATCTTAAGGAGAGTAAATTAATGTACATTTTCAAATAAGGAATATTCCAAAGAAATATTGAAATCTCTTTCAGAAGTAAGGTCATATGATTTAAGAACATTGAAAGTTTATCATGTTCATACTGACTCAGTGCATGCAATGGCTAGTCATAGAGTCAGAAACCAATCTCTAGGCTCCTGATAATTGAAGCCATTCTTGCATGTTCCTAAACTGGGATTTTTTTCAATATCAGGTTGCATGTATATTGCCATCACTGATGCCGTAAAATGTCTCTGTAGTTTATAATTTTTATTACGCTCTTTGGAGCTATTGATCTTTACTCTAGCCAATGTGAATAATGATTTCATGCTTTCTTGCAGGTACATCTTATCCCAAAGTTGCCAAGTCGTTTGAAAAAGTAACATACTACTGGACAGTTCCTCCCCATGCTGGGCCCACAGCTGAGGATCCTGCCTGTCTGACCTGGATGTACTTCTCTGCTGCAGATCCCACAAGAGATACAAATTCTGGCCTGGTGGGCCCTCTGCTGGTGTGCAAGGCTGGGGCCTTGGGTGAAGATGGCAAGCAGGTATTTCTGGGGAGTCTGGGTAGACTGGCTGGAGAGAAATAAAGCTGAGTCTCTGGGTTGAGTCAAGAATGGGGCTGGATCCTGGAGGTAAGGGAATAGAAGGAACATAAACAAAGCAATTATATCAAAAATTAATAGCTGGTGACCTCATGTTCTTATGTATTTTATTTTACATGCAAACACACAGCCATCTTAGGTTTTGATTCTTCTTTTTTCCTCTCCTTCAATTGTTATTCTCTCTACCACTTCAGTGGCCCATAAAATTGTTCCTAATCCATAAGCCTACTTTAATATATTTTTGCCTTTTTTCATCTAGCCCATCATTTCTAACTGTGTAACTTTGGGCCAGTTACTTAAATTCTCCTTAACTCAACTTCCTCATCTGTAAAGAAAGGGTTAACAAAGGAAGAAGTTGTCTTTGACTTCTTTGGATAGTCATAAAATTAATAGACATAAAGTGCTTACTACAGTATCTGGCATATAGTAAGCACCCAGTAAACAGTAGTTGTAAAAATAATAAATAAAGGTAATACATTTCTATTTATTTTTTTAATTTTCAAATTTTCCTTTATAAGTCCTCCCTGCTTTCTTAGTTACTCTCCCCTCAATCCTCTCCCTAGGTGACTTTGGGCCATCTCTGGTCACATATGTGTCCTTAATACACACCTGGTGCTTCTTCCCTGCTTCCTTTCTTACATCACTTGCCTCTAGTCTTGTTCCTTTACTCTGACCTTGTCTCCTCTACAATTTTAAGTTTTCCTGATGAAAGCCTGCCTAGCAACAACTGCAGCTCTGAGCATGAGATCTGGGCCTGGCTTGGAATCTGAAAAAGGAAATGAGAAAGAATCAGGAATCCTTGGGTCTACAGCTACGCAATGTTCAACTGCTGAAACCATTGTCATTCCTCCTTCTATTTTTTTCCAATGGGACAACAGAAAGGAGTGGATAAAGAATTTTTTCTCCTCTTCACTATATTTGATGAGAACGAGAGCTGGTACAACAATGCCAATCAGGCAGCTGGTATGTTGGATTCCCGACTGCTCTCAGAGGATGTCGAGGGCTTCGAAGACTCCAATCGAATGCATGGTATGGGGAATAGTTTTGCCTTTAACTATGACTTTAAGGCCTCGAGCAAAATGTAATTCAAACCATACTTATAACTAGTTCCTAAAAATGTTCATCTCATTGACCATCTCTATCCAAGAAACAAGCTAGATTGAAGGCTACAGTGTAAAACAACAGTTCTGGTTTTTTTTTTTTTTTCCTTTTCTTTTTTTCGGAGCTGGGGACCGAACCCAGGGAACAGTTCTGTTTTTAAAAATAATTCTTATTACTATTCTTCCTCCCCCTTTGCCCCTTCCTTCACTAATCTGTGTGTGTCGTTATACACAGAGGCTGGAAGACGCTGTCCTAACTACTGAGCCATGCCACCACACTGCAACAGCAGCTGTTCTTACGCTGATGTTCTGTGCCATGATCTGTTTTACACAGTCTGGGAGGCACGGGAAGATAGTGGTAGAAGATGAAAATTGTGTACAAGTGATATTGTACAGGGTATGATAGATAAAGCTGGGATGATATTCTCTCATTCTTTTCCTTTGTTGTTCCAGTAATAGAAGCCTGCTGGGCAAGTGTTCTATCACTGGCCTACAACTGCAACCTCCATCCAGTCTTATTTTTCTCCCTGTATCGCATAAGTCAGCAAAGCATGGCCATTTTTCTTCCCACAACCATAACTTCTACTTATTTCTTATTTTTACATTGTTATGCCTTTTGCTTGAAATACGCATTCTCATACATTTACCTCCAGCATTTGGAAATTCTTCTCATTTTCTAAGATTCTACTCATAAGCTACCTCACCAATATTCCACTTATCACTTAAGTACAAGGTAGTGACTCCCTTTTCTATGTATTTTATTCATCAACATTGTAATTGGTACACAGTTCTTTACTTCTTTTAGAGTATGTTGATTATCTATATCTTCTACATTATTTAAGTATTAGGTTCTAACACATAGTGAATGTTAATTGAATTACTGAATTACCAAATTAATGGCTAGGTGGATGAAAGAAGGAGTGAAAAAAGTAGTCCCATATATCACTGAGCACCCAGCAATTTTCAATGATGTGACAGTAATTGTAGAACAGTCCAGGCAGAGTACTAAATGTATAGACGAGCCTTTTAAGTTCAAAAGAGAAGAACATTAATAAGAAACAGTAAATGTAGATGATCCATTGAAGAAAGGAATGCTTAAGCTGGAGTTGAAGACTGCATAGGTTTACAATCAAGACATTATAGGTAGTGGAGGCAGGACCGGGGATTAGCAATGTTCTCATCAGAACCCAGGGGGGTTGGTTAAATGAATCTTGGACTCTGAATTCAGTGTAGGTGGGAGCATGGAAAGGTTTCCCCACAAGTGGGAGCAAGTAGATAGTAAGAAGATATAAAATCAAATGTATTGACTTCTATATCCTTGTGTTCTTTCCCTAGGTAGTCCATTATTGTGGGGAAAGTAAGACACTCTCAGGAATCATGGCATTCCACTTTGAATTTGTTGATCTCCTAATACACAGTCATAAAGAGGCAGCAAACTGACATTCTTAGTGTAGGAAAGTTTTGGACAGTCTGAAATACATTGTATATCAGAACTCTTCCTTTAGAGGGAAGGACAGACAGACAGAAAGTCAGAGGGATAGGGAGAGCATGACTGATAAGTAGATTAGAAGATTACATAGGGACAAGATTGAAATCTCTTCTAGGGATGACTGGGAAGCATGTAAAAACATATATGCTGTAAATAAACTAGCTCTAACACTTTAAAGATATAAAGATGATAAATCTTGTAAAATAATGGTGGGGGTATGTGTGTATAAATAAATACTTTAGGTAGGCATATCTAGAAAGAGGCATTTTCCTAAGAGTTGTAGGTGAGCAAATATCTTTTGTATTACCAGTGAAGATGAAGAAGAGGAGTTAACTTGAATTTGAAACTTTGTGGAACACACTCTATGGAAGGGTGTAGAATTATAACAGTGAGGAGAAAGAAAAATCACAGATATTGCAAGAAAATTAAAATGTATAGCATGAAAGACAAGTTGGAAAACCAAGGGTGAACAGGAGAGTTTGAGGTGTATGTATTTGGCTATATGCATGTAGGAGTTGAAGTAGTAGATAATAGTTCATTGTTTCCAGAGTGTGGTAAAAGAGAGGAAATAGATGAGACCAAAAAAGCTAGTTGGGCTCTCATCCTAAAGAAATTCTCTGAGTAGAAATTGACTACCATCACAGGAAGCAGAAGAATTTAGGATGCTCTGGAATTTCAAGTTATGGGACAGTACAGGGTTGATATGCTGCTGACTATGATTTGAGTAATCTCATCTCCCTCCTTTGTCTTGCTTTTTTTTTTATTTTCCAGCTATTAATGGATTTCTGTACTCTAACCTGCCCAGGCTGGACATATGCAAGGGTGATACTGTGGCCTGGCACCTGCTTGGCCTGGGCACAGAGACTGATGTACATGGAGTTATGTTTGAGGGCAACACTGTACAGCTTCAGGGCATGAGGAAAAGTGCAGCCATGCTCTTTCCTCACACCTTTGTGACGGCCATCATGAAACCTGACAATCCTGGTAAGTACATTAGCATCAGGCACAATACTTACAGGCTTTGTTATGTAGGGAGGCAAAACTGACGGGGGCTACCATGCTAGGAGGAAGGGCTGGTGAAAAGAAAGGAATGTGTTCATGGGCTTGAGAGAGTTTCAAAACACGATCTCTTCAATGTATTGTGCTGCATGTTCTGATTATTTGATGTTTTCATTATTTGCAGACTGAGTAGAAGGTTAATAAACCTTTGCTTTGGAGGAAGAGGAGAGATGTTCAAGCACTGCTCAGCTTCAGTGCTGACATGACAGAGGGTACACTTAGCCACACAGCATTTTGGCCATATAGAGATAGATTCTAGTACAACCCATATATTTGAACAGTCAATTGAATGTACCCGTGTTTTCAACTCTGGTATTTTATGAAGATTTCTGCACCCCACCCAGTGTGTGTGTGTGTGTGTGTGTGTGTGTGTGTGTGTGTGTGTGTGTGTGTGTGTGTGTGTGTTTAGTCAAATGTATTTCTAAAGAAAACAAAAGACTAGAGAAAGCTATGTTTTGTTTAACTACATGCCTTTGTAATGACTAAGATGTGAGGAACATTTGTGGCCTTCCTTTGGGATGTAATAAGGAACAGAGGAAATGTAAAAACAATCTGAAACAAAGTCATTCTTTGGGCATGGAAAGGAACAACTAGAAATCTGAAGATCTGGATTTCAGTTCCTGTTTATACTACCTACAAGCACGGCATGAGCAATCCATTTCACTTGACTGTATGTTTAACCATCTTAGGTCAGAAATGAAACCTCAGAAGGATCTTTACCAACTTGCTAATCACTTTGCTTTGATCACTCTCCTTATCTGTACAGATCCAACTTTCCCTCCATTCTTCCTTCCACACTTCCTTCCTCCTCATTTCCTTTCTTCTCTGCACCTCTTCTCTTCTCTTCTCTTCTCTTCTCTTCTCTTCTCTTCTCTTCTCTTCTCTTCTCTTTCTTCTCTTCTCTCTCTCTCTCTCTCTCTCTCTCTCTCCTGGCTCTCTCTCTCTCAAGCTCTCTCTCTCTGACATTCTCTCATATATTCCTCTCTTCTCTTCTCTTCTCTTCTCTTCTCTTCTCTTCTCTCCCCTCCCTTCCCCTCCTCCCCTCCCCCCTCCCCTCCCCCTCCCTCCCCTTCTCTTCTCTTCTCTTCTCTTCTCTTCTCTTCTCTTCTCTTCTCTTCTCTCCCCCTCCCTTCCCCTCCCCCCCCTCCCCTCCCCTCCCTCCCCTTCTCTTCTCTTCTCTTCTCTTCTCTTCTCTTCTCTTCTCTTCTCTTCTCTTTCTTTTCTTTTCTCCCATGTTCTCACCAGTAATTCCACCCTCCTTTCTTCATGAAGAAATTTGACTCAAATGCTTTTTATTTTCTTACTCTCAGATTCCAGTAATCTCAAAGCATTTTATAACACACAGATGTTTTCTTCAGCCCCTAGGGTGTGTTCTTTTTCCAACCAGTAGGTGGCAAGAGTGATTGTAAGAAAGTTTAGGAATCATCACCACAATCCCGACTGAACTTTTATTTTAGTTGTGTAAACTCTAATTATATTTAGAATAGAATTTGTTTAAAAATAATTCTTTGCAACGATTAAATAATTTCTTCATGGATGTGAATATTACAAACAATATTAAGCTATTCTCTTCACATATCTTATTGTTTTCTATTTACCTAGAACATTCTCTTTGTGGGGGAGAGTTATTAGCAAATTATAAACATCAGTTAGTACAGTTTCAAGAAGCAAGAGGAGCATGTACTTTCAGTGAATGGGGGTTGGGGCGGGGAATGGGGGAAGCTCTGAATTAAAAAGATCATATTTTTTTTTTTTTTTTTTTTTTAGAGCTGGGGACTGAACCCAGGGCCTTTTGCTTGCTAGGCAAGCGCTTTATCACTGAGTTTAATCCCCAACCCCAAAAGATCATATTCTTGAGCTTTAATCTCAAAGCCAAAGTACAAATTTAATCTCCTTTCTGAAAAATCAGTCGGGATCCCCCAAAACATCTATATATTTTCCTATATTTAAATGAATTAAATTATTTTGATTTTCATGCTGTGGATCAAATGAGTAGTTGGCTAGGCACAACAGTGTTTTTAGAGTCCTGGTAACCTCACTGTTTAAGCTCATGATTTTAGGACCAGCCTGAGCAACAAGATGAGATCCCATCTCAAAATATAAATGAAAAAAAGTGTTTTGCAGAAAACACAGAGAGAAATATAATGGTAGGTTTTCAAGAGTAAAAGCTTAAAATGTCACTATTGACTAAGATTCCTGAATTGTGTTACTAGTGAAGACAGAAGTCTCCCCCCACCTTTTTTTACACATTCATATTTAAAAAAATTGTCAAAGAATATCAAGTCATAGAATATTGTAACTGGTAAGGCTCCTTTGAAATCACTTAAGGTCAGTTATTTTTACTAATAGATGCAAAGAACTCTACCTGAAAGGGATAAATGACTTGCTCAGATTAGAAATACTGACTGTAAATTTTTGGCTCTTTTTCTGGTTCGTCCTCCATCAAATCCTGTTAATTCTCACTCCTGGATGGTATTTTGAATCTGAACTTTCCATCTGTCCCCTGGACACTTGTTCTGTCATTAAGAAGGAGAAAGACCATTGTAAATAGTTCTCCAAAATCAAAGCAATAGAATGACAAATCTGGATCAGAATCTGGCTTAGGAGTCTGTGGAGACGAGTATTGATGAGCTGTGCTTATAGTTTTATAGATGAATTATCCACATCACGATATGAGGCACAGTGGTGCAGGTCTTGTCTTCAGTTCAATACCTTAGAAGGCTAAGTTAGGAAAATGAATGACTTGAGCTAGGAAGTTTGACAACACCCTGAGGAACATAACAAGTCTTCCTCATAAAACTCCATGTTGGAGATACAGCTTGTTTTCTCTTTGATGCTTATGTTAAAAAAAAAAAGCAACAAAATTAGATATTAAAAATTAAACAAAATATGTAAAGAATTCATATGGGAGCCTATTGGTGATTGTTGTCATCATCATTTTTCTTTGCTGTAATATTTTTATTTATGTATTTGGCATTTTATTAGGCTTATATTAATTTTAATAAAAATACCATCTTTTATTTAAAAATATCATCCTGACTAGTATGCCTCTGCTATTTGAACTGAAATACTAAGACTAGATTTTTAATACCAGGGAAGGTGTCAGATAAAAGGTTAAAGTCTGAATATATTATGTTCCATTAAACTCATTTTAGTTATTGAATACCATAGAGATAATTTTTTTACTATTTGGACCCTGATTAGGCTTTCTTTTCTTCCTTTTTGTTATTGGAGCTATTTCTTTGTTCGTTATTTCCATCCTTCCTTCTCTTACCCATTTCCTTTGTGAGCTTGGTTTGAAGACATTAATAGTAAACTCTGAGTCACCAATAATTCGTCGCTGTTGCATTAAGGAAAAAAAATATCAAAGCATTTCCTCTTGATGTCATTTAACTAAGGACAAGTCCAGATTTGAAATTCTCTATTTTGCCTTTCCTGTGTCTTCTGTCCTCAGACTTTCTGTTATATGTCTGTGAATCTGTGTCTGCTTGAATATTGTCATGTTAAATCTGCCCGTTTCTAGATCTGTCTGTGTGTGTCTGTCCCTAACAAAGGGCTTTTTTTTTAAAAAAAAAAATGAACAATGCAGAAAATATAACATGGAGAAGGAGTGAAAATTCTTTACAGAAATCTTTAATAGAGTTTTACAAGTAATTAGGTCCTGACTCCCGCTTATCCAGTTACAAACGGTACTATAAGCACCATTATTTCTCAAGCAATATCTGAATGTTGTATTCTACATTTATGGTAGATATTCATTTTATGTGAATGTTGTGAACCTCTCTCTTTGCTCTTTTCAGCAAATGATTGTTAGAACATCTGTATTACTCTAGATCATGATCATGGAAGAATTTATAATTTAAGATTGTAGCTATGGATTGATTTGGGTTGGGACTGTTGATTTGGGACATGGCAGATCCAAGTAAGGTTAGCCCTTACATTGTCCTCTTAAAGGCAGGTTAAATAAACAGGATAAGTACACAGTAGGACAAAGGTCTTAAGTCTTAAGTGATCTCAAGGTTTATTATTAACTCTGGCTGTGCTGTTCAGCAAAGTTCCCAATCTCTTGGAATCTAAGAGATATTTTTATCATATTACATCGGTGCAGTTCCTGTACTTTTGTTGTACTAAGGAAGTATCACATCAATGGAGGTGGTCACTGGTAAAGAGCTAGTCCAGGTAAGGTGTTCTGTAGGAGCCACCTAAACCCGCATCACTCTATTCTTTGTATTCCTTTTGAAAAGTTGACAAAGACAGAATAGGACGGTGACAAAGAGGTTCTTCCTGTAAAGGACTACAGCTTGTGATTTAATCCTGAAAAATAATTAGAGGGATTGAGGCAGTTAGTATCAAAAATCATTTCAAGGTATTTATTTTGAGGATAGGAATTTATGGTTGCTTTAGTTTGAATGGGCCGAGTTAAGGATACTTTAACAGTCGTAGCTTTAACTATGGCACCAAGGAGAGCTGCAATAATCGTTCCAATGAATCTTTGTACACATACGTTCAGGGGCATAATTAAGTTGCTCTGAATCAGATCCTCCATGCCAAGGGCAAGCCAGACTACCTGGTATCCAGGCATGCATGGGCTTGCTTTAGTGTTAAAACTAAGAGATATTAAAATAGCATTGCAATGAGAGGAACTTTGGCAAAGGGTGGAATTTAGAGGTGGCATGCCGTTTATTTGTGGGTGAAATCCAGGAAAGTGTCTATCCTTCGTTACAACGTTACATTCTGATTTCACTTCATGGTATGATCCAGAGGAGACCTGTGATGGAGAATGAAAATGTGAAGATTCAGCCCCAAGTTAGGAAAGAAACAGGATCCAGACATGGGTTAGGTCCCTTGATAGAACTTATATAAAAACCATGGGTTTGGATAAAACTCCTTGCTTTTTATATTATTTTTATAGGTGTCAGGGAAAAAGAATGAGAGAAACAAATTTTTAAATTGATAGTTTAAGTTGCTTTGCAAATTTCTTCTGAGCAGTCCTCCCCCCCCCACTGCTGCCATTTTTGTTTATGTATTTGATTTTTAAATAAGAAGTATGTTTGTTCAATTATGTCTTGTCCTTTGGGTTATAAGGCATTCCTTATAACCATGAAAGACATGAACTTTTCGAAGTTGATAAAAAGATACAAATTTTATGTCATCAGAAGTATCATTGTCTCTTTTCATCTCTTTTGAGAACCTCCTAACAAAGAAAGCAGCCAGTATGTTTCTGCAGTTCATCATAATCATGTGTTTGAGCTGTAGCATAAAAGAAACCCAAAAAGGGATTGACACAATCATGAAAAAAATAAAATTAAATCCTCCCAAATTAAGTTTTTGAAACTATGTCTTCCAAACTTTTGCATTTGGTTTTGTAAAGCTTGAGTAACAAATACAACAATTACCAAGACTAGAATAATAACCAGTGAGAATTCCCATTGCTTGAAGTAGAGTTTTAATATCAATGAATTAAACTTTGAAGTTTTAAAATTATATAAACATATATGTGTCTCATCTTTCACAGACCTGAAGTCATTTACTCAGACCCTCAAAATTGCCATAAACTCTGTAGCTTTCTTTTTCATTCCGCTTTCATCCCTTTTAGTTTCTAGGTACTATTTGTCCCTTTTAATACTATGACATGTGAGTGCTTGATTGTTGAGAGTAGTCATTGGAAAACAAATCTTTTTCATTATTAAGTTGTGAAGGGGTGGTAAAAAGCAATCTTTAAATCAATACCAATAGCGTGGTAGTTTTGAGCTTGTTTACTCCTTGTAACCTGTTGGTGAGTTTATTTCTCTCAGTAGGAAGCCTGTGGGCTTTAAGAGAAGGCAAAGCCCTCTTTTAAGGTTTGAAACACTTAAAGAGGTCTAGTCAGAATTTGTATTTTCACAAGTCAATGAAAGAAATAAAGTGCCAGCAATCTTTTATTACTTGTAGCATTGCCTATAAATGTCTCTGTGGGGTTTTGTCTGACAGAGGGACAAAACCCTGAGTGTATCTTAAGGTCAGGGACTTCATTTGTTTGTTTGTTTATGTATTTGTTTATTTGTTTAATTTGGGCCCCTGTGTCAGTCTGAGAGCCTGTTGGGAGACTCTATTGATGTGTTTATTATTCATTTGAGGACTGGAGGGCAACCCAGCCTCAGCTTAGATGTTGTCTTATTTTAGTGACTCAGGTAACTAAACTTTTCAAACTGTCTCAAATTTGTATCAGCAGCAAACAACAGGGCCATCCTTTGTCTGCAAAGGTAGTACAAAGTCAGAATGCTTTCAAGGTGAAGGAAGACATTTTAGCTATGGATGGACTGGCCAGGAAGCCTCAGGGGAAGAACTGGCAGAGGCTTGCTCTCTTGCTGCTCTAGCAGCAGGTGGTCAGGCTGCTAAATTGTCTGATGAAGATAGAGGCTGGGACACAGAGGCTCCAACTGAATTGCATATTCATGCTGTGCTCAATGAAACTTTACAAGTGTGTGTTGATGTTGTCTTAGCTCTAATTTTTAAAAGTAAATTTGCTAACTGTTGTGTATGGATATGCAATAGAGGAATCAAGCGATTCTACATTGTGGGAACAGAAGGCTGGGCATTGGTGTGCTTAAGAGAAAAGCTACTTCTTGCGATGGAATTTGAAGTAGAATCAGATCAGATTAGATAAGAAATGAGAAGGAAATAAAAGATGTAGTAGAGGGCGGGCTTTCAAGGCATAGGACCACTGTGCTGAGAGTAACTCTAGGAGGTTGTGCAGACCTGAGATTTCAGAGTTCTCCTTTGTTGCAACCTATCCCCAACTGCAAATACACAAGGTGGGAGCTTTTGGGAGATTGACAGACCACTGTCCCTTTTTGCACCCGAGACATCCAAAATTCACATCCCTTGCATACATACATACTGAGTGCTTAAAATGCTACACTGACATATTAAAGGTTTATCACACGGAACTCCAAAATGTGTGGATTAAACACATTAAAGATTCTTCAGGGAACTCATGGTGGTTTAGTCCCTGGGAGCTGGCATGGGCGGGTCCAATAGCTAGCTACAAGCATCCTCATCTGTATCAGGAAGGTTTCTGGCAGAGCCTCCCAGGAGACATCCAAATCAGGTTCCTGTCAGCAAGCACTTCTTGACATCAGCAATAGTGACTGGATTTGGTGGCTGCATATGGGATAGATCGCCAGGTGGGGAAGTTTCTGGATGACCTTTTCTTCAGTCCCTGTCCCACTATTTGTCCCTATATTTATTCGTGTGAGTATTTTCTTCTCCCTTCTAAGAAGGACTGAAGCATCCACACTTTGGTCTTCCTTCTTGAGCTTCATATGGTCTGTGAATTGTTTCTTGGTATTCTGAGCTATTGGGCTAATATCCACTTATCCGTGAGGGTCTATCATGTCTGTTCTTTGTGATTGGGTTACCTCACTCAGGATGATATTTTCTAGTTCCATCCATTAGCCTAAGAATTTCATGTAGTCATTGTTTTTAATAGCTGAGTAGTACTCCATTGTGTAAATATACCACATTTTCTGTTTCCATTCCTCTGTTGAAGGACATCTAGGTTCTTTCCAGCTTCTGGCTATTATAAATAAAGCTGCTTTATGAACATAGTGGAGCATGCTTTTGTATATTGAAGCATCTTTTTGCACATATGCCCAGGAGTGGTGTGTCTGGATCCTCAGGTAGAACTATTTCCAGTTTTCTGAGGAAACTCCAGACTGATTTCCAGAGTAATTGTAACAGCTTGCAATCCCACCAACAATGGAGGAGTGTTCCTCTTTCTCCACATTGTTGCCAGCATCTGTTGTCACCGGAGTTTTTGATCTTAGCCATTCTGACTGGTGTGAGGTGGAATCTCAGGGCTGTTTTGATTTGCATTTCTCTGATGACTAAGGATGTTGAACATTTTTTTATGTACTTCTCAGTTGTTCAGTATTGCTCAGTTGAGAATTCTTTGACTAGCTCTGTACCCCATTTTATAGTAGGGTTATTTGATATTCTGAAGTCTAACTTCTTGAGTTCTTTGTATATATTGGATATTAGATCTCATCGGATGTAGATTGGTAAAGATCTTTTCCAAATCTGTTGGTTGCCATTTTGTCCTAATGACAGTGTCCTTTGCCTTACAGAAGCTTTGCAGTTTTATGAGGTTCCATTTGTTGATTCTTGATCTTATAGTATAAGCCATTGTTGTTCTGTTCAGGAAAATTTTCCCTGTGCCTATGTGTTTGAGGCTCTTCCCCACTTTCTCTTCTATTTAGTTTGAGTGTACCTGATTTTATATGGAGATCCTTGATCCACTTGGGCTTGAGCTTTGGACAAGGAAATAAGAATGGTTCAATTTGTGTTCTACATGCTGACCTCCAGTTGAACCAGCACTATTTGTTGAAAAGGCTATCTTTTTTTCCCACTGAATAGTTTTAGCTCCTTTGTCAAAGATCAAGTGATCATAGGTTTGTGGGTTCATTTCTGGGTCTTCAAATATATTCTGCTGATCTATCTGCCTACCTCTGTACCAATACCATGCAGATTTTAATCATGATTGTCTCTAGCTGAATATTTAGCAGAGGATGGCATTGTCTGATATCAATAAGGGAGAAGTCCTTGGTCCTGTGAAGGCTCATTTCCACAAATATCCAAAAAAATTAAAAAATAAAATAGTTAGCAAAAGAGTACATAAAAGAACACATTATAGAAATACAAAGAATCATAAGCCTACCATAAACAATCACCAATAAGCCAAAATAAATCCAGAAAAACTGTTAAATTCTTGGATAGCCATAATCTAACAAGAGTGAATTGAAAACAAAACAAAGAAAGCACCACCACCACCACCACCACCACCACCAACAACAACAACAACAAAAACCCCAAACACACAAAAAACATTCTTGATACAGGACACCTAAATGCAATCAGCTTGAATGTATTAATAATAAACTCTGAGTGACTAATAATGCATCAATCAGTGTTTCATTAGAGACACAAAAGCACTTCCCCTTGGTATGATTTTAAAAAGCACTATTATCATTTATCCAAGAACAAGCTCAGATTTGATTTTTCTCCTTCACTCTCCCCCTGTCTTCTGATTTCTGTCCATCTATTGAATGAGTCTGACCTTATTTTCTTTTTGTCACCCTGTTCTTTGTAGTGCTTTCTTCTCTCCCATTTGGTTGCCCTTTTTGCTATATTTCCCCCTCTCCCATCTTGCACTTTTTTTCATTCATTCATTCATTCATTCATTACATCCTGCTATCTGCCTGCCTCCCGGCTACCCACTCCCACAGTCCTTCCCCTTTCCTCAGTCCCCTTCTCCTCTGAGTGTGTTGGGACACCCTGGATATGATCCCTTCCACCCTGGCACTTCAAGTCTCTGTGAGGCTAGGCTCTTCCTCTCCTACTGAGCACAGACAAGGCAGCATACAGGCAATAAATAGCTTTGGGGCTAGCTCCCACTCCAGGTGCTCAGAACCCATATGAAGGTCAAGCTCCACCTTTATTTACATTTCCTTTTATTTCTTTTTTTTTAACTTTTTAAATTTTTTTCTTTTCTCCATCTTTATTAAATTGGTTATTTCTTATTTACATTTCAATTGTTATTACCTTTCTGGGTTTCCAAGCAAACATCCCCCTAACCCCCCTTCCCCTTCTCTATGGGTATTCCCCTCTCCATCCTCCTCCCTTACCGCCCTCCCCAAGAGTCCTGTTCACTGGGGGTTCAGTCTTGGCAGGACCAAGGGCTTCCCCTTCCACTGGTGCCCTTACTAGGATATTCATTGCTACCTATGCAGTTGGAGCCCAGGGTCAGTCCATGTATAGTCTTTGGGTAGTGGCTTAGTCCCTGGAAGCTCTGGTTGCTTGGCATTGTTGTTCATATGGGGTCTCAAGCCCCTTCAAGCTCTTCCAGGCCTTTCTCTGATTCCTTCAATGGGGGTCCCGTTCTCAGTTCAGTGGTTTGCTACTGGTATTTGCCTACGTATTTGCTGTATTCTGGCTGTGTCTCTCAGGAGAGATCTACATCCGGTTCCTGTCAGCCTGCACTTCTTTGCTTCATCCATCTTATCTAGTTTGGTGGCTGTATATGTATGGGCCACATGTGGGGCAGGCTCTGGATGAGTGTTCCTTCAGACTCTGTTCTAAACTTTGCCTCCCTATTAACTCCCAAGGGTATTTTTAACAATTTCCTTCGACTCTTGTCACTTTTCTTCTTGGTGTTACTCTAACTTTTCCCCTTTTTATTGAGTACCTTTTTTTTTTCATGTACTGTATCCTGATTACAGTGTCCCCTTCCTCTACTCTTTCCAGTTCCTCCCTCCCTCACTCCTCATCCACATCCACTCCCTTTATGTCTCTCATTAGAAACAAAAGCATGATTCTAAGGGATAATAATAAAATGAAATTCAGCAGAATAAACCTAGAACTAACACATTGGAACAAAACAAACAAACAAACAAACAAACAAACCAAAAACAGAAGGAAAAGTGCCCAAGAAAAGGCACAAGTAACAGATATAGATGCAGAGATCCACTCACGCAAACTCAGGAATCCCAGAAAAGATCTAAACTGGAAATCATAATATATTTGCAAAGCATTTAAATAAATAAATGAATAGCATATTTTTTTTAAACCCTGACCAAAACACTCTCCAACCCTGTAAGGGAGTTTGTTTTCTTTGGCCATCTCCTGCTGGGCATGCAGCCTATTCATAAGAGTGGTTTGTGTCCTCATTGAGACTCCCTTGGAGAACACTAAAATTTCATTTGTAAATCGCTATCAACAGGAGGTAGCTTCTGGGTTAGAGATGGGGATGTGAGCGTCTCTTTTCCTTTCAGCTCTAGGACCCCATATAGCTCAGACCCTTACAGGCCCTGTGCATACTGCGGTAGACTCTGTGAATTCATATGTTGATTTAGAGGGCCTTGCTTTTTAGTGCCCTCCTTTGACTCGAAGACTGTTTCCTCCTTCTCTTCCACTGGGAAGAGGAGCCCTAAAGAGAAGGATTTGTTGGAGATTTCCCACTTAGGGCTGAGTGTTCCTCCATCTCCCTCTGCATACTGTCTGGTTGTGAGTTCTGTATTTGTTCCCATCTGCTGCAAGAGGAAGCTTCTCTGATGATGACTGAGCAAGGCACTGATGTATGAGTCCAGCAGAATGTCATTAGAGGTCATTTTATTGCTAGTTCTTTTAGTAGATGCCCTATTATGTGACTTTTCCCCTAGGTCCTTGGACTATCTAATCTCAGGTTCTTGGTCATCCAAGCAGTTTTGAATATGGGTTCCATCTCATGGAGTGAGGCTTAAGTCAAATCAGATATTGATGGGTTACTCTCACCAGCTTTGTGCCACCACTGCATTAGGATATCTTTCAGATAAGACAATTGTAGATCAGAGGATTTGTAGCTAACTTGGTATTTATGTTTCTCATTTGGTAGCCTGCAGTGTACCTTCCTGTTCCAAAGACACTAGAACATAGGGGTAAAAGGCTCTCTGTAAGCACCAATTCTATTTTTCTCAGTTCATTGAATTATGTAGGGGTTAACTATAGCAATGAGGCCTTGCTGTCAGTTTGTGCAGAACAACCTATAGTATTGGGAGAAGCTTGGGTTGTTTGAGGGTTTCCATGGAAGCCTTTGAACAACTCATTATTAAATGTAAATCATTCTCAGTTACTGGAAGCTTCATTTGATGCTAATAGATGTCCAACTGGGCCTTTGTCTCCTTCATTATTTCAACTTTCATTTCATAATATATTTTAAAATCTGAATTGCATTTGATCATCACACACACACACACACACACACACACACACACACGCACACACACACACACACACACACACACCCCACAGAAGATTTTTACAGATTTAGGTTTCCACATTACTCCATCTTCTGATAGCTTCTTCAATTTCTTTCAGTGTCTTACGGTTTTTATCATATACACCTCTTTCTTTGTAGATATTTTGAAAGGTACAGTTTCTCTGATTTCTTTCTCAGACTTTTTGTAATTCGTATATGAGAAGGCAACTGATTTTTGTGAGTTAATCTTATATTCAACTACTTAGGTAAAAATGTTATCAGCTGTAGGAGTTTCCCAGTGGAAGTTTTGGGAGGTCATTTCATATGCTATCATAGCATTTGCCAAATAAAGATACTTTCACTTCTTCGTTTTCAATGTGTATCCTCTTGATCTTTTTCAACTATCTTACTTATTGTTATAGCTAAGACTTTAAGCACTATATTGAATAGGTATAGAGAGAATGGACTACTTGTCTTGTTCCTGATTTTAGCGAAATTGCTTTGAGTTTCTCAGTTCAAGTAGATGTCGGTTGCAGATTTGAAGTAAACTGCTTTTATTATGTTGAGGCATGTCCCTATTGTATCCCTAATCTTTCAGGAATGTTGTGTGCGTGCTGTATAAGGAGAAAGGTTTACTTTGGTTTATAGTTAGAGTTCATGGTCTCTTGACCTCTTTCGGCCTGTGGTAGCATAGTACCTTATGGTGGGAGCACTAGGCGGAGAAGGGAAAATGCTCCAGTGTCCTTTCAGTGGGTCCTACTTCCTAAAGGTTTTGCAATGTCTTGATAGTGCCACAGGCCAAAACCAACTCTCAATACATGTATCTTGGTCCAAACCGAGTAAGCAGAGACCTCTCAGTCTCTGGGCAAAAGTGCTCTTCTGTTTGCTTATATATGACCTTCTGAAGCCCCTTCACTGAAAAGCCCAATCGCATCATCTTTGACTTGACAATCAGGAATCCCACGGAAGAAGTGTATTTTTTGGACTTTTTCCATTCACCACTTATGTTGTAACTAGAGAAACTGACCTAAAGTTGCTCATCATGATCAACACCTAGACAGGAATAAATAGCTGCTGGTAGTTCTGAAAAATGTGTTTCTAGATATTGAAGCTGACATCTTAGGAATGGGCTAGAAGGGTGGGTGTCAGAGGGGGAACCACAAGGGGAAGAAAAACAGGGTTTTCCATAAGGATCTGCTTAGTCCCCTGAAATGAGAGACAGAGTGAGACTAGGTCACATGAAGGTCTACTACAGAGTTGGGGATGAAATTGGTATTGATTTGGAGGAAGAAACAGAGAGGTGAAGATTTGGTTTGGGTTCAGCTACTTTCCTGGCTGGAATTTTGCTCAAGTTTTCTATTCATTTTTTCTCTCCATTTCCTTCTTCCTATTTATTTTTCTTTATTTCATTTTTCTTTAGTGAATTTTGAAATATATTTATTCTGTCTCTGCCATCTTTTCTCAGTCTGACTCTCTCTGTCTCTGGGTCTCTGTCTCGTCTCCTGTCTCTGTCTCTGTCTCTCTCTCTCTCTCTCTCTCTGTGTGTGTGTGTGTGTGTGTGTGTGTGTGTGTGTACTAATGTATGCCTGTGTAGATCAGGAAGACAATATGTGGGGTTGATTCCCTGACACCACTAGGCTTTATCCCAAGGATCCAGCTTAGATCACCGGATTTGGCAACAAGGACTCTACCTACTGAGTTGCCTCACTAGCCTTTTTTTTTTATTTCTGTTCCATTTCGGCTTTTCTTCCTATTTGTTTTTTGTCCATTTTAGCTTTACTTTCATCTATATTTTCCTCTTTCTAATTCCTTACTCCTTTCCTATTATGCTTTTTTAGTTAATATTTGTTTTCTTCCTGTCTTAGCTGCTATGGATGTGAGAATGAATAAGACAGCTTAAAAATAGTGGGAAGAGGAGGTAAGTGTGTAGACCAAGTTCATGATGACAATGTCTGCCAAGAACTATAGTAAATACACAGGGATCTGTGACAATGTTTTCCCAGCGTACAGATTGAATGATTTCTAGGAAAGCAGACATCAGACTGCGACTGTAGTCTCAGACTGATATTTTAAGTATCACTATTTGCAGATGTGATAGTATACTTAAGTGACCCCAAAAATTTCACCAGCGAACTCCTAAACCTGATGAACAATTTCAGCAAAGTGGCTGGATATAAAATTAACCCAAACAAATCAGTAGCTTTCCTATACTCAAAGAAAAAATAGGCTGAGAAAGAAATTAGAAAAACACCTTTCACAATAGCCACAAATAATATAAAATACCTTGGTGTGACTCTAACCAAGCAAGTGAAAGATCTATATGACAAGAACTTCAAGTCTCTGAAGAAAGAAATTGAAGAAGATCTCAGAAGATGGAAAGATCTCCCATGCTCATGGATTGGCAGGATTAATATATTAAAAATGACCATTTTGCCAAAAGCAATCTACAGATTCAATGCAATCCCCATCAAAATTTCAGCTCAATTCTTTAGATTTAGAAAGAGCAATTTGGAAATTCATTTGGAGTAACAAAAAAACTTGGATAGCAAAAACTATTCTCAACAACAAAAGAACTTCTGGGGGAGTCACCATCTCTGAACTCAAGCTGTATTACAGAGCAATAGTGATAAAAACTGTAAGTTATTGGTTCAGATACAGGCAGATAGATAAGTGGAATAGAATTGAAAGCCCAGAAATGAACCCAAACACCTATGGTCACTTGATCTTTGACAAAGGAGCTAAAACCATCCAACAGAAAAAAAGACAGCATTTTCAACAAATGGTGCTGGTTCAGCTGGAGGTCAGCATGTAGAAGAATGCTAATTTATCCATTCTTATATCCCTTGTCCAAAGCTCAAGTACAAGTGGATCAAGTACCTCCACATAAAACCAGATATACTGAAACCTTTTTTCCTAATAGAAGAGAAAGTGGAGAAGTGCCTTGAACACATAGGCACAGGAAAAAATTTCTTGAACAGAACACCAATGGCTTATGTTCTAAGATCAAGAATCCACAAATGGAACCTCATCAGATTGTGAAGCTTCTATAAGGCAAAGGACAAACTGTTAGTAGGACAAAACAGCAACCAACAGATTGGGAAAAGATCTTTACCAATCCTATATCAGATAGAAGGCTAATATCTAATGTATACAAAGAACTCAAGAAGTTACACTGCAGAGAATCAAATAATCCTATTAAAAAGTGGCTTACAGTGGTGCTAAATAAAGAATTCACAACTGATCAATACCCAATGGCTGAGAAGAACCTAAAGAAGTGTTCAACATCCTTAGTCATCAGGGAAATGCAAATCAAAGCAACCCTAAGATTCCACCTTACACCAGTCAGAATGGCTAAGATCAAAAATTCAGGTGACAACAAATGCTGGTGAGGATGTGGAGAAATTGCAAACTGGTACAACCTCTCTGGAAATCAGTCTGGAGGTTCCTTAGAAAATTGGACATTGCAATAACTGAGGACCCAGCTATACCTCTCTTGGGCATACACCCCAAAAATGCTCCAATATATAACAAGGACACGTGCTCCACTATGTTCATAACAGCCTTATTTATAATAGCCAGTAGCTGGAAAAAAACCCAGATGTCTTTCAGCAGAGGAATGGAAACAGAAAATGAGATACATTTATATAATGGAGTACTACTCAGCTATTAAAAACAATGACTACATGAAATTCTTAGGCAAATGGATGGGACTAGAAAATATCCTGAGTGAGGTAATCCAGTAACAAAAGAACATACATGGTATGTACTCACTGATAAGCGCATATTAGCCCAAAAGCTCGGAATACTCAAGAAACAATTTACAGATCATATGAAGCTCAAGAAGGAAGACCAAAGTGTGGATGCTTCAGTCCTTCTTAAAAAAGAGAAGAAAATACTCACAGGAGGAAATATAGGGACACAAAGTGGGGCAGGGACTGGGGAAAAGGTCATCCAGAGACTTCCCCACCTGGGGATCCATCCCATATGCAGCCACCAAACCCAGTCACTATTGCTGATACCAAGAAGTGCTTGCTGACCGAAAAATGATTTGGATGTGTCCTGAGAGGCTCTGCCAGAGCCTTACTGATACAGATGAGGATGCTTGCAGCTAATCATCGGACTGAGCATGGGGACCCAAATGGAGGAGTTAGAGGAAGGACTGAAGGACCTGAAGGGGTTTGCAACCCCATTGGAAGAACAATATCAACCAACCAAACCACCCAGAGACCACCAACCAATGAGTAAATATTGAGGGACTCACGGCTCCAGCTGCAGAGGATGGCACTGTCTGGCCTCAATAGGAAAAGCCCTTGGTCCTGTGAAGAATATTTTCCCCAGTGTCGGGGAATACCAGGGCATTGAGGTGGGAATGTCTGGACAAGAGTAGAAGCATCTTCATGGAAGCAGGGAAATGGAGGAGGGGGAATGGGAGGAAGGGAAAAGGGCATAACATTTGAAATGTGCATACTTAAAATATCCAATAAAAAAGAATGAGTAGTTTTTGCCAGACAGTGTAATGAGACAGAGGTGAAAATATCAGTCCAGTCACCAAGAAGTAAAACCTTGACTACTAGAAAATGTTGGCTCCAATGAATTTTTTCCCTACTTGATATGGTATGGTAAAAGATATTTATACATGTACAGAAATTTTAATTGTAACAGTAATTTGAAGTGTTAAGACTATGAAGTTCAAAACTAAGAGCCTAGGACAGAAGATGGTTGAAAAAGAAGTGACTTAACAAACAGGATTGATATAAGAAAATGTATGCAAGTTAATATGATTCTTCCAGAAAGCCTTCTTGTTTCCGTATTATCAAATGATCATCTTTGTTTTAAACACTAGGCCCTTACCCATAGCATAACTATTATTTTTATCTATTTTAAGCTATTTATTTATTTAGTTAGTTATTAAGCTATTTATTTATTTAGTTAGTTAGTTATTACGCTATTTATTTATCTAGTTGTTTATTTAGTTATTTATTAAGCTGTTAAGCTATTTATTTATTTAGTTTGTGGGTGGGTGGTTGCCCTCCCCATCACGCCCATGGCATGGATGTCGGATGTCAACTTTGTGGAGTTGGCTTTCTCCTTCTCTCATGTGAGGTCCACAAGCAAACTCATGCTGTCAGCCTTGGCAGCAAGTTCCAAGACTTATTTTTGTGCCAAGACCTACTTACCTTACTGGCTTGGCTTTTGGGCAGTGCTCATAAATCACTCTATTTGCTGATGCGTTTAGTCACTAAACCCTTATTAATTGAACCCCTTCTACAGTCAAGATTGTGATAGTGGAGTAAATAAAACTTATAAAAATCGTTTTGTGCATGTGAATTTCTGTAGTTTGAGACAGAATTCTGCTATATAATAGCTGTGTTGAGACCATTTATGTATCCTAGACCTGCTTTGAGCTTATGGTCAATTCTATTGTCTCTGTGTCCCAAGTTCTGGGATTGCAGGCATGTAACATAATACCTGTCATAGATAAGAGGTTTTCTTTCAGGATATTCATAATATGCATAAATACCTTCAAATTCTGATACAGGTCAGAAAACAAAGGCAGTGCTTTGATAAAATGACGATGACATTGTTTTAAAGGTGTCCAAGAGAATTATTCTCTGAAAAAAATAAGTGACACATAAGCTGAATCCTAAATAGTGAGGAAAAGAGATAATGTAAAGATTTCTGATCAGAGAGTCTTAAGCAATTGCAAATATCCTGAAAACACACAACAAAAAACAGCTTATTCAAGAGTCAATAAAAAGGAATTTCTAGCCCTAGAATTGTGGAGACTGAGACAAGAATATCACAAATTTGAGCTCAGCTTATGGTACATAGTAACTTCAAGGCCAGATTTGACTATATATAGGTGACTCTGGAGAGAGAGAGAGAGAGAGAGAGAGAGAGAGAGAGAGAGAGAGAGAGAGAGAGAGAGAGAGAGAGAGAGAGAGAGA